>NC_135668.1:52052489-52352489 GCF_964188315.1 Podarcis muralis
GCAAACCAGGACACTTACTTCCGGGTTTGTGGCATTCGGGAGCTGATTTGTTCGGCAACTGAGCCATTTGAGAACCAAAGTAGAGTCATACCTTGGGTTACAGCCGCTTCAGGTTGGTTTTTTTTATTTTGGGTTACGGACTGCCGAATCCTGGAAGTACTGGAACGGGTTACTTCCGGGTTTCAGTGGTTGTGCATGCACAGAAGCGCTAAATTGCGCAGAAGCACTGAATCGCAACCTGCGCGTGCGCAGACACGCAGACGCGGGTTGAGAACACTGCGGGTTGAGAACCTGTATCCCACATGGATCACGTTCGCAACCCGAGCATCCACTGTATTACTGTACTCGTAAGTGGGTGTTGCTAGGCTCTTAAGTGAACATTAAGGCACATTGACACAAATTTGTGTGCATATAGGTGCGAATGTTGGTCTCTCTGAGCAAATTAAGGCCACATTCACACTGTGATCTTGAAATTCTTTGGTGCCACTATAAACAGTCATGGCTTCCCCCAAAGAATTCTGGGAGCTGTAGTTTGTTAAGGCAGTTGTTATTCTCACCACGGAGCTGGGAAGAGAGATTCATTGTGAAACCACTCTGGGAATCGTCGGGGAATAGGGGTCTGTGCTAACAATTCTCAGCGCCTTTAATGAAGCTGCAGCTCCCAGAATCCTTTGGGGGAAGCCATGACCAAGTGGTATCATGGTGCTTTCAAGGTATTGTGCGAATGTGGCCTGGCCCTCATCACACAGCATGTATAGACGCTCCAGAGAGGTGTTTTCTGAGAGGCGTAAAGGAAAAAGACAGAAAAAGAAGAACAGAGGTGTTCTCATCGCTCTCCGCAATGGAATTAAGTGCCTTCATTCCAATCCTGTGTACATCCTCAGCATGTAGCTCTTTGAACCATGACTCTGGGGCTGGGTGGGGAGGCGAGAAGGAAAATGAGGTCACTCAAGCCGGTGTCCAAACCACCAGCCCCTTGGAAGCCAGAGGGCTCTGAAGGAGGCTGCTTTGCATAACCCTAGCACAATTTCCCAGGCCAGACGAGAGAGTCTCCCTTGCCTGGGGAAGTGTGGATCCATGAGCTAGACTCAGAAATATGCTCTGCTAACACAGCAAGGCTGGGGAATGTATGAGCCAACCCCGTGGCGCAGGACCAGCGCGTCCCCAGGTCTTTGTCTTCTCTTCAGAAGCGGTGACTGATGGCTGTGAGTTGGGTCGCTGCAGCTGCCATCTGCTCTCGCTGCAACCTGGGGGTCCTGAATCCCGGGAGACCTGTGTCGAGGAATGCAAGCTGCACTGATGCACATCCCATCTGTTGCCTCCTCCCCACAATTCCCCCAGCGCTGCACTGAGGCGGAGAGTTCACCCCTCTCTGGCTTCAGAGCAAGCCATTGCAGACGCAAAGCAGAGAGACCCTGGCAATCTTCCAGACCGGTGCTTTTCCACGGGTGAATTCTGCAGCGTGTCGTTGACTCAGTGGCAATGCATTAATGGTGGACTAACCGTGGGCGGTCCACACATCACTCTACTTTATTGCTTTCACTAGCTCATCAGCCTCTTCTGCTAGATTCCAAACAGGCCTGGAAGGGAATCAGGCTACCAGCCAACTAACTCCCCCAAACTGATAACAATATAGATGTTTCATGCCTTCCATTTCCGGACTGTCTTTCTCCTCCACCTCCCACCTTAAAGAGCCCCTGTGGTTTCACACTTTGCAGTAAGGACTTGGTGGGACACAGTTACAGGTTTCTGGCCTTGCCCTCACATAAGACGCCCTCTCAGCTGCCACTGACACAATATTCTCTTTGCGCAGCACAGCAGCCAATATAGTGCTATTAAAGATCAGTTTGCTTGTGGCTTTTTTGTGAATATAATTTATGATGCTGCATTTAGGGGAAATGTGTAGCTTGACGGTATGTCCATTATCCTGGACCAGAATAGCACCCTAATTCCAAAGGCTTCCCATTTATTGTGCATTTGTCAACCCCACACGCCAGGACATGGGCAGGATCCCTACAGACTGTTGGGTTGTTGGGTTGTTGTTGTTGCAGTATGTGTTCTGCAGCTTCTCACTAATGCAATGAATGCAATCTTTTATTTATTTATTATTTCATAAAATTTATACAGGGCTTGATTGTAAAGAACCTTAAAGCATTAGGGATGGATTTATCCTGGACTATCTAAATCTCATTCTTGATTAGTTGTTGTGTGATGCTTCCTGGTGTTATTGCATTATTCTGTCTAGAGGGGCACTCCTGTGTTATTACACACCAAAAGCAGGGCAGAAAAGATGATGCCCTAAACTTGGAGCATAAAGGGGTTAAGACCACAGAGTAAAATTCCTAGACTCAACTAGGTCCCACCTTCTCCTTATCCAGTGAGGATAAGAGAAGGTATGTAACTCTTTCAGTTACATGGCAGAGACATAGGTAGGGAGAGAGAGGGAGAGAGGGTGGTGGGGGAACAGGACGAGAAGGCTTTGATTCATCCCTCACTGGGTAAGAGAAGGTGTGACCTAGGAATCTAACTCTGTGGTCTTAACCCCTTCATGCACTAACTAGCACTCATGCATAGTTACGTTTGACTGCAATCTCCCACAATCACTGCCTCCTGTGGGAGTGAGTTCCATGTTTTATGCACCACAAGAGGAAGGACATTTGTTTAGCTGTCCTGAATCTTCCAGCTTTCAGCCCTACTCTCTTTCTTCACACCACGCATAATTTTATAAATGTCTATCATGTCACCTCTTACTCTATTTTTCTCTAAACTAAAAAGTCCCAAATGCTACAACCTTTCCTCAAAGGTAAGTTACCAGTTCCTATCTAGTTGGAGCTTTCCAAGGTCTTTCCCAGTTTGATACTGGAGAGCTTTTCAGTTAAGAGATGCCAGGTGTGCTGCATTCAAAAATACCATCCAAATAACAACAACAACAACAATAAATTATTTATACCCTGCCCATCTGGCTGGGCTTCCCCAGCCACTCTGGGCGGCTTCCAACAAAATATTAAAATACCGTAATGCATTAAACATCAAAAGCTTCCCTAAACAGGGCTGCCCTCAGATGTCTTCTAAAAGTCTGGTGGTTGTGGTTCTCTTTTACATCTGGTGGGGGGGGCGTTCCACAGGGTGGGTGCCACTACTGAGAAGGCCCTCTGCCTGGTTCCCTGTAACTTGGCTTCTCACAGTGAGGGAACCACCAGAAGGCCCTCAGCGTTGGACCTCAGCGTCCGGGCAGAACGATGGGGGTGGAGACGCTCCTTCAGATATACTGGACCTTTCTTTCCTCTGTTGCTGTGTACTAAGACAAACGTTGCTGCAACCTTGTGTTAAGGACCTTTCCTGCACTTCTGCATGGAGCCTGACACCAGCGGCCAAAGTTCATCAGACCGGGCAGTAGGGATTGAACCCAGGAGCTTCTGAACACAGAACATTTGCTGTACCTCTGAGCTATGACCTTGTCCATTAAAGATGTAGAGTTGCTTGGGCCGGAGAACAGCTGTTGGGAGTGAGGTTTTCCCATTCTCCCAAGCCAGTCTAAGCTGAAAGCAGTCAGCAGAATCCCAAATGCAGCAGCGTCAATGATTAACTCACTCCTCTGGGATAATATCTCCATCTCTGCAGCCTAATCTCTCTCCCAATTACCCTCTTCTGTTTGCACAAGTGCCCACTCAGCAACAGATGTTTTATTTGAGTAACCTCACAAAAGGGCAGGTTGTGTGTGTGGTGGTGGTGGTGGGGTTTTGCTGGCCTTTTAAGAGCACTGAGCAACTGGCTAGCATCCCTGCTCAGTTAAACTCTCCTGGCTCAGGAGTGACTCCCATCGCACAGCAAAAGAGCATGGCACATGCTCCACAGAGATGATGGCTGAGGTTCTGGGGGATGCTTTAGGGACAAACGAGAAAGCAAGCAGGGAGCCAGGCCTGGGGCAGGGGTAAGGTGGGGGGCAGCCGGAATAGAATAGAAGGGGACAAGGGAGCTCCCAGAGACTGGTGGAGGAAAAAAAGCAGAGCAGGTTGTGATTTCAGGGAGCTGAAGCTATCAGGGCATTGCTAGATACCTAAAGCCGTGACACATGTCTACATATAATTTTCACCTTGCATTTATTTCATCTGATTTTAAACTATTAGGACTTGCTGATCAGAAGGTCAGCGGTTCAAATCCCCGCGACAGGGTGAGCTCCCGTTGCTCGGTCCCTGCTCCTGCCAACCTAGCAGTTCAAAAGCACGTCAAGTGCAAGTAGATAAATAGGTACCACTCTGGTGGGAAGGTAAACGGCATTTCCGTGCGCTGCTCTGGTTCACCAGAAGCAGCTTAGTCATGCTGGCCACATGACCCAGAAGCTTTACGCCGGCTCCCTTGGCCAATAAAGCGAGATGAGCGCCGCAACCCCAGAGTCGGTCACGACTGGACCTAATGGTCAGGCGTCCCTTTACCTTTACCTATGTTGCTCCTAGAGAGCATGCAATGCCAGGTCAGTGTGTGGACTGCACTGAGCAAAGCTCTTATCCAAGCTCCTAGTTTCCAAAACCATTTCAATATATATTTCTTACATTAAGAACATATCAGATATTCAACTGATCTGAACGGGTGCTACGCTTGATCTTAGACGAAAGGCTGAGAAGCGACGTGCATTGAATGGTTTTGACTTCCACGAAAATGTGTGCATAGGTTTGCAACTTCAGCTTTGTTGGACTCTGTCTTAAATTTCTACATTAGCTGCCTAAACATTTATTTAAAGAGAAAGGTGTATAAAATCCTATGAGTTTGGGGAGGGTTAGTCTGGATGATGTACTAAGTCGAATGCATGAGAGAAAGCTTGCTCAAATGGTCCCTTTGTCTAGGCAATGGCTTTGGCTGACTAGTTAAGCACCACAGTTAGCATAACCAAAGAAATTGCTTTGTGCCACAGGAAAAATGGGTAGACCTTCCCTTCCCTCCCTAGCTGTTAGGTAAAATTAAAGGACCCCTGGACAGTTAAGTCCAGTCAAAGGTGACTATGGGGTGCGTCGCTCATGGTAGGAGAACATAAGTCACTGTAGTGTGTGAGCTGAGCTGGAAGCAGGCAGGAAGCTGGAGACACAGAGACATGCTTGCTCTGTGCTGGATCCAAAGCTGCGACTAATAGAGAAGCAAGATCTTTTGGTGTGTTGGTGCTGTGAGCCCTTCCAATTTATGCTCAGTTTCTATATATACTAAAACCATGTATGCTATTATTTTTATCTATCTATATCTATTATCTATCTATCTATCTATATCTATCTATCTATCTATCATCTATCATCTATCATCTATCTATATCTCAATTTTTTTGTTTTACAATTTAAAATGTTCATTTAAACATCCTTAAAATATCAATGACTTCCCTTCTTCTCTTTCCATGGTTCACTTTGCATATCATAAATCCCTGCATATTTTACAAAAACTAAACCATTCAGTGTTCCAATATTACATCCATCAAAACTTATTTACAGTGTTGAATTTATCTTAATGCTGCCAACATTTTCAAGTGTACACAGTTCCGCCCCCCCCACGTATTCAATAAAGGTTTTCCAATCTTCTCTAAGCCTATGTTCTTCTTGTTCTCTTATTCTATATGTTATGTCTGCAAGTTGTGCATATTCTGTGAACTTAAGTTGCCGTTCTTCTTGAGTTGTGACCACGCTCATTTTCCATGAAACCATGTATCCTAAAGACATGACAGTTTGTTGACCTTCACGCCAAGGAAACAGAACACTGGGAAAGTTTGAATGTGAGTGCTCAGAGTTTGGGATGGTGTGTAAACTAGATCTATATAGCCACATATGAACCCCAAACATGCCTACCAAAAGGGCTGTGTGGGGGAACTGTGCAGAAGCCTCTAAACCAGGGGTCAGCAAACATTTTCAGCAGGGAGCCGGTCAAATGTCCCTCAGACCTTGTGAGGGAACAGACTATATTTTTTGGGGGGGGGGGGGGAAATGAACGAATTCCTATATCCCACAAAATAACCCAGAGATGCATTTTAAATAAAAGGACACATTCTACTCATGTAAAAAGACGCTGATTCCCAGACCGTCCGCAGGCCAGATTGAGAAGGCGATTGGGCTGGATCCGGCCCCCAGGCCTCCGTTTGCCTACCCATGCTCTAAACAGCCACCCCTCCATCTCTCTTGGCAGCCTTGCACATGCAATGCGCGACTTCTCACCCCTTCTAACATTCAGCTTGAAGGTTAGGCTCAGCGTTGGCGTGACAGCTGATCCGACTGGAAGAGGTGTCCAAAGGGGAGATGTCAAAGGGTTGCGTAAAACACACACATGTGCGTCAGCGAGACACAACGGCCCTGTATGCTGCGAAAAGGGCCCGGCGGTGTCGTTGAGGGTCTCTTTTCTCTGCACCACTTCAATAGCTGCTCAGTGTTTCCCCACTGGAATGTCATCCAGCGAGCAGATGGCAAAACACATTCCCCGGGCCGGGAAGGGTTGCCAAACCGGAGGAAGGTTACGAGGGGGAGAATGAGGGAAAGGGGAAGGAAGATGCAAATAAATATCCCTCCAGATGTTCGTATGAGACTCGGGAGGGAGGGAGGGAGGGAGATCAGGAGCATCAGTGAAGACACAGGCTGGCTTTTGAACGTTGCTTGTTTGGAAGATGTTTTTCCTGTGCAGAGGGCATGCTCACTGCCATGTCTTGGGATTGTGTTTGTGCGCCTTGGTGATGGATGGCATTTCCTTCTAATGCTTAGATCTGGAGGGATCTGATAATCGGCCTCTGCACAACAATGCCTGCTTGTCCTCTTCATTTCCCTCTGAGCTGTTTTGCTGGCTTGGGAAGAAACACGCCATTGCCCTGCAGATGTGTTTGACTCCCATAGGTCCCAACCAGAATGGCTGGAGATGACAGAAGTGTCAGCCCAAAACACCTGGACAGCAACAGGCTGGCTGCTGCAGGATTAACAGAAGGAAGGAAGTCCCTTCTCCCCTGGAGAAAAGGCAAGAGGTGACATGATGCACATTTATAAAATTACCGTATTTTTTGCTCTATAAGACGCACCAGACCACAAGATGCACCTAGTTTTTGGAGGAGGAAAACAAGAAAAAAAATATTCTGAATCTCAGAAGCCAGAACAGCAAGAGGGATCGCTGCGCAGTGAAAGCAGCAATCCCTCTTGCTGTTCAGGCTTCTGGGATAGCTGCGCAGCCTTCATTCACTCCATAAGACGCACACACATTTCCCCATACTTTTTAGGAGGGAAAAAGTGAGTCTTATAGAGAAAATAATACGGTATATGTGGCATGGAGAAGAGGGGAAAGTTTTCCTCCTTCTCTCACAGCACTAGAAGTCACAGACATCTAAAAAAACCTGAATGTTGGCAGATTCAGGACAGATAAAATAAAGTACCTCTTCGCACAGCACATAGTGATACTGTTAAGTTGCAGGTGAACATATCAGACGACACAGCGATTCTTCAGACAGCTCTTGTTTATTCACAGGCCAGAACAGAACTGAGCTGAAGGGTTCAGCCAGCCTGCTTATATAGAGCTCAACTACAAAGCAACAGTAACAACTTTCTGTAACTATCCAATCACTGAACGTCACTTTCCATTTCTTATTTGCATATGCGGACCTGAGTTAAAACTATCTACAGTATCCCCTTGCTGTCCCAAGGTTAGAACTTCAGTACAGATACTAGCATGGGGCTCCGGCGGTAGATCATGAGACCCTTAATCTCAGAGTCATGGGTTTCAGCCCCATGTTGAGCAAAATATTCCTGCATCGCAGGGGGTTGGGCTAGATGACCCTCATGGTCCCTTAAACCTCTATGATTCTGTAGTCTGGCAGGCTAACCACCATGCTGGCATCATGCAACGCTTAAGCTTCTCCCTTTTGACGCTACCTGGCACCTTTGAGCAGCTGTTTGGCCCTCCCTTGTCCCTGGCTGTGGGCTTGTGTGGTAGCAGGGACTGAATCTGGGAAGCCACTCGCCATTATGAATGCCCCATAATGCAAAACATTCCCTGCCAAGCTATGCAGGATTGAACCTTCCGCTCACCAGCTGAGGATTCGATCCTGCTGGCTGCAGGGATCTGCATGTTCTCCTGCCCATCAGCTAATGTCACCCGACATGGAGGTGAGCAAAATCCGTTCTGCGCTGTGGCCGTTCTGCGTCACGCCGAGGGGCATTCTGAAGCATCCCGGGGGGATCTGGATCTCCAGGATCTGATTTCTTTCCGCAGGGCCTGTAAGACAGAGTTGTTCCGCCTGGCCATTGGCTTGGAATCAACTTGATCCCCTCCCCCTCTTTCCTTTTTCCTTCTGCGATGGAACTCCTTCTGTGATGGGGACTTCCCTGGCTTTTTTCTGGCCCATGTAGGACCAGTCTGGATAGTTGGCCTTGGTGAAGATTTGACGTTTTCATCCCCCAAAAGTTTTTGATTTGAGTTTCTACTGAAATGAGGCTGCATTTTAATGTTGTACTTAATCTTGTTTTCAAGTTGTATTTTAATCAATTGTTTTTATATTTGGAGTTAGCCGCCCTGAGCCTGGTCTTGGCTGGGGAGGGCGGGGTATAAATAAAATTATTATTATTATTATTATTATTATTATTATTATTATTATTATTATGGCAGCAAAGCTTCAATGCATATTTCTCCCTCCCCTGAAGGATTAAGGGAGGTATATTGTGTTTATTTCTTTAAACTCAGATTAAAGCTTGCGAGTTTGAGCAAACACTCTGGGCCTCTGCCAAGCTCCTGTTTATGAAGATGAACATTCCAGCACCCGTTGTCAAGCGGGAGCCCCAGGGAGGCTGTGGGTGCTGTTGGGGGCTGGGACTGGGAGGGAGCCAACCTTCTCTACGCAAGCAGCTGGGTGCCTCCTCGCCGCAAAATGCCAGGACTCTGGAGGTGGGGCTTTGATGGCGGGATGTTCATCCCCTGCGGCTGCCGGTGTCTGACAAAGACTGACAAGCAGAGGCTGGCCTATAGAGCTGGCGTTGTCTGAAACCTAAACACTGGCTTGCTCTCTTCTCGGCAAAGAGGCACTCCAGGGCCGGGCGGCTCTTCGTTCTGTCTCAACAGCCTCCTTTCGCCAGCTACAGTGCCAAATCTCCCACTTCACCTTTGACAGGGGTTGTCACAGAGCCCTCCAGCCCGGGAAATTCCCTCGCTGCTGCTTTGCCTGGAGGGAAGCGCTCCTTATTGGTGCAAGAGAGCCAGTGTGGTGGAGGAGAGGCAGTGTGGCATAGTGGTTAGAGTGCCTAGCCCAGACCCTCCAAGTGTTCCTATTTTCCAGTGTGATAATAATTTTAAGGTCTTAGATATGTAATAATTGTTCACAAATGTACCAAGCAAACACGTACATAAATATATAAACCACATGTCTGAAAAACCCACAGAAAAAACAGTCCTAACAAATTGACCTCAATTATTTCTCTGTAAGGTCAAAGTGGGAAACCTCCCCATTGTCTTTTGAATAGGGTGTGAGCCTGTGACTTGGCTCAGGAACTAAGTATTTATCATTACAAAAGACTGGCCAGGCTCCCCAGGCAATCCAATCAAGTGACCATCAAACAGGTAAACTGTCAGACGAGATAAACAAGTCACTCAGATTTCTGCTGTAGACCGCCTTTTCTGTGATGTAGATCTGTGGGGTGGTCTTAGGTTACACCCTTTCTGTGATGTATGTATGATGTATGGAGGGGTGGTCTTGAGCTTCAGGGCAGGGAATTTAAAATGTCTATATAAGGCCTTGCGTGCCATTGTTCTGGGTTCCTCCTCTCTCCTGCGCGTGAGGGGAGCACCCTGTTGCAACAGATCAATAAAGATTGGGCTTACTAGCTGCTTTGCTTCTCAATATTCTCTGGTTGGCCTCTGTTATTTTCTCCTACCGATAGGGAACCTACATAAGGACTCTATATGGGCTCTTGGATACCCCGTAAGGGAAAAAAGGGCAGATTTTTGTTTTCAACACCAGGGAAACCCCTGATTTACAGACGCCATCCCAGTTTCTGCTTTGATCCCAGAATGTCCCTGTTTTCCTTAGGACGTCCCTAATTTCATTGGAGAAATGTTGGAGGGTATGGAGCTGTCCGACCCCCGAGTTGTCTGAAGGCAATCCTGTATAGGGAAGTTTTAAAAAATGTTTTATTATGTTTTTTATATATGTTGGAAGTTGCCCAGAGTAGCTGGGGCAACCCAGTAAGATGTGTGGGGTATAAATAGTAAAATTATCATTATGGAACAGGGCGTCCCTATTTTCATCGGAGAAATGTTGGAGGGACCTGGGAGACCAGTGTTCGAATCCCCACTTGGCCATTGTTAGGTTGTGGGTGAACATATCAGTCGACACAGCGATTCTTCAAACAGCTCTTCTTTATTCAGAGGCCAGAACAGAACTGAACTGAAGGGCTCAGTCAGCCTGCTTATATAGCGCTCCAGTACCACGTTACTGTAACAACTTTCTAAAACTCTCCAATCACTGAACGTCACTTTCGATCCTTCATTTGCATAACTATCTACAGTATCCCCCTGCTGGCCCAGGGTGAGAACTTCAGTACATAACAGCCATGGTGAAGTTCACGTGGTGAAGTGACCTTGGGCCACTCTCCCTCTCAGCCTAACCTACCCAGCTGGGTTCTTTTTGGGTTTAAATGAGGGTGGGGTGGGGGGAGAAGAAACATGCATGTCACCTTGAGTTCCTTGGAGGAAAAGTGGGATATAAATGCAATAAATGCAATGAATAAATGCAATGAATACAGTGAGTGAGTGAGTGAGTGAGTGAGTGAGTGAGTGAGTGAGTGAATGATCCTAGAAATAAAAATATGCTTGCCTTTACCTGCAGTGTAGGACCATATCCTTATCCAAGCAGTGAGAGGTTTTGCAGTGGTGGGGACTGGAGGCACAGCATTGCCAGGATTGAGCTTTCCTTTTGGAGAAGAGAATATGTATGGTGCTTTCTGTAGCATTTAATGCAGGGGTCAGCAAACTTTTTCGGCAGGGGGCCGGTCCACTGTCCCCCAAACCTTGTGGGGGGCTGGACTATATTTTGGGGGGGAAAGAATGAATTCCTATGCCCCACAAGTAACCCAGAGATGCATTTTAAATAAAAGGACACATTCTACTCATGTAAAAACATGCTGATTCCCAGACCGTCTGTGGCCCAGATTGAGAAGGCGATTGGGCTGGATCCGGCCCCCAGGCCTTAGGTTGCCTACCCATGATTTAATGCCTATTTAGGAATCTACAAGTGGCGAGTAGCAGCACCAGCTCCCTGGGAAGGGGCGCTGCTCAGTGGTAGAGCATAATATTAGAAATGTACTGAACATTATAGAGTATCTGGAAGTAAGAAATGAGAAAAAAAGCAGCATTAATGTTCATAGATGTGGAGAAAGCATTTGATAATGTTTCTTGGAGCTTTATGAAGAAGGTGATGGAGGAGATGGGATTTGGAGAAAATTTTAAGGGGAATGCAAGCTGTTTACTCAGACGCAAATGCAAAAATAATCATAAATCGGGTGATAACGGATAAGTGTAGTATACAAAAAGGAACTAGACAAGGATGCCCCTTGTCACCATTGTTGTTTGTTCTGGTACTGGAAGTCTTGACAAGAAAGATAAGACAAGAGAGAGAAGTAGTAGGAATCAGAAGGCCCCAAGGTTCAGTCCTCAGCCCTGAAGAGCATCTGCTTGTCTGCATCTGACTCAGTGCAAGGCAGATTCCGGTGTTCCTAAGGAGTGAGCAGATCCGCTGTGCTGCATCACTTCTCAGAGAGAGGTGCTTGCTCTCCCGGGCGCTTACAGCTCACAGCTCATGTTTCTTTCTGCTCCTCTTCCAAAAACACAGATTCTCCCTTAGCTGGGGGAGGAAAGGATGAGTCACCTTTCCCAAATGGGGTTCAGGTTCCAAGGCCTGTCTCTATACATCCCAACATCCTGAGCTGTTAACAAGCAAAGGAAGTTTCTGCTATCGTGTTGCCTGTTCTGCAGAGGACGGTCCTCTGTCTGCAGGTCTGTCCAATCAAAATGAAAGCTTTCTCATCCGATGCAAGTTGCAGGCATGGAGTGGAACTTGCAAACTGCATTGAGACCAAAGGAAGGGGGTGTGAAGAGTTGGAGCCCCCCCCCCCCCATGGCAAGGTCCCAATCTGGATTGTAGCTCCAGTGTTGATGGCACATCTATGTAAAAACAGCAGTCATGAAATTAAAAGATGCCTGCTTCTTGGGAGAAAAGCAATGGCAAACCCAGACAGCATCTTAAAAACAGAGACATCACTTTGCCAACAAAGGTCCGTATAGTCAAAGCTATGGTTTTCCCAGTAGTGATGTAGGGAAGTGAGAGGTGGACCACAAAGAAGGCTGATCGCCAAAGAATTGAGGCTTTTGAATTATGGTGCTGGAGGAGACTCTTGAGAGTCCCATGGAATGCAAGAAGATCAAACCTATCCATTCTAAAGGAAATCAGCCCTGAGTGCTCACTGGAAGGACAGATCCTGAAGTTGAGGCTCAAATACTTTGGCCACCTCATGAGAAGAGAAGACTCCCTGGAAAAGACCCTGATGTTGGGAAAGATGGAGGGCACAAGGAGAAGGGGACGACAGAGGACGAGATGGTTGGACAGTGTTCTCGAAGCTACCAGCATGAGTTTGACCAAACTGCGGGAGGCAGTGGAAGACAGGAGTGCCTGGCGTGCTCTGGTCCATGACTAAACAACAACAACATGTAAAAACAGAAGGGCATAAGAAGAACTTGCTGGATCGAGGCAATGACCCACCAAGTCAAACATTCTCACAGCGGCCAACCAGATGTTTGTGGGAAACAAGCAAAGCAGGATTCGATCACTAGAGCCTTCTCTTTTCCTGTGGCTTCCAGAAACTGGCATTCAGAAGCATTGTTGCCTCTAGTTGTGGTGGCCGAGTGGTAGCCAAGGATAGCCTTCTCCTCAGTGAATTTGTCTTACCCCATGGGCATAGGTATTTTGAAGTGCCAACATGCAGGGCTCTCTTACTCTGTTTATGCTGAAGTAGGATGCAAACAGGGCCAGGTAACTGTGAAATAAATAAAAACAAAATGCTAGGACTGGTTAATCAAGTCATCTGAAATAAAATTTCTCCATCTAATTTTTGTTCTGCCCTGCACACACCCCTGAAAGCTGCAGATTGATTAAGCGGAAGATTAGAGGATCAGATGGAATGTGCCGGGAGAGAAGGGAGGGAGCTGTAAGCAGCTGCAGTTGCTGGGCTGGCAAACATTTCCAGATGCATTTTGGGGCCGTCTTTTTAAGTTAACCTGCTTGTTTTAACGTGTCCGTATTCCTCACTCGGGAGAGGTGCTATAAAGTCAGAAGCTGAGCCAACCAGCATTTGCCATAGGAGGCACTTTCACTGTATTGGCTGAAGCTTATTTTAAATCTTGCAGCAAAAGGCAGGTTTAAATTTAACCAGAACAACCACCCACCCGGGAGATGAGTGGAATGCTGAATTCTGTCCTGCACTGTGCACTTTAAAGCACCTGCAAACTGGGCCAGGCGACATGCTCTCGGCTCCCTGGAAATCCAGGAGAAGCAGCAGCAGCAGACCTGCTCTTCCTTGCGCGCATTTTTGCACTCCCGTCCAGCAGGTGCCTTTCTGAAAGGGGGGGGGGGATAGGCAAGAGGTCACCACATGAGACTCACATTGTCAGCGCACAGCTTTCCTGAGGGAACTCAAACAACGCTGAACCCCAGGCCGGGTTGCCCCCACCCGACGCCAGACGCCATTGTTTCCAGCACCTCCTAATTGGAGCAGCTGCCAGCTGTACCCTCAGTGGGGGCGGGGGGGGGATAAGAAGGTCAGGAGGACAATAGGCAGAGGGTAGAAATATGCACAGAATGATTGTGCTGTAGGACCAAGGAATTATATTGCGATCATCTCTCAGCCAAGGAATTATATTGCTGTCCCTCTTTCAGCCCTGCAAGGCCTTGTATGGAATCATTTTCCTAGGTCCCGTGAAGGAATCTGTAGAGGTGGGGGAACAGGTCCTCTGTCTGTCTGTCTGTCTGTCTATTTGTCTGTCTGTCCATCCATCCATCCATCCATCCATCCATCCATCCATCCATCCATCCATTTATAATTTCAAAATGCTGTTAGCGGATCATGCCACTAGACTTCATGAACATAGGTTGGTTGCTTGCCTCGCACACTATCATAGTCCCATGTCTGTCTGTCTGTCTGTCTGTCTGTCCATCCATCCATTTACAATTTCAAAATGCTGTTAGCGGATCATGCCACTAGACCTCATGAACATAGGTTGGTTGCTTGCCTCGCACACTGTCATAGTCCCACTGCCATAGCCCCAGGAAGAAGCAAAGATCACCAGTGTTGAAGCAATGATTCTTCAACATCAACTTTGTTGTTGTGTGGATCATGTTGTGCGGATGCCTGATGATCATCTTCCAAAGCAACTACTCTATTCCAAACTTTAAAATGGAAAGCACAATGCTGGTGGTCAACAGAAGAGGTTTAAAGACTGTCTCGAGGCAAATTTTTAAAAATGTAGTATAAAGACAACAATTGGGAATCGCTTGCCTGCGAGTGCTCCAGTTGGAGAACAGTCTTTACCAAAGGTGTCATGGGCTTTGAAGACATTCAAACTCAGAACGCGAGGGAGAAAGGTGCTAAGAGGAAGGCACACTTGGCAAATCCATGCCGTGATCAACTCCCGCCCAGGAACCAATGTCCCCACTGTGGAAGGACGTGTGGATCCAGAATTGGCCTCCGCAGTCCCTTACGGACTCATTGTTAAAACCGTGTTTATGGAAGACAATCTTACTCGGCTACGAGGGATCGCCAGAGAAGAAGAAGAATATGCAAGTGGACTAGTTCCATCTGGTTCCAACCTTTAAGGGATAAATAGATTTAATGCCTGCTTTCTCATCACCTGGCAGACAGCAGTGGATGCACAGAAAAGATAGCATAGCGGCAGCTGGGAAGCTTTCCCATGCTCTTTTCTCCACAGCCTCCTTTACGTCCTCTCCATCCCCTTTGCATCTGGCCTGGAGGATTCATTGCTGTTTAGCCAGCCCTTCCCCCCAACCTGCTGCTACTGCACTCACAAGCCTGGGAACCCTGTAAATCTCCTTCTGAGCAGATGGCTCTAGGTTCCGTCCATGTGGCAATACAGAGAAGGGAGCAGTGGGCAGGCCGCTTATCCAGCTTCCTGGCTGTGGGATATTTATTGCAATCGAGGGGTGCATAAATTGTGCAAAATGAATTGGGAAACAAAACATGGGAGGCAGGAATCTAGCAAGCCCAATTTAAGAGTGGAAAAATGAGAAACAGGAATTAGCAAGAACGTGCAGCTTTTTGGATTAAAGTTGATTTTGTTCTAATAAAACTGATGCTTAAAAAAAAAATTTGAGCTGTCAAGCACAAATATTACCTTTTTGGAACATTGTCTGGTGGGGGTGGGAGGTGTGACCTCAAAAACATGGGTATAAGGAAATTCAGTTGATTTTATGTTGTCCTAAGTTTAGTTTGGGACGCAGGTGGCACTGTGGGTAAAACCTCAGTGCCTAGGACTTGCTGATTGCATGGTCGGCGGTTCAAATCCCCGCGGCGGGGTGCGATCCCATCATTCGGTCCCAGCGCCTGCCAACCTAGCAGTTCAAAAGCACCCCTGGGTGCAAGTAGATAAATAGGGACCGCTTACCAGCAGGAAGGTAAACGGCGTTCCATGTGCTGCGCTGGCTCACCAGATGCAGCTTGTCACGCTGGCCACGTGACCCGAAAGTGTCTGCGGACAGCGCTGGCTCCCGGCCTATAGAGTGAGATGAGCGCACAACCCTAGAGTCTGGCAAGACTGGCCCGTACCGGCAGGGGTACCTTTACCTTTACCTTAAGTTTAGTTTGGTATAGTTATTTGGTTTGTACTTTTTTCATTTGTGTACATTGTCCTGTGACAGTAACATGAAGGATGGTATATAATTTTACCATATAAATATTCCTATTTTTATTATTATTATTATTATTACTACCCCACCCATCTGACTGGGTTGCCCCAGCCCCTCTGATGACTTCCAACATAATAAAAGCACAGTAAAACATCACACATTAAAAACTTCCCAATACAGGGCTGCCTTCAGATGGCTTTGGGAAGTCGTGTTAGTTGTTTATCTGTTTAACATCTGAAGGGGAGGAATGAATGAAATTTACTGATCTGTCCACTGCTACTGGTAGGTCTCTGGGTGATTTTCAGTATATCACAGCAAGAGTTTCTTACTAGCAATAGGAACAAACATACAAAATTATCCACCTCAATCAGGCTGCTAAAATGAGGAAAGCTAACCAGGGGTTTGGGGTGGAAGAATGGTAAGTGGGCTTGATTCAGCTCCTGCGCCTGAAAAGAAATTCCTCAGCTCAGTATTTGCATCCTATTCTAAAACTGTATGTCTTTTTCACCTGGCCGTGGCTGGCAGATCTTGAGGGGTCTACCAGAAAGCAACATCTGACAAACCTGCCCAACCCGATTTCAGATGCTCCCCGCTTCACTCCACTGTGCGACGTTTCAGATTTCATTTCCCCTCATCTGTGTGGGTGTCATCCTGCTGCTATTGCTGTCCCACACTTTCTCCTCCCTAAATTTGGAGATTCCCTGTGCTTTGAAAATCTGAATAGGAGAGCTATATCAGTTGCATCAGGAATCTCCAGATCTGAGAGGAGAAAGTATGGGGCAGCAGTAGATGGAGGAGAACACCCCCAGGGGGAAGTGGAATTGAAGATGTTCATAGGTGTTATATGCTGACAAGTCCTCACTCCTTTAAGCAATCGTGTTGCAGCAGCCTCTGGCTCAAGCGTAAGGGAAGCCCCACACAGAAAGCATTGCAGTAATCTAATCTTGTAGTAACCATTGCATTAGCTACTGTGGCCAGTCTTTCCTGATCTAGGAATCTTTGCATAATAAAATAATAATAATAATAATAATAATAATAATAATAATAATAATAATAATAATAATTATTTATACCCCGCCCATCTGGCTGGATTTCCCCAGCCACTCTGGGCGGCTTCCAACAAAACCCTAAAATACAATAACATATTAAACATTAAAAGCTTCCCTAAACAGGGCTGCCTTCAGATGTCTTCTAAAAGTTTGGTAGTTGTTTTTCTCTTTGACATCTGACAAGAGGGCGTTCCACAGGGCGGGTGCCACTACCGAGAAGGTCCTCTGCCTGGTTCCCTGTAACTTGGCTTCTCGCAGGGAGGGAACCGCCAGAAGGCCCTCGGAGCTGAACCTCAGTGTCTGGGCAGAACGATGGGGGTGGAGACGCTCCTTCAGATATACTGGACCGAGGCCGTTTAGGGCTTTAAAGGTCAGCACCAACACTTTGAATTGTGCTCAGAAACACATTCGTTCTTCCATCTCATTTCTCCACCTCAGCCAAAGCCTCACTTTCCAAGTTCTTGCAGTGGCTTCTGCTGAGATGTCAGGGAACTCTCGCGAGATCTCACTGGAAGCCGCTGCTTACAGACCCTCCAAGTGTTCCTATTTTCCAGGGACAGTCCCGGATTCACAGAAGCCATCCCGGTTTCTGATTTGGTCCTGGAATGTCCTGTTTTTCCTTAGGACATCCCTATTTTCATTGGAGAAAGGTTGGAGCTTTTGTTGCTGTGTGACCCTGGCAGCAGCAGGGGCAGGTGAGACATTGGGGGGGGGGGGCTGTCCCACAGGATTCTTCCACCCAAGGCATCTGCTTTGGTCTGCTCATGGATGAACGGGCCCTGGCTTCTTCTTCTCGGCTCATTTAGTCCTGCTCAGAGAGGTTTTCGCTGTGAGCTGCTGCCACTCAAGCCTCTGACTCATCTCACTGCTTATCGCATGCAACCCTTTCTGTTGCGGCTAACCAGCCTCGCGAATTACTAACGCTTTGTCTGGAAATGCCTGTGGGTCATGTCGCCTTGGTTGCGTGCGTGGATGAGGGCATGGAGAAGAAGATCTAACGCCAAGAGGGATGCTTCAGAAAACAAAGCAAAGAAAGAAAGAAAAAGAGGCTTCCATTCTTTTGCGTCGTGAGCTGAACCTGGTTCTCCTTGCTCTGATGCCCAAAAACCTTGATGGTGTAGGGAAAGATGGAAGAAATGCTGTCACTTCCTGTAAGAACGGTCCAGAGCTCCAGGTTTTGGAGGGGCCTTAGCAAGATGCCCTTGGTGGATCCCCCTCCCTCAGCTAGTCTAGCTCTGGGGTCCCTAACGCAACACCCCTGGGCACTGTGGTACCCTCAGTTGCTGGGGGAAGGAGGAGGTTGCCTGCTTTTTATGGTCTCCGTCCCCCCCGCCCTCCACTGAGAATAGCATTTCACTTGCTTTTGAGGGTATGTATATGTTTCTGAGCAAGGGATGTGGCTGGCGCTGACCACAGAGCCTAGGGCTTGCCAATCAGAAGGTTGATGGTTCGAATCCCCGCGATGGGGTGAGCAACCGTTGCTCGGTCCCTGCTCCTGCCAACCTAGCAGTTCGAAAGCATGCCAGTGCAAGTAGATCAATAGGTACCGCTCCAGCGGGAAGGTAAACGGCGTTTCCGTGCGCTGCTCTGGTTCGCCAGAAGTGGCTTCGTCATGCTGGCCACATGACCTGGAAGCTGTACGCCGGCTCCCTCGGCCAATAAAGCGAGATGAGCACCGCAACCCCAGAGTCATCCGCGACTGGACCTAATGGTCAGGGGTCCCTTTACCCTTTACCCTATGTGTTTCTGAATGGCATGTCATCAGTTTTTCTTTGGCGAAATGGATATTTTGTGGTGCCCATGACGGTTCCTTACATTTCCAGGTGTGTCTCTGGGCCCAAAGAGGCTGGGGACCCTTGGGTTATCTCCTTGCTGCAGAAATTCCAAGCTCAGCCCTAATTTGGACTGGAATGCCTTTTGATTCGTGCAGAAATGAGATGGTCAAATACATGAAACTGCTTTGTATACAGGGCCAGGCCACTGGCGCATCCAAGCCAGAACTGTCTACTCCAGGGATGGGCAGCCTCTAATCCTCCTGATGATAATGGATTCCAACTCCCATCATCCCCAGCCACTGAACATGCTAACTGGGGCTGATGGGAGTTGGAGTCAAGCAACTTCTGTAAGGCCACAGCTTCCTCACTCCTGCTCTGTTTTGAGGGACTGCCTGGTCTCAAAACCAAGATAATGAACCCTGAGAAGGAAGACACGGACTAAGTTTCTGGTAAAGGTCTTTTGCAGCTCTGTGGCTTGAGATTGGTAAGATGGAGATTTCAGGAATAGCACGAGTATTAAACAGTCATTCATGAGGACTAGCGGAGTGAAACAACTTAAAAGACTTGGGTGCCCTGTGAACTAGGAAGTCCCCAAATCTCACCTCTGCGTGAACTGACTTTAGGCAAGCCGTTTCTCAGCATCAACTTCCTCCGTCTGCAATATGTTGCAAGGATACTCCTGCCCACAGAGTGCTTTGAGGAGTCCAAAACTTCCCCATCAAAACCCAGGGAGTGCTTCATCTGTGCTTAATATGCAATTCTAACTTGGAACATGAAGCTCAAGCTAGCCTAGATAGCTCAGCTGGTTAGAGCATGGTGCTGATAATACCAAGGTCGCAGGTTTGATCCCCGTATGGGACAGCTGTATATTCCTGCATTGCAGGGGTTTGGACGAGGTGATGCTCAGGATCGCTTCCAACTCCACAATTCCATGATTCAAAGCAATTCCAATTAAAAACATTATCTCTCTGATTCTTGGGGTGCCAGCTGATGGGGGTGGGGATCACCTGGCCTGCTCTTGTGCCTGAGGGACAGGCAAATGCATCTCTTTGTAACAATAGTGTTATGGATTTATTATTATTTTTTATGGTGGTGTGGTTAGTCTGTATGATACTCTGTGTCCCTTCCAAACCTGTGATCTTGTATCTGTGAGGGCAGAATGTATAAAAGAAAGCTTGTCCAACTGGTTCTTTCGTGAAGCTAATTGTTTTGGCTGGATAGGAAAGTACCACCATTTACATTACCAATGGATGGGCTCTTTCTCACCTCACCTGGCTGGATGCTACAATCATCCCAGGTAGGATGAAGTGGGGCTGGGTTTTAGAGGGAGCTGGGTGTGTAAGCTGGGCAGATGCTGGAACCTGGAGAGATGGAGGCACATCTTGCTCTGGGCTGGATCCAAAATTGGGACTTGGGGTCCACCGGGGTCCTTTCCTGCTCTACAGTTCTAAGATCCCATGCTTGCATAATAAGTCTGTGAGCCTGCTGACAAGCCTTCACCCCTTTCAGCAATCGTGCTGCAGCATTCTGTAACTACAGCTTCCGGATCAAGCACACAAGGGAAGCCCCACATATAGCACACTGCAGTAATCCAATACTGAAGTAATCAGTGTGTTAAAATTGAAATACTTTATTGTCACTTATACAACTTTTATACAGTGAGATTACACAAGCACCCCCCACTCAGCTCTCTTAGTCTTAATTCCCCTCATTTACTGACACACACACACCAAACCTGAAAGTCAGTTGCCCTGTTGTTATCTTTTCATTCAGCAGCCTAACAGCCCAGGATAGAAGCTGTACTTTACCCTGTTGGTGCGACTAATCATGCTTCTATATCTTCTGCCCGAGGGCAGGAGATCAAGAAAGTGCTGGTCAAGGTGTGAATCATCCCTGAGAATTTTCCTCACTCTCCTGAGGCAACTTTCTTCCGCTATTTCATCCAGCGGATTCATGGGACAGCCCATAATATATTGTGCTGTATTCACCACCCTCTGTAGGCACTTCCTACCAGATAATGTCAAACCACACCGTGATGCAGTATGAAAGGACCGGTAGAAGGAGATCATCAAATGTTGATTGACATCATTCTTCCGCAAGACTCTGAGGAGATGGAGTCTCTGTTGGGCTTTCTTAACCACCTGGGTTGTATTGATTTTCCAAGTAAGGTCTTCACTGAGATAAACTCCTAGGAATTTAAGGGAAGAGATTCTTTCCACACAGCCCTCCCTGATGTACAGTGGGGCTAGTTCTCCTCTCTTCCTCCGAAAGTCCAACACCATCTCTTTTGTCTTGCTGATATTAAGGTGCAAGTTGTTCCCTAGGCACCATGGAGATATTTTTTGGACCTCCCCTCTATACGCAGTTAACTACTGTGGCAAGGTTTTCCACACCCAGGAATTTTCCCATTCCTTCTTCTCTTGGGGGTCCTTTAATCTCTGCAATTCGATGGTTCTACGGTCATCTTCCTGGAGCCCCCTACCTCTGCTCTCCCGCCCCAAACCACCCTTTGAAAAAAAGCTCTTTCCTGGTCCTGAGAAGGATCATTTCCAGCATCTGAAGGGAAGCCACCCCTCATTAGCATGTCCCTCACGCCCCTTTGGCTGGCTCCCCACCCCCCACCCCCAATCTTGGATTGCGCACCAGTTCCCATCTTTGTCCTGGTACCTCCCAAGCGGATGTGAACACGCTGCTCTCCTGCTCCGGCTGGCTGTAGCCTCCATCCCAATTAAGAGGTGGCCAGAGCCATTGTCCCAGGCATTCCAGATCCGTGTTGAGTGCCCCCCCCCCGCTCCCCCCACCAAAGGCTCTCAGATAAAGAGGGCTCAGTGAAGGCTTTGTAAAAGAGAGTTTCTGCCTGATTAATGGTCACATGGCGGCACTTTCAACTTGGCTGGAATTGCGAGTGCGAGGGAGAAAGAGAGAATTCCAGGCCTTCCCCCCCACCCCTCCCGGTACAAAGAGATCAGGACAAAACCCTCATAAATCTGTTCCCAGCACCATCAACAGAATTTATCCGTCCCCAAAGTGGATCGGGCGATTCATTGGGAGCTGCTGCTGTTCTGCGGCCTAGCATTCGCTGTGCAGAGTTTTCCCCTCAGCTATGAACGCCACTTACACACACCATACACACACACACACACACATATATCAGTTCCAACAATCATTTAGCATAGCTTCTTATACCATATTTTAGACTTGCGTCAACAACCTCTGAAGATTTTCAGTTCTTTATCACTTGTTCTGCATTTCTTAATTTCTCTGTTACTCTTATCATTAACTAATAGTTCTCCTCATAGTCTTACTTGCAATATTTCAAATAATCCTCCTTACAGAACCTCTTGCAGTCCTACTCGCGTAATCTGTTTATTACAATTGCTTTTCAAATAGTTCAAATATTTACTCCAGTCCTCTAAGAATCTCTGATCTCGCAGGTTTCGAATCTTTCCTGTTAATTTATCTAATTCTGCATAGTCTATTAATTTCATTTTCCATTCTTCTTTCGCCGGTAATTCTTCTTGCTTCCATTTTTGTGCCAATAATATTCCTGCTGCCGTTGGTGCATATGAAAACAATTTATAATCCTGTCTGTTAATATCCTCCGCCCACACCACTAATCTGGTAGCCAAGGAACTCTTCTGACGTCCTTAAAGAATAAGAGAGTCTTAGAGTTCGAAGGGACCCCGGGGCCATCTAGTCCAACCCCCTGCAATGCATCCATGACAGAGGGCCATGGAAGAGGCAGAGTGAATCCTACTGTTAGGCGCTGCTTCATGGATGCATGTTGAAAATGGATTTTAGATCCAGCCAGGATGGTCTTCTACAACCTGGTGCCCTTCAGATGTTTTGGACTACAACTCCCATGCGGGCTGAGGTGCCTGGGTGCTGCAACCAGCCCAAAGGAGGGTGCCAGACTGAAGCTGATCTAGGGAAGCCTCAGAGTGCCCTGCAAGCTGCATTAGAACTTTACAAATTTGCCTGCAGTGGTTGGCATAGAAACCCAACAGCTGGACCTGCGTTGCATGTAGTCCTGGCATGGGATGCACACTGTGGCTGGAACTGTGTGTGTGTGTTTGTGTCTGTCTGTCTGTCTGTCTGTCTGTCTGTCTGTCTGTCTACTATGATTATTGTGGCCAAGTGCACAGATCTCCTGCCCCTTTCATAGTAAGGCAGCAGAGGGAATTTCAGCAGGCTTAGAGCTTTCCTCAGGATCCATTCATTGCATCCGGACACCAGTGTGCACTGTGTGAAGAAGTGCTTTCTTTTATTTATCCTGAATCTTTTCCCAGGTCAGAAAAGAGGGGCAAGATAAAGACACCGAACTGTGAGGCTTCCCCCTTCCACATGCAACACTACCCTAACCAGACCGCCAGCCCTTTGCAGTGTCTGAAAAGAAGTCCCTTTTGCTCTCTCTATCACAGAGAGAGACACTTATCCTCATTCGTCTGCATCTGGCTTCCCAGGCACCAGGAAAACAGCTTTGGGCCTCCTTCCCCTGCGGAGTAATTAACATGATCAGAGATGGAAGCAAATCCTCACGGACCGCTGTGTTTTCTCTGCAGCTGGTCATATGATACAGATTCCAGAGAAGCACCCACCTGCAAAGATCTACTGTTAGGGCAAGTCCCCCCCTCCCTCCCTCCCTTTCTAGACTTCTCTGACATTATTAACCAATAGCAGCTTTCTCTTCATTCTAATATCTTTGGGTGTAATGAAGGGTGACGACTGTTGTACATTAAGAGAGCAGCAGGGTTGCTGCAATGCGCTCTGTGTGGGGCTGCCCCATGGGCGTGGTCCAGATGCTTCAGCTCGTGGAAGCGTCTCCAACATTCCTCAGATGAAAATAGGGACGTTTCTCACTCTTCTCCAAGTGACCCTCCTCGACCCTTCATTTTCATCCCCTCACTCAGAGCATTTCCACCACCAACGGGACGCAGCACACATGCCTCCCACCTTCCTGAGAAACCCCCTTCATCCTGATTTTATTTTATTCTTCAGTAAAGGTAAAGGGACCCCTGACCATTAGGTCCAGTTGTGCTGACTCTGGGGTTGCGGTGCTCATCTCGCTTTATTGGCCGAGGGAGCCGGCGTACAGCTTCCAGGTCGTGTGGCCAGCATGACTAAGCCGCTTCTGGCGAACCAGAGCAGCGCATGGAAACGCCGTTTACCTTCCCGCTGGAGCGGTACCTATTTATCTACTTGCACTTTGATGTGCTTTCGAACTGCTAGGTGGGCAGGAGCAGGGACCAAGCAACGGGAGCTCACCCCGTCAAACAGCCAAACTTCTGATCGGCGAGTCTTAGGCTCTGTGGTTTAACCCACAGTGCCTCCCGCGTTCCTTATTCTTTGGTAGATTTACCAAAACACACAAACCCCAATAAATAAATTTTGGAATGGGGAAAGATTAGATGCAGATGCAAAGCATTTAAAAGAAATAAATCAAGACTCCTTTTGCTCCGCTCCCCCTTTCTTCCCACCCAGGGTGGCCCTGCCTCCCTGCCTAGGGAGCGGGTGGCGCTGTGGTCTAAACCACTGAGCCTCTTGGGCTTCTCAGTCAGAAGGTTGGTGGTCCGAATCCCCGTGATGGGGTGAGTTCCCGTTGCTCTGTCCCTATCCTGCCAACCTAGCAGTTCGGAAGCACACTAGTGCAAGTAGATAAATAGGTACTGCTGCAGCAGGAAGGTAAACAGTGTTTCCATGTGCTCTGGTTTCCATCACAATGTTCCATTGTGCCGGAAGCGGTTGAGTCCTGCTGGCCACATGACCTAGAAAGCTGTCTGTGGACAAACGCTGGTTCCCTCAGCTTGAAAGCGAGATGAGTGTCGTAACCTCATAGTTGCCTTTGACTGGACTTTACCCTCCAGGGGTCCTTTTTTTTTTTTTTACCTATGCCCTCTGCCTGCCCCTCAGAGCTGGTGCATCACCCAGGGCTGAGCCTTGGCAGCCTCTACAAGCTGCCCAAGGCAGGAGGCCAACAGTGGCGGCCATGGAGAGGCCACAGGATGTGACCTTGTCACCACCACATGCATCTTTTTGTGTGGTGCTCTCGTGCAAGCAAGCTGGCTCCTGCAGCAGAGCCACACCAAAAGCCACACATCCTGATTTTCATCAGTGTAATGTTGGAGGGTATATTTTTTCCAGACAAATGTGGCTGGTCCCACGCTGTGGAATAATGCTCTTCCTCCAGAGACTTGGCAGGTAACCTCACTTTTGACTTTCAGGTGTCTCTCGAAGATTTGTGCTGTTTTGTTCTTCTTTTGATTAGTATCTGTATTAAATAATAATTGTTATGTACTGAAGTTCTCACCCTGGGCCAGCAGGGGGATACTGTAGATAGTTATGCAAATGAAGGATCGAAAGTGACATTCAGTGATTGGATAGTTTTAGAAAGTTGCTACAGTAACGTTGTACTGGAGCTCTATATAAGCAGGCTGACTGAGCCCTTCAGTCAGTTCTGTTCTGGCCTCTGAATAAACAAGAGCTGTTTGAAGAATCGCTGTGTCGTCTGATATGTCCGCCCACAACTTAACAATAATAATACTTATGATTCAGCAGTAAACACTGCCCTGATATTTTATTATATGTTTGGCGCAGAAATGAATGAAGCAACCACAACCATCCCCTGCCCTATAAGATGTTCAGATGGAAAAGTCTCCAAAGGGATTCTGCCTCACAGCCGCTTCCTGCACTGAGAACCAAGCGAGGATGTATAATTTATCCCAGGACAAACAAAGGCTGGGTTGGGGAGCTGGTCCAAGGCTATTGCAGGCCAGACGTAGCTGCTAAATAGACACAAGCTGACTTCATGGGGATGTTTTTCAAGGCCCTGTGGGCTGTATTCTCTCTGCTCACATCTGGAAAATGACTCTCATCTGCCAATAAACAGGCGTCCAGGGGAAGGGTAGGGTTATAACTGTCCTTCCTTTGGGACCCCACAGAGACAAGGTAGGAAGAGAACAGGGAGAGGTAGAGTGGCAGAAAAACAGCTCTCTCTGTGTGTGCATGTGTTTTCAGCTGCAAAATGAACAAGAATAACAGGAAAAACAGATTCTGTTGGCCTCAGTCTATTCCAGCTGGGGGATATAGGGAAAAATGGTTTCCTTTACAGAAGGCACATCAAAGCTGATTTGTGGGGAGTCAGCGCAAAACTAGTGTGGCCAGTTTGGTGTAGTGGTTGGAGTGCTGGACTAGGACCTGGGAGACGAGGGTTCAAATCCCCACTTGGTGACCTTGGGCCCATCACTGCCTCTCAGCCTAACCTACCTCACAGGGTTGCTGTGGGATTCAATGAGGAGGAAAAGAGCCATGTATATCGCCTTGAGCTCTTTGGAGAAGAAGGTGAGGTGGAAATGCAACAAATAAAATGAAAATTTAAAAACTCTACAGCAGCAATGTCCAGTCAGGTAGATTGCCGGGGTTCTCCAGGTTGATTGCTGGAGTTAAAAAATAGATTGCCCTGTTGCTTCTTAGCGATCGCGACATGCCCTGCCCCCGGCACTATGTCCCATCGCTGCTGCTGCTGCTTTAACAGGTTGTACTCCCTGCGTTGGTAGCAGAGTGGGGGAAAGAGGGAGGGCAGCTGACTGTTGGGTGATCAATGTTATTAATTCCTTCCCCAAAGAAGCTCAATAACTCTGCTCACTCCCCCCTAAAAAAAACTCAACAACTATGGGCAATGACAAAGGGTAGACCACTGCCAGTTTTATTATACAGTGGTACCTCGAGTTAAGAAATTAATTCGTTCCGGAGGTCCGTTCTTAACCTGAAACTGTTCTTAACCTGAGGTACCACTTTAGCTAATGGGGCCTCTCGCTGCTGCTGCGCCACCACCATGCAATTTCTGTTCTGTTCTCATTCTGAAGCAAAGTTCTTAACCCGAGGTACTATTTCTGGGTTAGCGGAGTCTGTAACCTGAAGCATCTGTAACCCGAGGTACCACAGTCGCTAGAAAGTTGGACATGCTTGTCTACAGCTTCTGATCCCTGCACCTAAAGGAAGCAGAACATAGGCATTGCTGCTAGCAGCCATTTGGTGCTGTGGTCTAAACCACTGAGACTTGGGCTTGCCGATCAGAAGGTCGGTGGTTTGAATCACCGCGACGGGGTGAGCTCCCATTGCTCGGTCCCTGCTCCTGCCAACCTAGCAGTTCAAAAGCACATCAAAGTGCAAGTAGATAAATAGGTACCACTCTGGCGGGAAGGTAAATGGCGTTTCTGTGTGCTGCTCTGGTTTGCCAGAAGCGGCTTAGTCATGCTGGCCACATGACACGGAAGCTGTACGCCGGCTCCCTTGGCCAATAAAACGAGATGAGCGCCGCAACCCCAGAGTTGGCCATGACTGGACCTAATGGTCAGGGGTCCCTTTACCTTCACCTTCATGAATCTGTCCAACCATCTTTTAAAGCCATCCATGTTGGAGGCCATAGTTTGATGATTCGCTGTGTGAAGGAGGCCTTTCTCTTAACTGTGCCAGCTCTGGAGGGCTGGACTGTGTCCGGGTTCAAAGGTGGGACCCCTGAGCTGTGCGAAGGTGCTGCTGTCTGCCGGTGTCCTTTCTACTGGCAGAGAAGAAGAGGTTTGCATTTGGCAGCGCAGCCGAGGTCCAGAATCCCTTTCTCCATTGTCTGCGGACATCCAGGCCTTTCGATTCCCACAGTCGCCGGGACAATAGAGACACAACAGGTTTCTCTGGGGAGAAAACATAATCTGAGAGATACCAAGCTTCTGAAAAAAGCTCTTCCTCAAAACAACCGAAGGAAATAAAAGGCGCAGTGAGAAAGCTCCTTGGGTCCCCTGAATCGGCCGACACCTGATAGGCTTGCTTGGGGTATTATTTGTCCGGCATTGTCTGTCTTCTGAATGTGATGCTTGTTCCTGAAGGCTAATGGAAAAGAGAGGGAGAGCCGCGGAAGACAGAGGTGCTCTGCTTTTCTCCTTCAGGCGATGCCAAGCCCGCTTTGTCCCACACAGGCCTGAAAGCGAGAATCAAAGGCGGAGAGTAAAAAAGACCAACGAGGGACAGGAGGGGAACAAGAGCCCAGAATGCTCTTAGCCGTCATGAAAAAACTGGGTCACGGCTATAGAATGACATGGAGGGAAGCGGCAGCAGCCTTGGGGTGATAATGCTCCATATGGCCCACTAGGGCGGAGGCTTGTGGGAGAATGAGCCCGCTCCTCAGCGAGGGTCACCAAGATACTATTGGAGCAGATTCACATTACATTTTGGGTAGTGTTTCACGCATCTTGATCAGCGCTCATCCAGATGCCAAACAGCTGTCGGTGATGCCGTAGGTTTCTTAAGCAGAAACGTTATATGCAATTTTTTTGCAGCAGGGGTCTAAACACAGGCCTGTAGTGGGGTTTGCATTAGTCCAGGCTTCCTCCACCTCGGCCCTCCAGATGTTTTGAGACTACAATTTCCATCATCCCTGACCACTGGTCCTGCTAGCTAGGGGCCATGGGAGTTGTAGGCCAAAAACATTTGGAGGGCCAAGCTTGAGGAAGACTGCATTAGTCCAAAGGTGCAAGAAGGGGGAGTCTGGATGATGTTCTGCACTGCAGAGAGCTGCAAACACTACTACTACTACTACTAATTTATTATTTATACCCAACGCATCTGGCTGGGTTTCCCCAGCCACATTTAATCAACTGCGACCGATCTAAAAGTCTGCCAGCAGCCATGCAGATGGCACATCATTAATTCATTGATACTTTAAAAAGAAATTTAATACCAGCCCTGACACTCTAACCACTTTATCATACTGATGTGATGGCTTTCTTTGTAATGGATTGCTTTCTTTGAAGTTTGAGTTCATTTTCATTTTTAATGCCTTGTGTGTGTGTGTTCGCGTGCACATTCAAACCACATTGGGGGTCTGTGTTTGGGCAATAAGTTTTTGTCCCTGTTCCCTGTTCCCCTCCCAGAGCTACAATTCCCATAGTTCCCTGGGAAGAGGGGTTGATTGTGAAACCGCTCTGGGAATTGTAGCGCTGGATGGGGAATAAGGGGATCTCCTAGCAACTCCCAGTATCTTTATCAAACCACAGCTCCCAGAATTCTTTGGGGAGGAAGCCATGACTCTTTGAAGTGGCATCACAGCATGTTAAACGGGTGCTGTGAGTGTGACCTCAGATTTAGCACTGGTTTCTGTAATGAGTGCACAACAGAGGCAGCTGGCAAAGAAATGTCTCCTGCCCCATCTTTCCAGCTCACCAGCTCCCTTCTAAGTCTATGTTGGATGGCGTTAGCCTCTCTTCCTTCTTCTTCTCCTCTCTCTCTAATTCATCTGTGCTGTCCGTCTCCCCCCCCCCTTTTCTCCCCAAGGAGATCCATGAGTTGTTCGCCTGTTTGTTTTCCTTTTCAGTTTGAGGCTTTGCAGATATTAAAATATAATCCAGGAAGAATTTGCTTTCTGGAGGATTATTTGATGAAGGAGGAGGTCATCTGGGAGCTGGAAGGAGGGGAGCAAGGAGAGGTTTTAATTTCCCCTCCATGTCCCTTTTGGGTTCCGTGTTTACGCTTCCCTAGAAACAATAGCAGCTGTGATGGGAACAAAGTCGGAGCCTTTAAAATATTCCTGGCATTACAGGAGGCTGTGATCAAAGAATTCTGATCCGAAACAGTAACACTAGACAGGGGTGTATTGGGGTTCAAGGCTAAAATAGTTGACATTGCTCAAACAGTGTGTTTGTCATTGTGCAGGGGATTGATAGTTTAGAGGTGGCAAGACACACGGGTAATTTAGAAGGGCAGGTGAAAGGGGGAACACAAATAAACATGCGCTGCATATGTACAAGTTCCTAGGTCCCATTGCCTTGTCACATTCTGGTGTGACAAAGAGATGGAACCCAGCGTGGAGCTATGCTGAGGTCATGCAACACAGACTCACGTCTGAGCTCAGCCTCTCCTAGGTGAACATAGGAAGCTGTCTCGTACTGAGTCAGACCACTGGTCTATCTAGCGCAGTATTGTCTACACAGACTGGCAGCAGCTCTTCAAGATTTCAGGCAGAAATCTCTCCGAACCCAACCTGGAGATGTTGGGTATCAAACCTGGGACCTTCTGCTTGCAAGGCAGACATTCTGCCTTCTCCCAACCGGGGGCTTTCCAGATGTGATGGACTACAACTCCCATCTTCCCTGACCATTAGGCATGCTGGTTGGGGCTGAGGGGAGTCTGAGAACATCTGGTGGGCATCAGGCCAGGGGATACTGCCTTAGGGGCTTCCACAGAGATCTAACAGATCAACCCCGTGTGCAGCAGCTGTGAAGAAAAGGCAAATTCCATGCAAGGGATCATTAGGAACAGAATACTGCACAGAACTGGTTGCCTCGCCTCAAAAAGGATATTGCAGATCTGGAAAAGGTTGAGAAGGAGCAACCAAAATCGTTCAGGGGGTGGAGAAACTTTTTAGTTTAGTGAAAAGACTGAACTGGAGGCAATGTGATATGAGCTTATAAAATTATGCATTGGATACAGAAAAGGTTTTCTCCCACTCTCAGAACACCAGAATCTGTGGACATACAATGAAGCTGAACGTTGGAAGGTTCAGGTTGGAGGCAGTAACAAACCTTCTTCTTCTTCTTCTTCTTCTTCTTCTTCTTCTTCTTCGGTGATCCCTCATAGCCGAGTAAGACTGATTTCCATGAACACAATCTTAACAGTGAGGCTTTATGTGACTGTGGAGGCCAATTCTGGATCCACACATCCTTCCACAGTGGGGACATAGGTTTCTGGGCAGGAGTTGATCATGGTGAGGGTCTGCCAAACATGCCTTCCTCTTAGCACGTTTCTCCCTTTCGTCCTGAGTTCGAGTGTCTTCGAAGTCTATGACACCTTTGCTAAAGGCTGTTCTCCAATTGGAGCACTCGCAGGCCAGTGTTTCCCAGTTGTCAGTGTTTATACTACATTTTTAAAGATTTGCCTTGACCACCAGCATTACACTTTCCATTTGTAAGTTTGGAATAGAGTATTTGATTTGGAAGACGACAATCAGGCATCCGCACAACATGACCAGTCCAACGAAGCTGATGTTGAAGAATCATTGCTTCAACACTGATGATCTTTGCTTCTTCCAGGACACTGACATTAGTTCGCCTGCATTCCCAAGTGATGTGTAAAAATTTTCGGAGACACTGTTGATGGAATCTTTTGAGGAATTGGAGCTGGTGTTTTATAAGTGGTCCATGTTTCACAAGCATACAGTAAGGTTGGTAATACAATAGCTTTGTAGACAAGCATTTTGGTTTCCCTGCAAATGTCCCGGGACAGTAACGAAGACCATTGGGACATCTTGCTGGCCAATGTGAGAATGGGATTCTGGGCTCAATGGCCCATTGATGTGATCCAGCAAGGTTCTTCTTATGCTCTTTTGCTCTTAAGGAATATATACGAAGCTGAAGAGACAGTGTTGTGCAGTGGTTAGGGTGTCAGACTCCACTTGTCCACAAAGCTTGGTGAAATGTCCTTAGACTTCATAGCATATTCCCAATGGGAAACTAAGCCACAAATTACTGTTCTTTTTTTTGGGGGGGGGGAAGAATTCCCATCTTTGTTTTCTTCTCTCTTTCTTAGAAACCACTTTCTAGACATTTCTATCCTTTCCCAATACAGACTGATTTCAAAGTGTATATTTGTATGTGGTTGAGCGATTAAATAACTCTTTCCCCAGGGAAAGAGCTGGGAAGGTTAGCTCCCCTTGGTTAGCCACGGGAAAAACATTCCATCGCGGTGACAGATTAGAATGACTGGGTTTTTAAGGACTTTTCGGTAAAAAATATAACCCAAGTCCTTGAAAAATTTTAAAAAGCCAACCTTTAATTATTATTTTTTTGACTGCTTCCCCCTCTCTCCCCCTTTTCACCATTTGGGTGTTTCAGGAGTGAATCTTGTTGCAACTGAAACCCCCAGAGAGGTATAATTAAGGCTCCGTTTAAAATCTGCCTCTCCAGGCTGGTTTGCCCATGTGAGCTTTCATCACTTGATGTCTGCAGCTGTCTAGTGATTACATTCATGGGCAAACAGAGCCATTGCAGAGAGCTGGTCCAGAGGCTCTACTCCTCCCCTGACACCCCATATGTCAATAAAACTATATATCCTACAGACACCATAGTCTGCATTGATCTGCATTGTAAGGGAACTGAACCCTGGGAAAGCGCAGGCAGCAGGCATGCTATATGTGGAGGGCTGGGGGGTTGAGCCCCTCCAAAAAATGTTCAATGAGGGCCCTCCCATCAGGCCTTTAGGATGGCCCACCGGGTCCTGTGGGGCCTCCTCCTGCCATGTGACGTCATGCACACTGCATGTGTGACGTCACACATGTGCTGGGCCCCCCAACGTTGCACAGAACCCGGCACGCTAGGCAGGCACCCCTAGAGCCCCTTGCTGCTTGGACGTTGGTGTTGTGCCTGACAATATGTCAAAGCCATCGTAAGCTCATTGTCCAGCACCTCTTGTGGCGGGGAGTTCCGTAAATGATTTACTTGGTCAGGAGAAGTCCTCCTTTCTCTGCGGCTCCTTTGCAAAAGCGAGCATTAATTTGGCTCGAAACCTTCAGAGGTGCTGAGATGTTCGCGAGTTTCACTGGCTCCCATCTGGGTGGGAAAAGCAGTTTGTGTCCTTTCCAACATGAGCAGGGAGGTGACTTGAAGGAGAAGATTCCACCGAGGATTTCTGCTTCTCGAAAGCCCTAAAAAAACGTTGAAGGTTAGCATGATTAAGGGAGAACGCAAATGTCAGCCCTCCAGTGTAATCAGGGCCCAAGTATCTGCCAGGAACTGACTAAGCCCCTCTTGAAGGCAACAGTTAAAGTGGCCTGTTGCCCACATTCCAGTGTTAATTGCTCCCTTTGCTTAACTGCGCAGGCGAAATGTGCTCTGTGGGATGGGCTGGGTCCCAGACAAGGGCTTCCTCATGGAACTGGAGAAATGCAATCAGAGCAACAGATCCAGGCTTGGGCAAGGAAGAAGCCAGTAGATCTGAAAAGGACCTGGTGGTCCATCCAGCATGGGACACATTCTTAGTCAATGATGGTGCAGACGACTAAAGGCAGCACCTATCAAATGTCCTGCATGTCTTGGAAGTCTGGGTGCAACTCAGATTGTTGAGATGGGTTTGCAGATAGAGCGTGGGGCCTTCAGTCTTCCAGATTATCCCTGTACCTTTATTGCTATGCTAACTTCTCTTTATCTCTTTGGTGTTTAGACTGATATGTCTTGTTTCTGAAAAATTGGGGGAGAAATTCATATATACCGTACTTTTCTGTGTATAAGACTAGGCTTTTTTTATTTAAAAATAGTGCTAAAAAATGGGGGTCGTCTTATACGTCTTATACACGGGTAGTGCATAGGGCGGATGTTTGATTGGTTGCTGTCACAGCTGTTAGCGGCTATTGAGTGTGTGATTGGTTGCTGCATGAATGGCTGGTGTTGATTGGCTGAAGCTGCGGTAATTGGGTGGGTGGTTGACAGCTTATGTTGGCGAGGGGACAGACGTGAGGTGGATTTTGCAACACGTGCGGGTGAGCTCAACAACTCAGGGCAATCCTCTGCAAAAAAATTTGAGTCCCCCAAAATAGGTGGCGTCTTATACACGGAAAAGTACGGTAAATATCTGGACAAGAGAAGAGAGGTCATTGTGGATCTGCCTTCTGAGAACAAAAGGGCAAGCATGGAACTCTTTCCTATCAAGAATGACCTTCCTTCAGTCATGTTGTTGTTTAGTCGTTTAGTCGTGTCCGACTCTTCGTGACCCCATGGACCAGAACACGCCAGAGCTTCCACTGCCTCCCGCACTTTGGTCAAACTCATGCTGGTCTCTTTGAGAACACTATCCAACCATCTCGTCCTCTGTCATCCCCTTCTCCTTGTGCCCTCCATCTTTCCCAATATCAGGGTCTTTTCCAGGGAGTCTTCTCTTCTCATGAGGTGGCCAAAGTATTGGAGCCTCAGCTTCAGGATCTGTCCTTCCAGTGAGCACTCAGGCCTGATTTCCTTCAGAATGGAGAGGTTTGATCTTCTTGCAGTCCATGGGACTCTCAAGAGTCTCCTCCAGCCCCATAATTCAAAAGCATCAATTCTTCGGCGATCAGCCTTCTTTATGGTCCAGCTCTCACTTCCATACATCACTACTGGGAAAACCATAGCTTTAACTATATGGACCTTTGTGAGCAAGGTGATGTCTCTGCTTTTTAAGATAGAATCATACAATTGTAGAGTTGGAAGGGACCCTGAGGATCATCTTGTCCAACGCCCTGCAATGAAGGAATCTTTTGCCCAACCTGGGGCTCGAATCCATGTTCCTGATATTAAGAGCCTCCTGCTCTACTGACTGAGCTATCAATGGCTACTAATAAACATATGCTTTCTTGTTTTATAATAAGCCTGAGTCTGAATACTTTTCAACTAAAGGTGTGCTCTGAGCATTTAACTGAAGTTAACTTCTGCTGTTGCATTTAAATGCTAACAGCTTGTGTTTTATGTGATCTGTACTGTAATTCAAGGCTCACCTATTCATCCAATTTTTGTGCTTTGAAGCATCCCCCCCCCAGCTTTTTCACCTCTTCAACACCTGGAAAAGGGAAAGTTATCCAAAGACTCTTCAGATTAAAACATTATTACCTCTGGGGAAGATTTTAATCATGCTGTAGTGTATATCAACCTTCTTACTATTTACAGCCTACAAAGATTTATTTATTTCATTTCTAACATTTCGATCCCTGATAATAGCCTCCAGCCCCCAAAATAAAATAAGATGGAAAGTGTTTATATGAAACGTGCTAATTTATGTATTGGAATTATTTTAGCTGTGAAGTACAAATCACACACCTTTTCATATTAAATGTGTTCACTGAACTATATATCATTGTATTATAATAATAACAAGTTGTAAATCATAAGAAATGTGAAAAGTTAATTGGAGCGGAGGAGGATTTCAAAGAAGCTTGCAACATGTGTGTTGTACAATGCAAACATTCCAAGAACCATTGAAGACCATAAATGTACAGGGAACCCTTTGTTGCTGAAAGTCCGGGGTGTAAATATTTGTTTTGTTTATTTATCGCATTTACACACCACCTTTCCTCTCAGGAGCTTGGAGCGGTGCACAAAGTACCGTATTTTTTGCTCTATAAGATTCACTTTGTCCCTCCTAAAAAGTAAGGGGAAATGTGTGTGCGTCTTATGGGGTGAATGCAGGCTGCACAGCTATCCCAGAAGCCAGAACAGCAAGAGGGATTGCTGCTTTCACTGCGCAGCGATCCCTCTTGATGTTCTGGCTTCTGAGATTCAGAATATTTTTTTTTCTTGTTTTCCTCCTCCAAAAACTAGGTGCGTCTTGTGGTCTGGTGCGTCTTATAGAGCGAAAAATACGGTGTAGTTGGGTCTGCTAATCAGACCCTTTTATTGTCCCAGGCACTGCTAATGCCAATATGAGCCTGTAGACAGGAGATCCAATATACTTTTGTTTATTCAACTGAATAAAGCGCACAAACATCTCCAAAGAAAGGGAAGGAAAACATTCATTTTTCCTTCTCTCCCCCTCTCTTCCGTCTGCTTTCCAATTGGTTAAGACTTACAGCTTATAGATTTCCCAGAACGCCCATTGGCATGTGAAGGAGGGGAGCGCACACATCACATGTGCATTTAGTTGAAACAAAATACAGTGGTACCTCGGGTTAAGTACTTAATTCGTTCCAGAGGTCCGTTCTTAACCTGAAACTGTTCTTAACCTGAAGCACCACTTTAGTTAATGGGCCTCCTGCTGCCGCTGCAGCACAATTTCTGTTCTTATCCTGAAGCAAAGTTCTTAACCTGAAGCACTATTTCTGGGTTAGCAGAGTCTGTAACCTGAAGCGTATGTAACCTGAAGCGTATGTAACCCGAGGTACCACTGTAAAATAATAATAATAAAAAATCCTTCCAGTAGCACCTTAGAGACCAAATAAGTGTGCATGCACATGAAAGCTCATACCAATAACTAACTTAGTTGGTCTCTAAGGTGCTACTGGAAGGAATTTTTAAATTTAATTTAATTTATTTTGTTTCGACTACGGCAGACCAACACGGCTACCTACCTGTAACTATGTGCATTTAGATTAGCCTTAGCCCCTGCCCTGGGTGTGTCTTCTAATATTCATGAGATCCTAATAGGCTCCAGAACATGCGCAGAGTCCCCAAAGTAGCACCTGCTATTTCATTTTGTTATCTTGGGTTGTAAATCTTTGACTCTACAATAAAATGCCTCCTTTACACACTGGAAGCAAGAGCTGATAAGAGGTAATTAACGAGTCCCTAACAAATAGACGTGGGTGGTGCTGTGGGTTAAACCACAGAGCCTAGGACTTGCTGATCAGAAGGTAGGCAGTTCAAATCCCTGCGACAGGGAGAGCTCCCGTTGCTCAGTCCCAGCTCCTGCCAACCTAGCAGTTCAAAAGCACGTCAAAGTGCAAGTAGATAAGTAGGTACCGCTCCGGCGGGAAGGTAAACGGTGTTTCCGTGCACTGCTCTGCTTCACCAGAAGGGGCTTATTCATGCTGGCCACATGACCTGGAAGCTGTACGCCAGCTCCCTCGGCCAATAAAGCGAGATGAGTGCTGCAACCCCAGAGTCGGTCAGGACTGGACCTAATGCTTAGGGGTCCCTTTACCTTTACCTAACAAATAGACAAAGGAAGAGATTCAACTTCAAAAGACCAGGTTGATGGACTGCAAACTAGCTTTCTTTAGCATAACACTTGATAGGTTCTTCAGCAGGGAAACAGAGACAGCAAGCACAATTTTATACAGAAGTGAATATAGCTGGTTTTTTTAATATAAAAACAGGATCACTAATCATTCCTGACCCCACATAGTTCTCCTCCTGCCCCATTTATCCTGAGGTAGGTTAGGCTGAGACTTAGTTACTGGCCCCCAAGGTCACCCAGGGAGCTTCATGGCTGACGTGTGGATTTGAACCCTGTCCTGCCAGGTCCTAGTCCAATGCTCCAACCAATAAACAAATCAACAAATTCATAGAGAAACATACGTTCACAAAAATCTCAGCAGACCTCACACTCGACTCCTTCCAAGACACAACAACAAAAGGAAGGCTGTCCGGTCCTCATCCGCACTATTCTTTTAAAGCAATATCATTCCACTTAAAAAACTCATGACTTCCCCCAAAGAATCTTGGGAGGTGTAGTTGTTAGGAGTGTGAAGTGTGTTCAGGAGACCCTTATTCCTTTCCCAGAACTACAATTCCCAGAGTTCCCTGGGAAGAGGGATTAGTTGTTAAACTAAATTTTCCAAATGTGAATAGGCATATGTTTAAAGGTTAATTTGCCACCTGAATGATGTTGAAGAAAGCTTTTTTTCTTTTTTTTAAAGTGTAAAACTGGCTCGGGGAGATTTCCTGCTGACATCACAGCAGACAGCCAATCGGCACTGGGCACAGCCGGTGAATGCTTCAGACTTGCAGAACTGTGCATTCTTGTTATTCCAAACTTGACCCTGGAGAGGTAAGACACATCTGGCTTGACTACAGCTTCTAAGTTCGCCCCCCCCACCCTATAAAAACATTATACATCTCCTTTTACACTGTGGCAAAATAGAGATAGAAAATCGTCAGGAGAAGGCTGACTATTCTGTCTCCTGGAAACAGAGTGGTATTTGGGCTGCCTATCAAGTGTAGCAGGGAGGCTCTGGATGCAAAATTAAAACTATGAAAGAGCCTTTGTCTGCTTGCAAGACAGAAAAAGGAAATATCTTTTCTTAAGGAGAAGCAGGGCTAAGGATGAGGCATGTCTTCCCAGATGTTCTGTTCATCCCTGTGAGTGTGATACAGGATTCAGCCCCCTTTGGGAGCCCTTGGGCCCATTTGCAACAGAATTAATGAATGGGCTGGGGGGAGGGGACCCTGCGGGTGGCACATTAGCAAATGCTGGCATACATCAGCATAGAGCAAAATGTTTATTCTGCAGAGTAAATACAGAATTTGAGTGTGTTCAAAAAAAGGCTTTAGGACAGGCTGTTCCAGTGGAAACATTATACAAGGGAGAGTCAGGAAATGGCTTTTGTTGAAAAAGACCTATATTTCCTAATGGGGGGAAAATTGACCTCATTCATTTGCTGGAACAAGGGGCGGTCCATTGAATACTCTGGCAAATGGCATCACCGCTATTGCCCTATTTTTTTTAAAAAAGCCCTGAATCTGCATTCCCTCCTCCTGTACAGCACTGATACTGCGGCTCAATGGACTGGTGATTTGCCAGTATAATGCAGCTTTGTTGTTCCTAAGCAGGCGGCTTCCCCAGAAATCTGAGCTTCCTTTGAAAAGCACAACTTTCTAGTCCTCATGGATGCTCGCTGGAAGTGCTGCCGTTTTCTTCTGCTCATATGTTGGGGGAGCCATCGTGCCACAGATGCAAGCTGCATGTGTGGACAAGGCCACCGGTATCTCCCACTTGGCAACAACACAAAGCTGAACAAGTTAATTAAGGCAAAGAATGAAGGACAGAGAGCGTTTCCTTCTAAGCAACGTGCTGCCTTCGGATTTCGCTGCATGTCCCAGCAGGGCTGGGAGCATGCCTTGGGATCATTTCAAGAAGGCGGTCGCTGTTGGCTGAGTTCTTTGCTGTCATCCGAAAAGCTGCTGGGTGAAAACACTCATTTCCAAAAGGAAACTGTTGGCAAAGGGCGCAGCTGGATTAACCCCCAATAAACACGGGCACAGGGTTCTTAAGAAACCCTGCTACAGCAGCGCTGACTGCCATGGCATTGCCCCTCCACCCAACCCCAGACGGGAAGAGGAATTTGCCTTCTACCAAATGTGGCCAAATGTGGGAGCCTCTCGAGGTGGCACTCAGATCTCTCCCCAGCCCACACCACCCCTCACTGGCCCATGTTTTTGCTTAGAGCATGCACCACTCTGGCAAGACAGTCTGTGGGCAGGTAGGGTCTCTGCATACCAGATGGAGCTGGTAGACAGCTGCCCTGGACACAGAATTGACCTGCGCCTCCATGGACAGCTGTGAGTCCAAAATGACACCCAGGCTGCGCACCTGGTCCTTCAGGGGCACAGTTACCCCATTAAGGACCAGGGAGTCCTCCACACCTGCCCGCCCCCCGTCCCCCCAAAACAGTACTTCTGTCTTGTCAGGATTCAGCCTCAATCCATTAGCTGCCATCCATTCTCCAACCGCCTCCAGGACCTTCACTGCCTTCAGTGGTTCCAAATTAAAAGAGAGGTAGAGCTGGGTATCATCCGCATATTGATGGACACCCAGCCAGCTCTACTCCCTAGTGGAAGCTCAGGTGGCCTCTGAGACAAAGCCGATATTCCCACAGCATGCTGGTTAAATAAATTGTTGGTTCCAAACCGGTTATCTGAGAGTGCCAAGCCTTATGTTCCCACGAGCAAAAAATGAATGGCTGTAGCTCCGTGGCAGATCATAGAATCATAGAATAGAATCATAGAATCATAGAGTTGGAAGAGACCACAAGGGCCATCGAGTCCAACCCCCTGCCAAGCAGGAAACACCATCAGAGCACTCCTGACATATGGTTGTCAAGCCTCTGCTTAAAGACCTCCAAAGAAGGAGACTCCACCACACTCCTTGGCAGCAAATTCCACTGTCGAACAGCTCTTACTGTCAGGAAGTTCTTCCTAATGTTTAGGTGGAATCTTCTTTCTTGTAGTTTGGATCCATTGCTCCGTGTCCGCTTCTCTGGAGCAGCAGAAAACAACCTTTCTCCCTCCTCTATATGACATCCTTTTATATATTTGAACATGGCTATCATATCACCCCGTAACCTCCTCTTCTCCAGGCTAAACATGCCCAGCTCCCTTAGCCGTTCCTCATAAGGCATCGTTTCCAGGGCTTTGACCATTTTGGTTGCCCTCCTCTGGACACGTTCCAGTTTGTCAGTGTCCTTCTTGAACTGTGGTGCCCAGAACTGGACACAGTACTCCAGGTGAGGTCTGACCAGAGCAGAATACAGTGGCACTATTACTTCCCTTGATCACTTGCTTTGACTGCAGAAAGGACATGAAGTTTGACCATTGGCTTCTTCAGGTAGGGTTGGGGAAGTCTTCTAAAACTGTGATGCCATGAGAAAAATTATAACAGTGACTAGAGCTGTCAGCCAGCATAGAACAGGAACAGGGGAACCTCTGGCCCCTCCAGATGTTGCTGGATTATAAACAGGGGTCAGAAATCTATCTGGGAAAGGATACATCACAATGGTGGGCTCATCACACAATTTTTAGCTTATAGCTAAAACTGCATTCTGTTGGTTTCACTGTGACATTCCTCTGCTATCTCTCTTTTCCGCAACACTTTCTGCTCCTGTTGGAAGGTTGAATTGGGAAAGCAAATGCATTATGAAATAAAACTGTCTTATTGGACAAAACCCTTAAAGGAATGAAGCATAAGCCGAGCCTGTTTGACTGGGAGCCAAATTGCATGGGGCGTTCCAGTAAGGGCACTGCTTCTGACACAGGGCAGGTGGTGGCACATCACCTGCCCCCACCATGCCCATATTGCAGAAAGCACCCAAGAGTTTCAGAAACAGCAGGGAAAAATTATGGAGCCAGCACTGGCTGGCGGCAGTTGTCTCTTGATAGCATCCAGCTACGAAAGTGTTAAGGCAGAGCAAGCGAAGCCTTTGAGAAACCAGGCCAGAGCATCTGACAGTCACCATCTCCCTCCTCTTCCCCCTGCTTTCCTATTTATTCTTCCACTCCTGATGTGAAAAGTCACCCTGAATGACATGCATGAGAAACCAGGCAGGGCGGGGGACCCCCACCTTACGCCACCCGCTTTCAGGCGGGCTCAAAAGCTTTCGTGGGCCCGTTTGCGCCCCTCCGACCCACCTCTCCCCCGCCCCACGGCAACAATGGCGGCTGCAGTGGCAGCTCTGCGAGGGGCTTGTTTGCCGTTGCCGGGGAGAGAAGAATGTGTTGGGCCAGGGGGCTGACCCACTCCTGCCACCAAAGAGAGAGAAATCTTAGCCTTGAAGGAGTCACCACTGAATTCCATTCAAGGGACAGAAAAGAAGCGAAATCCTTTTAAAGAGAGCCCAAGAATGCTTCTTTCTGGCTTTTGTCTTGCTCTGCTTGGCTTTCATGCAACGATGCTGAGGAAGCCGCCCCAATACATTAACCAGTTTAACTTGTTGGTGACCCTTTTTTTGTGCTGAGGACACAATGGGGATCCTCTCCAGCTTTTTCTTCTTCTTCTTTTTCAATAGATTGGCCCCCCGTTGTTGTTCCCTCTCCCTCCTGCCTCCCTTTCTCTGGGTCTCCTCACCAACCTTTCTCAGGCTCCTATTCAATGCCACCGCTCTGCGTTTCCGTAGAGAATTTCCCCCCTCCAGGAACCTTCCCTTCATACAAGGACGGATTGTTCCATTCACTGCTGCCCGTTGGGACATCGCCTCCCATCGACATGAAGGAAGTTTAGCGGCAGGATCGAAATTTGTAAGTTTATAAAATGACGCCTGGCATGGAGAAAGCAGGTGGAGAAAGGTTTTGCTCCCTCTCTTCCAACACTAGAACTCCTGGGCATCCCATGATGCTAAACGTAGGATGACTCAGGAAAGATAAAAGAAATGGCTTCTCTCTCTCTCTTTCTTTCGTTTAAAATACAGTTGAACCTTGGAAGTCAAACGGAATCCGTTCCAGAAGTCCGTTCAACTTCCAAAATGTTCGAAAACCAAATCGTGGCTTCTGATTGGCTGCAGGAAGCTCCTGCAACCAATCAGAAGCCTCGTTGAACATCGGGTTCCAAAAGAACATTTGCAAACCGGAACAATCACTTCCGGGTTTGCGGCGTTCAGGAGCCAAAACGTCCAAGTTCCTGGGCGTTCAGGATCCAAGGTACGACTGTAAAGTTATATCAACACTTTTCACAACATGAAAAAAGACAAGCTAATCTACATGAAAAATAACAAAGAAAAGAAAAGAAATAGGAGAATATAGGAAGGATCCTATCTCGCAAATGTTTCTTAAATTTGTCCCATACAGAAAAGGTGTGTCCTACTAGCTGTTACCTGGGAGCCTCCCTCTCTTCTCCCAGCCTCTCACCCTGAGAGATCTCCCCTTCCCTGTTGTCTCACACAGCCTCCTTCAGACTGAGAGCCAGTGTGGTGTAGTGGTTAAGAACAGTCGACTCATAATCTGGGGAACTGGGTTCGCGTCTCCGCTCCTCCACATGCAGCTGCTGGGTGACCTTGGGCGAGTCACACTTCTCTGAAGTCTCTCAGCCCCACTCACCCCACAGAGTATCTGTTGTGGGGGAGGAAGGAAAAGGAGATTGTTGGCCGCTTTGAGACTCCTTAGGGTAGTGATAAAGCGGGATATCAAATCCAAACTCTTCTTCTTCTTCTGTACATGCAGTTCTTACCTAAATACAACAAGAAAAAAATGATGAATGTTGGAAGACTCAGGACAGGTAAAAGAAACAATTTCTTCATGTAGGCCAGAGTTGGCCTGTGGAATCTGTGGAATAGGAGGCACTGAGGACCACCAACTTAGATGGCTCTCAAAGAGGATTGGACAAATTCATGGAGGTCTGTTGATGGCTCCTAGCCATCATGGCTGTGCTTGGCCTCCGTGGTTGGAGGCAATATTGATTCTGAATGCCAGGTGCTGGAGACCCCAGGAGGGGAGAGGGCTTCTGTGCTCAAGTCCCGCTTGTGAGTTTCCCACAGGCATCTGATTGGCCACTGTGAGAACAGGATGCTGGACTAGATGGGTCCTTGGCCTGATCCAGCCAGCAGGCTCTTCTTTCCTCCTGGAAAGACCCCAAAGGCCCATTACTGATGGGATTGCAAGGGAATGTTTGAGTTCTGGCTCTTCCCGAGCATCTAATGCAACACAGAAGGGTTTTTAAGAGGCCAAGCTAAGCACGATCATTTTGATAAGGTCTGGTTCCCATGTATCTTGCTATGTAAACAGAAGTGATGTCAGTGTCGGACCTCCAGACTCTCACACTTAATTAGGCCATCAATAGCAGAAGCCTTGGTGCTGCATTCAACGGTTCAGTTCAAGTTTCTGATCAAGTTTCTTTCCTGTATATGTGATTGGCAGAAGCATGTCACACTCTACAGGTCTTGATCGATGACATTTTATCGTAAAACCATATATATGGATTGTTTGAAATGCAGTTGTGCTTCCAAGTTCACATCTGACCTCATCTCTGGTTCGCTAGCTGTTTCGTCTTTATTACCTGCTCAGCAGTTTAGAAACAACCACCACCAAATTGGATTATTTGTTGTTATATTTTTAATTCCATGCAGGCTGGTGGATGGGGTTCTCTCCTTGCCTCACACATACAAAAAAAGTGACTCTGTGAGGCAGGTCAGATCAGGGGGGCCAACTTGAATAAAATATGGGGGGGCAGGTATGCCCTGTCCCAAATAATCAGTCACATGATGTGGCACACATAAACCATTTGAATGGCAATGCCCATCAATTTTGGGGAGCCCAGTCCCCTGAAATATTTTATTGGGGGAGTGAAGGGGCCCTGGCCCCTAGGAGTTATCTCCTATGGGTCAGACTGAGAGACAGAGAGCGGCCTAAGGGCACCCAGTGAGCTTCATGGCTGAGGGGGAATTTCAGCCCAGCTCCCAAAGTCCCTCTCCCCTGTGTCTTAGTTGCCTAACAACCCATCCCTCTTCACAGAGAATTCTGGGAATTGTAGTTCTGTGAGGGCAATAGGGAGGTCTCCTAACAACACTCAGCACCCTTAACAGACTACAACTCCCAATATGCTTTGGCAGGGGCGGGGGGGAACCATGACGGCTTAAAGTGGAATTGGAGAGTTTTCAATACACGGTTGTACCTTGGTTGTCAAACAGAATCTGTTCCTGAAGTCCGTTCAACTTCCGAAAACATTTGACAACCAAGGCGTGGCTTCTGATTGGCTGCAGGAGCTTCCTGCACTCAATCGGAAGCTGTGTCGGACATTTGGGTTCCAAAGAGCGTTTGCAAACCGGAACATTCCCTTCTGGGTTTGTGGCATTCGGGAGCCAAAACGTTCGAGTCGCAAGGCGTTCGGGACCCAAGGTATGACTGTATGGTATAAATGTGGCCTCTAAGATATGCAGCCACAATCTGTGCATCGTGTTCCACCCCAAACAAGAAGGCAAAACTCTAGGAAGGCAGAAATGAATAAAAAAATGTCCTTCCAGATAAAACACACGCAAACATTGCACATGCGTTTGAAATCCATTGTTCTCTTTTACTCTCCTTCCCTTTCCCAACCAGGCCAGCCACATCCACCTGTTCTTTTCTAATCCTGCACTGAGCCACAAACCCCTTTTGAAGCAGGACAGGTGGCAAGGAGGCAGCAGACAGGGTGGGGCAGGTGGGGGCCATTTGCGTTCCTTTGTCTCATGTCCTGCGTGTGGCTCCCCACAGAAAGCTAGCAAACAATCCCAACTAAAATAACAATAAAGTGAGCAGCATATTTGGGTGTCCGGATACAGAGTGGAGAACCAAGTGGATTCATTTGCGACGTTTTTGCCTACAGGGCTGGACAAGAAGCTTGCATGCTTTTGTGTGTGAGGTACAGGATGAGACCCCACTTACAATCCAGGCAGCTGGTGTGCAGGGAGGAGAAGCCTTATCCCTGCGTGGGCTGCGAAATACCGTATTTTTCGCTCTATAAGACGCACCAGACCATAAGACGCACCTAGTTTTTGGAGGAGGAAAACAAGAAAAAAAATATTCTGAATCCCAGAAGCCAGAACAGCAAGAGGGATCGCTGCGCAGGCTTCTGGGATAGCTGCGCAGCCTGCATTCACTCCATAAGATGCACACACATTTCCCCTTACTTTTTAGGAGGGAAAAAGTGAGTCTTATAGAGCAAAAAATACGGTAAACGTTTTCGCTACAGGGAAGGGCTGTCGCCCAGTAAACAGAGTATCTCCTTTGCATGCAGAACATCCCAGGTGGAAGGCACCATGTTGGCTTTTCCTCCAATAACGTAGAACAACAGAGTTGGAAGGGACCCTGAGGGTCATCTAGTCCAACCCGCGGCAATGCAGGAATGTTTTGCCCAATGTGAGGCTCCAACCCATGAGATTCAGAGTCTCATGCTCTACCGATGGAGCTATGCATAGTTCCCTGCTGCTTATGTATTTCAAGCGGTGGCCTGCATCATTTACGAAATGCTTTATAATGGGATTAAGCCAGACTTCACCAGCCTGGTGGCCTCCAGATGTTTGGCACTACAACTTCCATCTCCCTGACCATTGGCTGTTGTGGCTGAGGCTGATGGGAGTTGTAGTTCAAAACATCACAAGGGCACCAGGTTGGTGAAGGAGGTTTTTTTATAATAATTTTTATTGCATTTTCAATTTTATCATAATCCCAGTTTCAATACACAATTCAATAAACTCAAACATCGCTCTATATGAGCATCAACCACCTCCCGCCCCTCTTTCTGACTTTCATAGATAATTACTTTATTCTTAGCATTTCTATAACCTCCCCACATTTTTAGAGGCAGTGTACCTGGAAAGTAGCCTCAAACCCTACTTGCAATTGTGCTGTAACATCAAGTCAAACCTTGGGTACCGAAATCAGGTTTCACACAGGTGCCTCTTACTAGATTTACAAGGTTATATACAGATCCCTGGCAGGGCTCCTAATACAGGCCTGCGTCAGGTTTTCTGCTAGGCCAGGGATGGTGAATCTCTGGCCCTCTAAGGCGATGTTGGCCTTCCAATGCGCATTACTCCCATGTTGGCTGGGACTGATGGGATTTGGAGTGCAACAGCGCCTGGAAGGCAACAAGTTCCCCAACTGAAGGAAGAGAGGCAGCAGAGGAATCTGGAACCTGGGTCATTGTTCAAGGTACAGTGCACAGTTATCTCACAGTAAAGGTAAAGGGACCCCTGACCATTAGGTCCAGTCATGACTGATTCTGGGGTTGTGGCGCTCATCTCACTTTATTGGCCGAGGGAGCCGGCATACAGCTTCTGGGTCATGTGGCCAGCATGACTAAGCCGCGTCTGGCAAACCAGAGCAGCGCATGGAAACGCTGTTTACCTTCCCGCCGGAGTGGTACCTATTTATCTACTTGACATGCTTTTGAACTGCTAGGTTGCAGGAGCAGGGACTTAGCAACGGGAGCTCACCCCGTCGTAGGGATTCGAACCGCTGAACTTCTGATCGGCAAGTCCTAGGCTCTGTGGTTTAACCCACAGCGCCACCCGCGTCCCTTATCTCACAGTACCTGAATGCAAAGTGTGATCTCTGTGGCCGGTTTGGGTCCTGAATTTTGTGCTGAAGAAGATGTTCTGCAGGGAGAAGAGGCAACGGCCTTTACTGCGTGGATTCATCTGCTCCGGGTTCAGCAGACAGTCACATTTTCAGCCCAAGCCAAAAAGCAGAGCCGACGCCTGGAGGGGAAGTCTGGGGAGGGGACGTGCGCCTGGAGTCCACCGTATTCTCTAGGGAGCTGCCCTCTGGTGAAACAATTAGTCAGAGATGAAAGGGGGTGTCTCCTGCCCTCCAGAAGGGCCTGCTGCTGCTGGCATGCATGCTCTCCAGAGCCAGCGCAGTAAAAATACGGTCTGCACACCAACCGCAATCACTGTCTTTTGCCTGCAGCCAAAGGGGGAAACTTTTGGTAATTCATTTATGTGGGGCCTTGAAGACTGGAAGGCTTTGTGGAGCTGACAGCCCACAGACCCTGGACATGCCAAGCTGGACAGACAGGGCATTGTGGCCGACACTGTGTAGCAACGGCAAGGAGCAGGTTGGCAATGCGGCGAAAGCAGCAGCTGGCCTGACAGGGACCCAAACATCTGTCTGATGTTTCTCCAGTCATTTGGGAGATTTCCAGAGTGCTGTTGCCAAGGCACTGGGGGAGAGGATGTCCTTCTGGTCTGATGTCCTTTTGAAAAGGGTCTTTGATTTGTATCTGCGTTCCTGTTTCAGCATCTCTGCAGATAAGGCTCCATGCAGTGTGTTTCCTCCAGGGATTTTAAGCATTCTGAATACATAATCCTTAAAAATTAATATTGCACCCATCTCTCTCTCTCTCTCTCTCTCCCTTCCTTGACCCCAGCTTGCTAAAAGAACCAGCATTTTGCCACAATGAGTTTAGATTAAATGAAAGGTTAATGGCTTCTAAAATTCCACATGGAACCACCTTGTGTTAAAATCTGGGAGTATTGCAAATCTCTTACAAAAAAAAAAAAGCATTTCTGTCTCATATATGAAAATTCCCACACCCTTATTAACTGGACAACATTGGTTTCCAGATCTAAGCAGCCCAAACCTTCATGTGGACATGAACTTTTCGTCCAATATATTGTTGCAAGCATTGTATGAGAGAATCTAGGCTTTTGTTTAGCACATTGATTTGTTTGATACACCGTTAAGATTGAAGCTGCTTGCCTAAATGAGCAGCGATGGCCTTGGACGGCTGATAGCAAATCTCATTTGCTTTGATGAGGGCTAGAAAGGAGTTTGGAAAGCAGCCACCCAAGGAAACATTAAATATTGTTAGAAGCATGCTACATATTGTTAAGGCACTTGGGATATTTTGTGGATTTTTTCCCAGAGAAATAAATAAGTCTGGGCTTTATTTCCCTAACTGGCTGGCAAGAAGGCTGCTTGGGAATAGAGACCTCAAAAGCATGCTTTTTGCTTTTGAGAAACTGATGCTGTTTCCAAAACAGCTTGTCTGCTTGACTACACTCTTCAGCTTATTGGCACGCATCCTCAGGACATGCGCTCATCTATAACAATCATCATTCAGTGTGCAGAATCAGCAGTAGATACTGTAGTGTCTGGATGATACCCTGGCTGGGTCCCTTCCAGACCTCCTTGGAATCTAGTAGAAGAGGCTGCTGAACAAGTTCATTTGTTATGATAATGGCTTTGGCTGGCCAGTTAAGTATTGTGATTTGACATATCCAAAGAACTTGCTCTGTTGCCATAGAGACAAAGGGGCAGGGCTTTTCCCACCTCACCTAACTGGATGCCACACCATCTTAGGATGGAGAACAAGAGGCCAAGAGGCCTGTGTATAGGAGAGTTGTGTGTGAGTTTTGAGCAAGGCTGGAAGTGGGGTCATCGAGACATGTCTGCCCTGTGCTGAACCCAAGCTTCTAGCTTGGGGTTCCCTTGGAACCCTTATGGGGAAGCAGGATATTTTTGGGTGTTAATGCTGTGAGCCCCTCCATCCTACATTCAGGCTGTATATATGTATAAAGAAAACCATGTATCCTAAAGACTCCACAGTCTCCATTGACCTTCATTCCAAGGAAACCAAAACCGCAGTAATCATAGGCACCGCTGGAGTCTCTGGCTGCCTGGAGATTGGGGATGAACACAACAGTAGGTTACACAAGCACACTCACCCACATAGTGCCGTGTTTGTGCTTTCCCTCAGGAGCTGTCTCTTAGAGAGCCAGCGTGGTGTAGTGGTTAAGAGCGGTAGTCTCGTAATCTGGGGAACCGGGTTCGCATCTCCGCTCCTCCACATGCAGCTGCTGGGTGACCTTGGGCCAGTCACACTTCTCTGAAGTCTCTCAGCCCCACTCACCTCACAGAGTGTTTGTTGTGGGGGAGGAAGGGAAAGGAGAATGTTAGCCACTTTGAGACTCCTTAAAGGGAGTGAAAGGCGGGATATCAAATCCAAACTCTTCTTCTTCTTATCTGCAGCCATCCCAATGTTGCTGGACTCCAACTCCCATCAGCTGCATCTACCACAGCCAACTGTCAGGGATGATGGGAGTTGTGATCTAAAGCACAGAGATGGCACCAGCTCAGGGAAGGGCTGCCTTAGAAGAACACAACTGGTTCTGTGCTATTTCTGAGCTTGAGGCCTAACCAAAATGTGTTTGGCAGCACAGCTCATTCTCCTGCGTGAATTATCTCTGAGCCTCCGCACTTGAAATGTGCATCCAGCTCATTCCAGGAATAGAGTCCACACTTGTGACTTGGCTCGTCATGAAATGTTCAACTCCCAGGGCTATCAACCAACAGTGTGCTTCTAGCTAGCAAACAGCCCTGCCTTGAAAGGATTTATCAAGGAATTAACCCAGTTAACAATGCAGTACTATGGATGTTTACCCAGATGTGCATCCCACTGAGTCTAATGGAGCCTACCTCATTTATTACAACATTTTGACAGAGGTAGCGTTTGGCTAAAGGTCTTCAGAAGACGGCAGTTTCTTTCCGCTAAATAACAAAAGACAAAGCTTTTTATGCATAGCTTGAGAGATAATCTTAAACACATTTCTCCAATCAGGAGATACAACAAGATTCTTACAGGGGGACGTTTGGTAATCCAACATCCTTTGGGGGCTTCCTATAAGGGTAGTTGCTTAGGCATCACTTAAGAAGAGAGGAGAGGATGCAGATTTGCAGGACATTAGCGCATGATTGTGTGCACACATGCACACAAAATTTAGAATAATCACTGCCTTTTAAATAGAAATGCATGACATCTTGCCATAGTGGGGAAATGTGTGCCATAGAATCATAGAATCTTTAAGCTGCACCTACATGGATGGAAATGATCAGGAAGGTAAAGAAGCCTCTGACTCAGATGCTGAAGTAGATCAGGGTCTTTTCCAGGGAGTCTTCTCTTCTCATGAGGTGGCCAAAGTATTGGAGCCTCAGCTTCAGGATCTGTCCTTCCAGTGAGCACTCAGGGCTGATTTCCTTCAGAATGGAGAGGTTTGATCTTCTTGCAGTCCATGGGACTCTCAAGAGTCTGCTCCAGCACCATAATTCAAAAGCATCAATTCTTCGGCGATCAGCCTTCTTTATGGTCCAGCTCTCACTTCCCTACATCACTACTGGGAAAACCATGGCTTTAACTAAACAGAGCATGAGTGAGGAAGCTGTGGCCCAAGATGCTGCTGGACTCCAGCTCCCATCAGCCCCAGCCAGCACAGCCAATGAAATAACACGATACCCTCACATTTTATTTGCTTATTTGGATATCTAAGTACATAATTTTATAGCTTGGAACAACAAACCTATTAAGAAAAGAAGGATACATCAAATAGAAGGCTGTCCTCTGTAAAGTAGGATACAGGGCCATCCTAGGCACACCTCTGGCCGTCTTTAGTCCGAATCAATGCTGTTCTTACATCATAGTATTGTAATGAGTTTGGCAGGGTCAGTTTGGATGATGCCATGGGGTCCCTTCAAAACTTGCTATCCTGAATCTGTGAGGGCAGGGTCTATAAGAGGAAACCTGTCAGACCAGTTCCTTTGTCTAAGTACTGACATCTGCATCTTAAAAGAGCGAGTTCTGTTGCCATAGAGACAGATCTGTGGGCATTTCCCCACTTCACCTGGCTAGATGCCACAGTCATCCTAGGATGGAGAACAATGGGGGGGGGGTGGAGTTGTTGTTGTGTGTGATCTTGACTGATGCTGGAAGCTGGAGACACAGAGGCCTTGCTCTGTGCTGGGCAGTGGTCTCCTCTGGAAACTTGAGAGAGAAGCAAGATCTACTGCGGGGATAATGCTCTGTGCCCCGGAGCCTCTTGGAACTTGGAGATTGAGGTCTGCACAACAGTATTTTAGCCAATGGCAGGTAGCAAAAAAGATAGTAAACATTTGGAAAACTAGTTACAGGTAGGTAGCCGTGTTGGTCTGCCGTAGTCGAAACAAAATAAAAAAATTCCTTCCAGTAGCACCTTAGAGACCAACTAAGTTTGTTATTGGTATGAGCTTTCATGTGCACACACACTTCTTCAGATACTGGCCATGTGGCAGGTGGAATGGGAGTAATTACGGGTCTAAAAACAGCCAGTTCATCAACATGCCATATGTCTACCACATTGCTGCAGCTTAATATATATTTTTATCATTCATCACAAAGTGACTGTGCTCATTATATCCATCTCCATTTCCACTGAGAAATGATCTTCGTATAACACTGGGATGCATTAAGGAAGAGACATCTGTTTGCCAGGCTGGTAAACGCAAATGTTTGGTTTACACTGTGCCTGCAGATTTCTTCTTTTTAACTTAAAATGGCACAAGTCCCTTGTAAAGTGCCCAGCAAGTCGTTTAAGTAACAGAGTCCTGGTCAGTTCAAGGGGGACTATCAGGGTCTGCCTTTGGAGATATGATCAATATAAGGTTGGTGCCTTATGACAACTGCAAGCAGCTCCAGTCACTAGGGTCAAGCCTGATAAAAACTGTGGTCCAAAAACATCTGGGCAGCCACATGTTCCCTTATGCAAAAGGGGCTGAGGTTCAACCACTGACATCTCCAGGCATGGCTGCACATGTCCCAAATGAAACTCTGGAGAATCAGTATAAACAACACTCAGGGATGGATTAAGACCTTTAGAGGCCCCAAGCACCTAAAATATTTTGGTGCACCCATATATATATATCTATTTCAAATTGTAAACAATAAGGAACCATAAAATAAAATTTTATTTTTTGAAATGAAATGAAACTTACAGTAAAATGGAAAATGTTTGGTTTTATATACTTCCACTTTATTTATATTTGATAATTTTTCTCCTACTTTCTCTAATTGCAAAGCCTCTGATTAGATTCTCAAAACTTATGTAACACATCTGCTTCTACGCTTGGTAGAGATAAGGCACCCAGCCTGCCTTGTTGCGTAGTTGTTCTGTTGGGATTTTTAATAGACTTCAACTGAGAAAATGAACGCTCAGCTGAGCAACTTGTGACCATTAATGTTAAAAATCTGGCAATGGGAAATTTCTTTGGTGCCCCCGCCCTTCCCTTGATGCCCTAAGCATGTGCTTATTTTGCTTAATGGTTAATCCAACCTTTGCAACACTTAGGTGAACCAATGGGTCTGACCGCATGCAGTTCTGGTCGCCTCACTTGAAAATGGATATTGTAGAGTTGGAAAAGGGCAATGAAAATGATCAAGGGGAGGGCGTGACGGCCTTTTGTGGGAGCCAGTTCCATAGTTTAACTCTGCACTATGTGACATCATACATTTGTATCTTGCTTTTCCACCCAGCTGTTCAAGGTTGTGAACATTATCCTCTTCTCTCCCCGCTTTTATATTTGCAGCAGTCCTGCAAGGCAGGCTTCACTACAGTTGATGCATGTACATTTTTTGTTGTTTAGTCGTGTCCGACTCTTCATGACCCCATGGACCAGAGCACGCCAGGCACTTCTGTCTTCCACTGCTTCCCGCAGTTTGGTCAAACTCATGCTGGTAGCTTCGCGAACTGTCCCACCATCTCGTCCTCTGTCGTCCCCTTCTCCTTGCGCCCTCCATCTTTCCGAACATCAAGGTCTTTTCCAGGGAGTCTTCCCTTCTCATGAGGTGGCCAAAGTATTGGAGCCTCAGCTTCAGGATCTGTCCTTCCAGTGAGCACTCAGGGCTGATTTCCTTTAGAATGGATAGGTTTGATCTTCTTGCAGTCCAAGGGACTCTCAAGAGTCTCCTCCAGCACCATAATTCAAAAGCATCAATTCTTCAGCGGTCAGCCTTCTTTGTGGTCCAGCTTTCACTTCCATACATCACAACTGGAAAAACCATAGCTTTAACTATACGGACCTTTGTTGGGAAGGTGATGACTCTGCTTTTTAAGATGCATGTACAGAAGCAGCAGTTGTTCTCAATAGGGTGGGATGGGGAGTGCAGGGGCCCTAATCCACATACAGCATCTGACGCCCAGGAAATCCTGTTGGCAGCCTTGGAAAGACCTCCTTGGGTGACCTAAACACACCTTGTTTGCCTCTTATGCTGAATCCTCACTCCGCTATGAAACTCACTGGGTGACGTACACCAGTCACATCTCCCAGACTAACCTATCTCGCAGGGTTATGGAGCGGGAATAAAATGAAGGCGGAGGGAAACCATGCAGCCACCCATGGTGACCATCATCCAGCCACAATCTGACCCTCTAGCCCCAAGAGCATGGCCTACTACTCTGGCCAGAGGGATGTTTTCCATCCCTGGCTTCCCTGCTGAGCTTCAGAACTTCTGGACTGCCTCTGCCTCACCTCCCCAGAAGGACTTCTTGACTGAGGCACTCTCCCCCCCCCCAAGTGCCTGACCCAACCACACCATTTGCAACAGCTATCTGAAAGGGGAATAATAATAATAATAATAATAATACACTGCACATCTGGCTGGGTTTCCCCAGCCACTCTGGGCGGCTTACAATACAGTGGTACCTCGGGTTAAGAACTTAATTCGTTCTTGAGGTCCGTTCTTAACCTGAAATTGTTCTTAACTGGAGGTACCACTTTAACTAATGGAGCCTCCCGCTGCTCCCGCACCGCCGCACGATTTCTGTTCTCATCCTGAAGCAAAGTTCTTAACCCGAGGTACTATTTCAGAGTCTGCAACCTGAAGCGTCTGTAACCCAAGGTACCACTGTGCATATAAAAGCAAAGTAAAATGTTAAACATTAAAAACTTCCTGATACAGGGCTGCCTTCAGACCAAGCTAATCTTCTCTGTCTCCTTCCAATTTCAGTGTATGTGCTGCCAAAGGGAGCACATTTTACATATGCTCAGAGAACCGCTTTCCACAGAGTTCAGCACAGAGCTTGCAGGGTGTGCGTGTGTGTCTGTGTTGTCCCTGTTTCAAAGGAGACAAAACAAAACAAAATATTCTAGTGGCTGTTTTGCGAATGGCAGGAAGAATGCCTTTCCAACACGTTTTTTTTTTAAAGCACGATTTCTCTCCAAGCGTGGGCTGGTCCCCTTCCGCATAAAACCCCACCGCGTCGCTTTGCCTTGTTGCAAGCGAGCTTTACGACCAGGGAGACCCTCCCTCACTTTAATAGCCTCCGTCCTCCCCGCCCCGCTTTTCCAAGCCACGTGGGAGACCCACCGCTACCTTCCAGCCCGGGGGCCCCGCGTCCCGCAATGTTGCAACGTTCTGAGCCCGCCCCCTCCCTCGGTGGGCGCGGCCTAAGCCAGCCACTCAGAGCAAAGGGGCGGGGCCGCGGAGAGAGGAGTTTTTAAATCGCGGCTGAGTCGCTGCAGCGAAGCTATCCGCGCTGAGCTTGGCGCGCTGGGAGGAAGGGGAGACCCGGGGCGGGGTGGCTGGTGCTGCTGTTTCTGCTGGAGCGAGGCAGGGGAAGTCTTTGCAGGGCTGTTTTGCCTCGCGCGCACCTGGGCAGCGGTTGTTTGCCCCCCCCCCCGCTAAATTTGCACTTAATTAAAACTGCAAAACCTCCGAAATCCGCGATGCTGAAAAGCTGCGGGAAGAAGCTTCTGCTGTCCCTGGTGGGTTCCATGCTGACCTGCTTCCTGGTGCTGGTGGTGGACCAGCAGAAGGGGCAGGTGCTGAGCCTGGGGGGCGGCGGCGCCGGCCTCCTCCTGCAACCCTTCGAGGGCTCCCGCGGCGACGCGGCGGGCTTGCGAGCTGCATTGCCCTCGGGGCAGAGCCACCACGATGTGCGGAGCTTCAGCGCGTACTTCTCCAAGCTGGCTCGGGGGAAGGCGGAGGCGGCCCCGGCGGTGGGAGGCGGCCCGGAGGAAGGGAGGGCGGCCAGGCCGCAGCTGGAGGACATTTCGCCCCAGGATGTCTTCATCGCCGTCAAGACCACCAAGAAGTTCCACAAGTCGAGGCTGGAGCTGCTGCTGGATACGTGGATCTCGCGCAACAAGGACATGGTAAGGAGATGGGGCCGCGGGTGCGGGTCTCTTCCCACCTCCCAGTTATGGGATGGATGCTGTGCATTTATTTTTAAATAAGATGACTGCCAACAAAACAAAACAAAAACCTGATCCCCTGTTGCTGGAAGACTTGTGGTGGTGGTGGTGGGTGTATGCACTCTGTGCATGCTCAAGGGTGCACTCGGCTTCGAGCATTGCTGGCGGTGCCAAAGCTGAGCTTTGGGACGGGAAATGGGTTGAGGGGTTGTGCTGTGGAAACTCCCTCTTTTGGGGGTGCTGTGTTCCCGGGCAGCGTATCTTCCAGGCTGAGCCTTGACCTGGAAACGAGTTTGTGGTGGCAAGGAAGCCCCGGGGAACCCGCTTCCGCGCGCGCAGAGGCCCCTCGGATCGCTAGCACCCATCCAGAAAGCGCGGGTTGCCTGCAGCGAGTGGGCGGCTGCTGCACGGTGCCAGCCCGTGCCAACGGCGTGCTAATGAGCAGGAAGGATGCGGGGTGGCGAGTAACTGCAAGCCCAGCGCCTTGATCTGTGCCGTCTCCGCCCTTGCCCCCCAGGGAGGGAAAGTGAGGCACGCTCCTCTGCCACAAGCCCACACAGCCAGCCTCCCTCCCCCCCTCTTTTGCTGCTCTCCTATAAATGGTTTCCGTCAAGGGAGGCTTATTTCGCTTGCTTGAGTGCGCGCGCGCGCGCGCGCACACACACACACACACACACACACACACAGGTTTTCGTTTTGTGGCTTTCATTGTTTCCACGCGTTGCAGCAGGGCAATAGTGCTTGCTTAAAAAGAGAGGTGTGTATCTGAAATTTGACATGCAATCCCTACTCTGAAATGGGCAGAACTGCTCTGTGGTTGACTCAGTGGTGAGAGAAAGGCACTCTGCACATGCTCAAGCGGTCCCTTCCTCCCCAGCTAACCCTTTTCAGAGTGTGGATGCCCTGTCAGTTACTCTAAATGCATTCCCCCCCCCCTGCAAATGGAGGGTGGCAACATGTTATCAGTTGAGATTCTCTGATAAATTGAAAAGGGTGTTGGATGGGGTGAGAGATGCCTTGTTCTCCCTCCGGAGTCTAGTTTGCTCTAGGCAGTTGCTACAAAGTTGGTCAAGGGGGATGTGTGTGTGCACAAACACCCATATTGGATACCTGTTAGGGCAGACAGACATGCAAGGTTTTGAATAGAAACCTGGTTTTGCATGCCTTTCTGTTCTTCCAGCAAGAAAGCATTGCACCACACCACTGCAAGCAAATGTGCATGCAATTGCCCCACCTGAGCCGTACGCAGTTTTTGCCACTGTGGCTGTGAATGCTACCCTTAAACTGCTTTGCTAGGCATTAAGTTATTCAGCAGCAGCAGATTGAAGTGTCCCCTGTCCAAGTATAGACCAGATGTGATAATAGCACTTCAGAGACAGTGTGTCTCTCTGCCAGGGCCAGTTCAAGACTTTTTGGCACCTGAGGTGGACCCCCAAACTGGTTTCTCCCCCCAAGAGAAGAAGGGGTGAGAGAAGATCTACATCAGGATCTGCTCTCCCTGTGGATTCTGCCACCTGAGGTGGTCACCCAAATTGTCTCATGGGTGGATCAGCCCTGCTTTCTGCTACATTTTAAAAACCACTTTCAGGCTTGATTGAGGGGACTGTCTGCCCTTCTGTCAAAAGGCTTAAGGCCTGAAAACACGGCTTCTCAGCCTGAAATGGCAATTCTAAGGGGGATGGTTAACTGTTTGAATCTGTGTATCTGAAGAAGTGTGCATGCACACGAAAGCTCATACCAAGAACTAACTTAGTTGGTCTTTAAGGTGCTACTGGAAGGAATTTTTTTTGTTTTGACTATGGCAGACCAACACGGCTACCCATCTGTGTTTGAATCTGGTGTTATTAGAGGGATTATTATTATTATTATTATTATTATTTAACACATTGGCTTGTGTAGCTGAGCATTCCTGTGACTGTTAGGTTACGTGTGGTGGCGGCGTCCAGATGTTTGGACCCATCAGCATCACTCAGCCAAAACATCTGGAAAAGGCCAGGTTGGCAAAGCCTGTCCTATATAGCATCTCTGCAAGGGATCTTTGCAACGGTTCCCCCTTGGTGTGACTGGTTCCCCCTTGGTGTGACTGCCGGGAGAGCTGCTTCATTATTTAAATCTGCTCCCTAACAAACTGATGGCTTTAATGATTCCCTCTTCTCAGGCTCCGGTGCCTGTTTATTCCCTCCTCCCCAAATCTTTCCCTCCCTCCCTCTTTCTCTTCTCTGTGTTCTCTCTCTCAGGAAGATTGGAGACTGAGGAGCATGAAATGCAATTTGTGTCGCTGGACTGGGCTTTGTCAGATGTAAAGCAGAGACTTAAGACCAGGCTCATTTGCATAAAGAAAAAGGGGAGGGAGGGGAAAAAAGAATTCTCAGGCTTGTTTTAGAGCCAAGAGGGGGGGGATGTCTTCAGTCACCAAGTGCCCCCCTTTCCTAAACTGTGACTGGAATTCCAGGATGCCCCCAAAACAATCGGAGATGAAGAATTGGGAAGTTTCGTGGCTTAAAAAATTAGCATTAAAGTGCTAGCAATTCTCAAAAATTATTATTTATACAACCATCTTAATTCTCAAAATGCGGGTTCTTTTTTCATTCTGCCTCTGTACACCAACACAGGATGGGTTTCTTTTTACAGGTGGAGAAACTAAGGCAGGACAGAGAGAATGACTAAGCCCATTGCTGATGGTGAATTTTAGCACTGGTTTGATCCACTTTTGTCCTGTGGATCAAATTAGTGCCTGATGTTGCATCTATACAAATGATAGCCTGGGAGCCTGAAGTGTGCATGTAAACTACTTGGTAGCTTGCTCATGTCTGCCACAACTCCAGAAAAATCTTACTGCTACCCTATTATTTTTTAAAGAAACCTGGTGCAAAAGAGACATGGAGGCAGTCCCTTTGTAAATCCCCAGTTTTACAATTTCCCCAGAACTCAGAGGAGTGCAAAAGCCAAAGGACAACTGCTTTCTGCTCCACGTATTACCGTGGAGAAGGCAGCTATCATTGACCACAATCCACAGTATCTATGATCTCCCTCTGCTGTTGGAGGCTGGGAATCCCAGGTGAGCGGAAGCAGAGAGCTGTTGCTCCTTCTTTCTGACTTCCCACAGGCACCTGATTAGCTACTGTGAGAACAGGATGCTGGCCTTGATGGGTGTTTGATCTGGCAGGGCTCTCCTTATGCCCTTGTGCAGGGAGTAGGAATTGGATCTGTTTGCTTCAAACTGAGGAACGAGCAAAACATCCCTAGTGGTTCAAGCATCCCTAGTGATAACTCCATTAGCCTGTGGCAGCCGTGCCTTGCTACTGATGAGCCATTGGTGGCCCAGCTGGGTACCTGGGTCTTTAGAGCATCCTTCCATCTCTCATGGTCACTTTGCGTCTTGGCCACCCAGCAGAGACGCTCCAGCATGGATCTCTAACCACTACGCATGTGTTCGGAGCCCAGTGGGTGCCCCCAACACCTACCGACAATCCTGGGAAAGGCTGGCCCCTTTTCCCCCTTCACAGATTCCGTCTTTCTTCTGGGTTTTTTGTTCCGCCTTGTTTGTCCTCTCGGCCTTCCCAGAGCCTAGCGGCTCTGCTCTCACGCTGTCTCCCCAGGCAAGCTAACAAAGCCCCTTTTCTCCCGGGGGCTGAGAAAAGACTCAGCAGAAAGACTCTGCAGCCGCTTGTGTGGTGCTTTTCCGTGGGAACAGAGCGGAGGAGCTCGCCGGAGCTCACAGTGGCCAGGTCAGGTTGCCTAGAGATGTTGTGGGGTGGGGAGGGGGTGTCAGGGGGAAGTGGGGCAAAAATCCAGATTGCCTCTTCTTGGCGGGGTGTCTGAGTGACACCTCTCTCCTCCAGTGCTTGAGGTGTAGGCAAACTGAATTTCCCAAAGCCCGTCTTGCATCACAGCAGAGAGAGAGGAGAATTGGTGATATGTCCCAACCTCTCTGTGCAGATTTGCATTCTCAGGTTCAAACACTGAGTTGACCTTCAGAATCCTGAAAGTTTTGCATAATGCAGTGGCCTCTGGGGAAGACTGTAAACTCGCCTTGCCCACTCTCCAGATTATTTTTGAGGCTACAGCTCCCATTAGCCCCAGGCAGCATGACCGAAATATCCAAAATATCTGAAGGGCACCAGGATGAGGAAAGTGCTGTAAGCCAAAGCTTTGTTCAAAGGAACTCCTTTGATGGATGGCGCTGGGCTGTGAAGGGTCAGCAAATCTTGGCCTTGCTACAGTGCAGACGTATACTAGTTTAGGGGTGATTGGCACAGTAGTTTCGTGCAGAGGGGGGGGGGGGGACAGAGCTAGGGACCTCTAATAGAACGATCAGCTGGCTGCCTTGCCAAAATGCCCGGAATTCTCTGGGATAAACTCCTACAGTTAAAAACTAGCCTGTAAGCTCCACTGATCTGTAGCATAGATAGGAGTTGACTCTTTGCTCGGAGATAACCTGAGTTTGCAACAGTCTTTTCTCTTTGCGCCCCCAATATGTGTTCTGTTTTTAAGTGGATCGGGGCTCCCACACTTCCAGATCAGTGCTGATGTGCTGCAACAGTAGCAGGTGATGGTCCTTTGTAGATATATCTAAAACTTGAGCATGTCACATTGTGAACTGGATCAGACAAGCGGCCAGGTTGACAGGCTCTTCTTCCTCCTCTTTCCTGGAAGAGGTTCAGAAAAGGGAAAGCCAAATGAATCAGGTTGGAGAGCAAACTTCGCTGGGGGAAGGGTTACAACATCTTGGGCTTCCTGGTTGCTGGGGGGAAATGAGGTGAATAAGGGAGGATGGTGGCAGAGGTGCGTAGAATGAGGCATGTCAAGGTGGAAGTGGATCGGGAGAAGCTTTTCTCTGCATTGGAGGACAACCTGAACGCTGGGAGATTCAGCACAGACCAAAGGGAAGTTCTTCTTCACAGAATGCTATTTTGTTGTTGTTTAGTCATTTAGTCGTGTCCGACTCTTCGTGACCCCCTGGACCAGAGCACGCCAGGCACTCCTGTCTTCCACTGCCTCCCTCATGCTGGTAGCTTCGAGAACACTGTTCAACCAACTCGTCCTCTGTCGTCCCCTTCTCCTTGTGCCCTCCATCTTTCCCGACATCAGGGTCTTTTCCAGGGAGTCTTCTCTTCTCATGAGGTGGCTATGGAATCTGCGAACACCACATGTAGGGATGGTCGCCCACATGGATGGCTTTGAAAAAGAGGATTAGAGCAATTCATGAAGGATAATCAGTGGCCATTGGCCATGATTGCATCCTGTCTCAGCTGTCTGAGGCTGAATGCCAGTTGCGGGAAATCTCAGGTGGGGAGACATTGTGCTCAGGTCTCACTTGTGGGCTTCTAAGTGACACCTCGTTGGCCCCCAGGAGAACAGGAAGCAGGGCTACATGGGCCTTTGGCTGGATCAAGCAGCCAAGCTCTTCCTACAACCTTTTAACAGTTGATCTCTTGCTAATCATGATGTACCCTCTTTCTCAGAGGGGAAATTGAGTTGACTGTAGCCGTGGGGCCTCTTCTCTAGACACCATTTCCTCCTCCTTGTCTTCTCTGTTCCACATTAGCACAGCTTCTCTGTGGCATGGAGACTTTTACAGGCTTCAAGCAGAGCGGGGAATTCCTTGGGAATTGCCACAATTGCATCTTGCCATTGACATGTGGGTGGAATCCCTTTTCACGTTCTGTAATGATGAGGGATGTCTCCCCTAGACTCAAGACATGCTTCAGTTCATGTACATTGCCACTGTACACATGTTCTGCTTCAAAAGTCAACTCTGCCATCATAAGAGCATTAGAAGAGGGTCCATCAAGCTCAGCATCACCAAGACACCAGCAAGCCAGACCTGAGCACAAGTGTGACTCTCGTCTCCTGTGACTTCCAGCAACTGGGATTCAGAAGCATCACTGCTTCTCACCATGGGGGCAGAGCAGGGTAGCCCCAAGACATCTGGGCATCTGAGGCGAACCACAGAATGGCAGCCCCTTTCCCTCCAGGGATGATGGGGTGAGTGAAGATCTACTTCAGAACATGGAGGAAATGGCTGGCAAAAGGCCCCCTGTGAGAGGCAGGGAAGGGAAGATCTCTCAGGGTGAAGGAAGAAAGGGAAGCTCCCTTTCTGCATGAGATGAGGGTCTCAGACACTGAGGTCCAGTGCCAAGGGCCTTCTGGCAGTTCCCTCGCTGTGAGAAGTGAGATTACAGGGAACCAGGCAGAGAGCCTTCTCAGTAGTGGCACCCGCCACGTGGAACGTCCTCCCACCAGATGTCAAAGAGAACAACAACTACCAGACTTTTAGAAGACATCTGAAGGCACCCCTGTTTAGCTTTTAATGTTTAATAGGTTATTGTATTTTAGTGTTCTGTTGGAAGCCTCCCAGAGTGGCTGGGGATACCCAGCCAGATGGGCGGGGTGTAAATAAATTATTATTATTATTATTATTATTATTATTATTTTATTATTATTATTAAGATTTACCATTGGGAAAGGTCTCGTAGCCATTGATAGCCTTCTCCCTCTTGAGTTTGCTCAATCCTCTTCTAAAGTCATCCAATTTGGTGATTCGTCGTTGCTTCCTGTCGGAGTGAGTTCCACAGTTTAACTAGGCATGAAGAAAGAATCTCTCTCCTCCTGGATCTTCCAACTTTCAGCTTCAATGGAGGCCCACAACTTGGAGTTCGAGAGAAGCTTTTCTCTGCCCACTTCCTCCATGCCCTGCATACATCTATAAACTCCCACCCATGTCGCTTCTTGCTTGCCGTTTCTTTGAACGAAAGAGTTCCAAGCGCTGTAACCTTTCTTCACAGGGAAATGTCTCCATGAAGATTGTGTTGATGAAACAGCTTTCCCCCTGAAGAACTTATACTGTTCTTCAGCTACACCGGCACACTGCCCTACCATGGTGCGTTGCGTGGCATCCTGGCATGGCCCTTTCCGCATTGCCGCCTCTTTAGCGAAGCCAACCAGCCAGCCGGGGGGAAATCATGTCAGCTTCACTGAAGTTCCTACACTGTCTTGTTTTCAAACTATTGCCGTGTGTTCCACTTCTGATGTGTCTACCTGCCCTTTCCTTGTGTTTGTGTGCAAAGGGAAATGACTGGTGCGTAGATCATAGGCAGCTATTTTGGAGTCGAGACCGAAAAGAAAGGAGAGCTCAACATGTGGAAAAAAGCCGTTTGCAAATGTTTGAGGGAAAGCTGCATGTTTGTTTTCCAAGTCTGCACACTGGAAGCAGAAGGTGGGGGAGTCTGCCTTAAGGGGTTTATCTAAAGCACGAGGTTTTGCTGCCCTCCCCCATCAACCTGCCATTTATTAAACATCTCCCTGAAGCTTATCCTTCCCCTTTTAGCTGCATTCAGGCTGTTTGCAAAAGTGGTTGTGAGATGTTAAGATCGAAAACCGAACATCCTTCCTTCCTGTAGTTTGAATGCAAAGAGGAGGTAGCATGTTCAGGTCTTAGCTATGCTTCAGAACCCACAAATGTGCAGTTGACTTACCCCATTCATGCAGAATGAGCAAAATGTGTAATTTGGCAAATGAGTCCTCTCTCCATTTGACCTGGCATTCCTAAGAACCAGTAATTCCCCAAATCATGAGAAGGGCTTCCTAAACGAGCCTTTTGGGGATGCTGGTTCACAGGGTCTTTTTTTAATTGCACACACATAGGTAGGTCAGGAGAATGACCTCTTGGTCCCCTGTTGGTTGAGACCATCCCTGAGCAGGCCTGGACAAGTGAGCTTTGTGACCTTGGTCCTGTTGTGAGGGGGGAAAAGAGTAACACAATGAACTTTGTTTCAGGCTTGTAAGTGGTGACTAGCCTGATCGCCTGCATGGTGAGTAAGAATCTCCTCTGGGTGACTAGGCAGTGAGAGCTTCACAAGAGGGTCCTACTTTGGCCAAATACCAATAGCTATTTCCTGCAGATGCTCAGTGCATTTGTATTTACAGTGGTACCTCGGGTTACATACGCTTCAGGTTACAGACTCCACTAACCCAGAAATAGTACCTCGGGTTAAGAACTTTGCTTCAGGATGAGAACAGAAATCGTGCAGGGGCAGCAGGAGGCCCCATTAGCTAAAGCGGTGCTTCAGGTTAAGAACAGTTTCAGGTTCAGAACGGACCTCCAGAACGAATTAAGTACTTAACCCGAGGTACCACTGTATTTGATGAAATTTATATACTGCTTGATTGTTATAAAACCACGATGGTTTACAAGAAATATGAAAATTTTAGATAAAAACAGTTAAAATCAATTTAAAACACTTAAAGGTAATTTCAGTTAACAGTAGAAAAGACTGTTGTGCAGTCTCTTTTTATGTTCTTATGACCAGGAGATGGTGGAGGGCTTTGCAGTAAGCTTGTAACTTACGTTTAGCTTTATGCGCTAGACAATAAATAAAGGGGGGGGGGCAGCCGGAAAAAAGATTTTGGCAAATCCACCCACCATTGCACCCAATCCGTTTTGAATATATACAGTTTGGGCTTTAGGCGCGACCCCCAGAACGCAACCCCCACATCAGTTGAGGGCATACTGTACTTCCCCACAGGGTCTTGCAACAACCGTCCATATATATAGCCAGAGGGCAACTGTTTAGTTCCAGTAAATCAGCTCTGACCGTGTATGGTTCCCCTTTTACCACCACCCTGCCGCGGTTTGCTGCCACGTAAACTGCTTATGGAAATACCCTCCCAGACACCAAAGCGGCTAATAACTTGAGGGCTTGGTGATGTTTCTAGCAACTCTCAGCAGGCACCGCCAGTGGTTGACTGCCGCAGTTTGTTTCAGATGAGAACCCATAAAGAATTACTTTACGTATGGAGTGTAGGCGGTTGCATTTGACACAATGCATGCACAGGGACTAGCGGTTAACACCCTGTGCAATTGGATCCTGCCCCTTGTTTTGTGCACAAAGCAACTTTCTGACCCCGCACCTATCAGTTTCCTGCTCTGCCTCTAAATGAAGATCTTGCACTTCTAGTAATGGGATAGCAGGATCAGTTACCTATTGCAACCTTTTCAAGAGTGAGCAGCCCTTAAACGAGTGAAGCTTTGTTAAAGAGCAGACTCGGCTCATGGCAAACACACACTCAGAGATGCTCATAGGTAAGGAAGCAGTAAAGTTGTCCATTGTAGGAAATACATAACTTGGAGAAAAGAGTTTGCGGTTCTAGTCTCACCAGCTGGTCTAGAGAAGAACAAGACAGCCATGCTTGCTCCTTTGCTCTCTGAAGACTGAGAAGTGTGAGGAGGAGGAAGTTGTGAGCAGGATGCAACCCGAGAATATCGGTCTCATATGAGAGAGGGCGGGAGAGGGTTCGTTTCAAGAGGTTAAAGATATCTGTCCCTCACTCCATCGGTTTAAACCATGGGTAGGCAAACTAAGGCCTGGGGGCTGGGTCTGGCCCAATCACCTTCTAAATCCAGCCTGCAGACGGTCCAGGAATCAGCATGTTTTTACATGAGTAGAATGTGTCCTTTTATTTAAAATGCATCTCTGGGTTACTTGTGGGGCAATGGAATTCATTCATATTTTTTTTCAAAATATAGTCCAGCCCCCCACAAGGTGTGGGGGACAGTGGACCAGCTCCCTGCTGAAAAAGTTGCTGACCCCTGGTTTAAACCCATGAGAAAAATCATATGCTCTAAAGTGACTTGCACCCAAACTTCCAACAGCTGGACTACTTAACTCCCATTTCTGCAACACACACCAGCCTAATTTCCAGCTTTACCATTGTGAGCCTATCTCCAACCTTGTGATGATTTGGCCTATACCAGCTTTCCCACTTGGGTCCCCAGCTGTTTTTGGACTACAACTCCCATCATCACCACCACCTAGCAAGACCAGTGGCCAGGGATGATGGGAACTGTAGTCCAAAAGCAGCTGGAAAGCCAAGTTTGGGGGACAGTGTTCTGCAGTGTGTCCATCGATGCCGGCTGGGGCCGATGGCAATCATAGTCCAGAACATCTGGAGGGTGCCAGGATGGCGAAAGGCTGGCAATGAGGACTCACATTTTCTCCCCTTCCTAGCTTCTCTTCTGCATCCCACTGTAAACCAACCCCCGGCAGAAGCTCTTCCGATGATCTAGCCCCGAGGGAAGAGTCCAGTCCGTGGTTTTGGGCTGCTGTTGTTTTTTGGAAGTGGTTTCTTAAGAATTGTGGCCGATTCAGTGTGGAAATACTCTGGAAGCCAGAGGAGAGGGGAGAGGACTGCAATGCCAGGGAGCAGTTGGGGGGAGGGAAGGAGATGAATACAGATGCAAGCTAATCCAAACTTAGCAAATTCCTGCTGAGTCGAGGGATTTGCCTTAACAGGATCACACAAGAAATCGTCTTAGTGTGCAGAGCCGAAGAAGAGAGACCTCAGCACCGAGGAAAGCGGGTGGTCTGGGTTTTCTGCCACTTGCAGGCAGTGCCAACTGCAGATCTGGGGCTGCCCCGGGTCCAGTGGTGTGGAAACAAAGCTGGCGCAGCCCTGGGATAGCCAGCCCTCCTGGCATAAGACTTGGTCGCTGGAATGGGGTATTGTTCGATCTTTAAGCAGCAATTTTTTTGGACTAGCTTCTCCCTGGCTGCCATGCTTTGCTGCTTCATCTTCTTTAAAATGAGCTGCCAAGAGTCAGGCCTGCAGGGGATCCCTGCTGCCACCCCCAAAGCACATTTGCGCTCCTTAGTCCTAAAATGATCACTTTAACTGTAGCTCAGCAGAAAAAACCAGCTGCTTTGCATGGTTCAATCTCCAGCATCTAGGGCTGCGGAAGACTCCCCACCTGAAATCCTGGGGAGCTGCTGCCGGTCAGTGTGGGCAATGCCAGCTGTCTGATCCAGCATAAGGCAGCCTTATTGGTTCCTATAAAGAAGGGCCCATAGCTTAGGGCTAGAGCATCTGATTTGCATGCAGGAAATCCCTGGCATCTCCTATAGGGTTGGGAATGTCCCCTGCCCGAAACCCTGGCTGCCAGTCAGTGTGGTCACAACTGAGATTGGTGCAAGAGCAGCCTGAGAGCTTGAGATTTTGCTTTTGTGTGCATTGAAGTTATTCAGTCCCACATCCTATGCTCATCCAGACATGTGATGGAATACAAGTGTACACACACCCGCCCATCATGACTGACCTGCTCCATGTTCTCTTTTGCAGAACGGTTAAATAATTGCCTTGCCCTCCCCTGACTTTCCTCTCTCCGCAAGCCATGCATTTGCCTTCGGGACAGCGCATTCCTAAGCAGCTGCGGCTCCCAAATTTTCATAGCGCCTTGGCTGGAGTCCCTGCCCTGGGGGTTAATAGCTAGCTAGGGTGCGTGCCATGCGCTCCGCACATGCCCCACAAAGCCCAGTGCGCTTCTGTGTACAGAAGAAACAGAGCTGTGTTTACTGTTTACACTCCAAACACAGGTGTGGGCCCTGCCCGACCGGATCCAGTGACCTGGTGCTCCCAACCAGTTCTGGCCACTTTGCTGGGGCAGAGTGGGAAGGACTTTTCAGTGGGAGCCCAGGTCCTGTCTCCCTACAGTCCTAGGTCTGGGGGTGGGGCGTGCTGAGTTCCAGCGATTCTAGCTAAATTTAGGAGTGGGAGATTCCCAGAGCTGCACCCCCACCCTCATTCCAGGATAATGGAGACTTTGCATAGATTGCACCTCCCTTTAGCACAGCACCAAGCCTGCTTAAAAGTGGGGGGGGGGGGGGGGGGAGAGAGATAGGAGATCTGGGCAGGCCAAGGGAAGGGCTCCTTTGCACAGTGCAGAGTTAACCCTATGGAATCCTTTTTCCACCTGTGGTGGAACTGCCCACCAGTATTCAATAGTTTGTCAGGAAATGGACTATAGTTTGTCAGGAAATGAGCAAAATGATCAAGCATCCCAGTCCAGCTTCATAGAACGGTAGCGTTGGGAGGCAACCCCTGTGATGCAGAAATCTCATCTAGAGCACCCATGGCAAATGGATTTGTTTAGTAAGTCTATGAGGGATGATCAGCTGAAAGCTTTGAGCCCTCAGGAACTGTTGACATGGATGCTGGCAGCTGCCAGAACCTCAGTTGCCCCCAAATGGAAAACCTTCCTGGATTTGCGACTTTTGCTTTGTTGTGAAAATATGTGGAGTTTAGCATTAGCTGAAAAAACAACAACTCATAAATGACATGTTGCCCAAAGCTCGGAGGACCTGGAAAAAAATAATTCTGGGGTTTAAGTTTACATGCAGCAAATAGACACATAGGACTCCCTCCCCATGACAAAATGTAAAAATTTGGCTTTCCCAATGGTTTCAAGTCCTTTGCCGACAGAATATTAAGACTTTCACAGGTATACTGCACCGCTTTTTTGTAGCTGTAGCATTTCTATTGTATTAATTGGTCGGATTTACTTCAATAAAATATTTCGTTTAGACACATCCGTGGGAAAGAGAAGGGTACCTGTGACTACTGGTCACATTCCCACTGGTCCATCTGCAGCTCAAGGTTGCTTACACTGGCTGGCAGCCACACTCCAGGGTTTCAGGAAGTCCCTGCCTTGATATTGAACCCAGGATGTCTTGCGTGTGCAGAGCAGGTGCTGGACTGCTGAGCTGCAGTTTGTTCAGCACGGTTGGCTTGCCACAGCCTCCCCTTCCAGGCTGGCTTCCTGGCCCAGTTCTCCCATTGCCTTCATGCTTTGCCAGCACCCTATGGGGGGGGGGGTTGATCTGTGCATAGTGTCAGCGCTGCTAATCGGCTGCCCTAGGCAATGTGGCATTTCCATTCAGGGCTCCATAATAGCTCTTGAAACCAAAGTCCTGGAGAGGCATCTGTGGAGTGCAGGGGTGTGTGTGTGTGTGTGTGGGAGAGATGTGTGGGCATCTAATTGCACAAGGCCCTTCATTGTCCTGCGTTGGGGGTGGGGGGTTATTAAACATAATAGCACTTAAAATTAGAGGGTCTTCCAGCTTCTCAAGAGCAGAGGAGCAGGAAGAGAGGGAGGGAGGCAAGGATCAGGGGCACCTGTGTCTCTTTAGCAATGCCTTGCAATGCCCATGGCTCAAGATCAAATCCTGAGAGGGGTTGCAAAGAAGGGTTTTGCCTTTTGCAAAGAGAAAACGGGCTGCTCCAAAACGGATGTCTGCGTCAGCCTGTTTTGTACACAAGGGCTGGGTTCGAGTTCTGTCTTTTCAGTAAACAATGCCCCAGGCAGAATACTTTGTTCCTCCAGCTGCTGATGTCTTCCTCCCCCCCCCCCCTTTTCTTGGCACCAGGGACTTTTCCAGCTGTCCGGGAGAAAGACTGCAAAAGGGACTAGAACTATCCAGCCCGACTGGTCCGCCCATCCAGTGGGAATTTCAAAAGTGCAGGCATTCTTGTAGAAATATCTGCTTGGAGCCATTTGAGGCTTAAATCTGCAGCCTCTCCACCACTCATGATTAGTGCTAAAGGTGTTAGCAGAGGTGGGGATAATCTTTGGAAAGAATAATTCTGGGAGAAGTCCAGACTTTCCTGCTATGCAGGACTGCGCAAATCAGAATACATATCCCACTTCATCTTTTTTGTTATTAAAGTGGCTATTGTGGAACCAATTTCACTGGTGGAAAAGCTGCTTTCAGGCATGTGTGGGTGATTGTGGGGTTCACAACTGAGGGAGTCAGTGGAGGTGCCTTGGTCTGAGGTCATGGGAGGTCAAAGACCCAGTACAATTTCTGCAGCAGGGTCTAGGGCTGGTATTTTCCATGAGGTCTAGAAACCTTTGTCCTTTCAAAACCAAAGCAGATTCTCTGAGAGCCAAGTCCTTTGCCAGACCCTGTTCCAATTTGTTTCAAGCATCACACCCGGTTCTTCTCGGACCTCGAGCACAGACACCACAGATCTACAAAGTACAGTGGTTAAATCCGGTTATGGATTTAATTCATTTTGGGGTGCTATGCGGCCCCTGAAAAATCCGTAACTAGAGGTGCTGCTTCTGTGCACGCACGTGGCGCGATAGAGCGCTTCTGCACATGCGTATACACTTCCGGGTTTGTCGCGGCCGTGACCCGAAGATTCTGCAACCTGGAGGTTACGCAACACGAGGTACCACTGTAAAGACAGCAGGCAATTTTGAGCCCCCAGGGCACTGACAGATCTAGCTGGGAGCACACTCTCCTCCTCCAGAAATCAAAATGGGGTGCGCGAGAGAGACTGTGCGTCATGCAGTTCTGCAGAAAGGCAGGTCATGGGGTTAATTTCATCACACTAAATTGCTTCAGTTCCTTAAACTGAGATTGCTGTCTCTGCAGAAGTGGGCGGCGAGGGGGAAGATTTCTGCAATCGCAAGCTGGTCACATGGCTTGATAAATCTTGCGTGCGTGTTCCACCTTCCTGTAGATACTTTCGATGGCTGCTGTGAAATGTGACCGCAAATGGCAAGAAGAGGAAAAATCCCCCCCCCCCTTGTACCCATCCGCTGCCGCCTCCCTGGGGCCTCGCTGCTCCCTGCTGGGGGGGGGTGCCCTTTGCCAGTCCTCTTGCGGGACTTTGTCTCTACTTGCAGTTCTTGGCCTTTGCCTCTGCCAGGAAGGGGAAATGATTCACAAACCAAAAGAGAAATGGGACCAGTACAAGGGCAGGAGGAGAGGGAGAGAAACAGGCTCTCATTGCTCAGCTGGGCCTAAGTCATTCTCCTGCTTACCTAGTGGCAGAGCTGGTGGAGCTGTGGTCCTGCAGCTGCTGTCTGCCAGACACAACTGAGGCAGCCCCAAGTATCCCTGGAGGAGCCTCTCCACCCCCATTGTTCTGCCCGGACACTGAGGTCCAGCTCCGAGGGCCTTGTGGCGGTTCCCTCCCTGCGAGAAGTGAGGTTACAGGGAACCAGGCAGAGGGCCTTCTCGTGTGGCTCCCGCCCTGTGGAATGCCCTCCCGTCAGATGTCAAGGAAATAAACAACTATCTGACTTGTAGAAGACATCTGAAGGCAGCCCTGTTTAGGGAAGTTTTCAATGCTTGATGTTTTATCGTGTTTTTAATACTTTGTTGGGAGCTGCCCAGAGTGGCTGGGGAAACCCAGCCAGATGGGTGGGGTATAAATAATAAATTATTATTTATAAGTAAAGGACTGGTTGATCAACCAACCAACCTTGTCCTGGGGTTAACAAAGGACACTGCTGAACGGCAGTTGATTGAGGGCAGCTGGGTGCAGCATCTATAAGTTGTCGCCCCCCACCGAAATATACCATCCTCTTCTCCCTGCCCACTTTCAGTATGGATCTACTATTTAGAGTGTGTGTGTGTGTGTTGGGGTGGGGGTGTTAACTTACTGGTTTTTCAGCAGAAATGACAAATCTGGATTAAATGGGGAAATAAAGGCACTTTGATGCCGGTGACATTTGCAAGAAAATGTGCATGCATGTGCAGCCCCCAGGTCCAGGATAAACTGGCAAGGAGTGTGGATGCTTCTGGTCCTGTTCATGCAGATCCATGGACCCAATGCAGGCACATCAGTGCGCTATGAAGACTACAGCCTGCCGTTTCAGCAGGCAAGCCTTTATACAACTGTGGTGTATGATACAGCACACCGTATAGGAGATGGGGTGAAGTGTTGTCTTTGCCTCCTTCTGGCCCTGTTCTGCGCTCTCTCCCAATTCTTTTGCCTGGCTGGAATGTGTCCTTGAACTAAGGCCCCTGGTTTGCCTGGATGGAGAGAGAGTGAGAGTGAGAAAGAGTGTAGAAACCTTTGTGATTTTTGCAGGGCTGCTGCATGAAAGTTAAGAGATGCATCCATTGCTCTGCTTCAGATCTTGCCCACAGCTGGCACACAGCCCCCCAAAGAGTTGCCCCACAAGCAAACACAGCCCTTGGGCCGAAGGAAGCTTCCCCCTTCCTGGGCTGCTCCCTCCTGTTGCAGAGAAGATCCAGGCAGAGAGGAACTTTTTGCACGGACAGCAGCGGAGGTGGAGTTCTTTGGCCTGGTAACGTGGGTGCTCAAAGCGTGCAAGAGAGGCCCATTGCTTTACCCGGCCAGGGGGATTGACCACCATGTTTTATTTTATATATTTTATACAATGCTTGGTGGTGGAAAACACTCCAAGCAGAGTTTGGAGCAAAAGAACAATAAGCTGGAAGGTTTCTGCTGCTTTAAGAGAGCGCAGGGTCTGTGGAGCCTGGCATCTCCCTTCAGGTCTGCTGCCCCAGTGGAGTCCGGCTGGCTCTGAAGCAGCATTGTCCTGGGCTTTCTTCTGGTGGGTGTCTGCTATTGTTCCTCGGGGCTCTTTTCTTTTTTTGCATCCTGTGTTTCTTTAAATTGCAGCCTTCAGAAACAATGAAGTTTCCTGCGTGTCCCCAGGCCAGGGTCCTCAGACAATGCCGCCCACTGAGTAAGCACCAGAGAGGAAAGAGAAACCCTTTTTCTTAAGTTTTAAAAGCTCTCGGATGGGGAGGGGAGAGCAGCAGCCGAGAGCTGCACCAGGATCCTTGCTGGGAGGGCCCTAAAAAAGCTGCCTGAAACCTCCCTCAGGTGTTGGGTCAGATCCAGAGCAGGGACAGTTGCATTTGACTTCAATGGGACTTAAGTCATAACTAACTTCCCCCCATTAATTTCAGTGGGCTTCGCCTGGATTCATTGATGGGTGCTGGATAGAAATATGCTTTAAAGAAACTTCAATTTAACTTTTTATTTGGTGGGGGAGGCTCAGTGGTAGAGCATTTGCTCTGCAAGCAGGAGGTCCCCGGTTCAATTCCTGGGGACTGTCCCCTGCCTGACACCTGTTGTAAACAAAAATCTGCCTTTTTCCCCTTATGGGGTATCCAAGAGCCCATATAGAGTCCTTACGTGGGTTCCCTATTGATAGAAAATAACAGAGGCCAACCAGAGAATATTAAGAAGCAAAGCAGCTAATAAGCCTGATCTTTATTGATCTGTTGCAACAGGGTGCTCCCCTCACACGCAGGAAATGAGGAGGAACCCAAAACAAAGGTGTGCCTGCCCTTATATAGAAATTTTAAATTCCCTGCCCTGGAGCTCCAGACCACCCCTCCATACATCAAGCATACATCACAGAAGGGGTGTAACCCAAGACCACCACCCCCAGATACATCATACCTACATCACAGAAAAGGCCGTCTACAGCAGAAATCTGAGTGCGTTGTTTATCTCGTCTGACAGGTTACCTGTTAATGCTCACTTGATTGGATACCCTGGGGAGCCTGGCCAGTCTTTCGTAATGATAAATACTTACCATAGTTCCTGAGCCAGGTCACAGGCTCACCCTAGTCAAACACAGACAGACATACCCTTAAGACAGGATTTGTGAAGGAAAAGAGAATGGGGAGGCTTTTCCATTTTCCTTTGACCTTGCAGAGAAAACATTTAGTCAGTTTGGGAATCAAAAATGGTTTCAGGTCAGTCTTCCTGTGCTGATCTATGTACACGCTTGGTTGGTACATTTATTATATATCTAAGACTTTAAGACTGCTGGCAATACTGAGCTGGACGGACCAAGAACCCAGGCAGTATCCTGTGTCCTTTTAAGTGCATGCTTAAAAATGCATGTGCATCATCCAGGTATATTTGTTCAAGCGCTGGGCTGGATTTGTTGCTTCATAAAGTCTAGCTGGCTCTCGTAAGCATGCCAGGGCCGGCTGCCTCTTGCATTTCAGTCCAGTTGCACAATGTTGTCATCTCCCCATCTTCGGGACAACAAAGGAGGCCAGGTTAAGTTTTACCTGCGGCCTTCAGGATTGCCTGCATTCTACCTGCCTGTGTGTAATGGCTGAGCTGTAAGAAACACAAGTGAATGATGTGTAAAAGAGTGGGTGACATTGGGAGAGAGAGAGAAAGAGCAATTGTTCAGATTTTAATTGAATTTCCTGGCTGGGTTCCTACTGAGCGGCAGGAAGGGGCTGGATGGAGAGGGTGGGAGGCAGGGAGCCTGCAGAGACAAGATTGTTCTCAGAGGTGACACTGAGGGTTGTGGACAGGCTGTACCCTTCCTGTCCAGGCAGAGGGGGAGCCAAGCAGGGAGGCTGCTGCAACTCTCCAGCGCTGGCTTCCAAAGCCTTGCAGGGTCTCTTCCTGTGGCAAGAACTCGAGAGAGGGTCCTCTTGCCCCACTGGACTCTCCCAGGGTGCAAGTTCGGTGCGGCTGGTGACATGTTCAGGATGAACTGTTCTGAAGCAGTCCAGTAAAAAAAAAATTGGCAAAATAATAATCTCCTCCTGGTCTTTTTATAGCAGCAGGAGGATTAGCTAAGGGGCTATTTTGGGAGCAGGCTAACGAAGACACAGTCGCTGGAGGACGGCACATGCCTGATCTAACCATGTAAACATTTCCCTGTTTTTTCAATGAAGTTCCCAGTCAAGGCTCGCAAGCTGATGCCGATCTCTGATCTCTTCTTCCCGGCTGCTGTTTCCGCTTTCCCCATCCATGTTCCCCATTTTGGGGGGTGTATTTTAACCCCCCCCCCCATGTTGAAAGAATGTGCAGGGCGGGCGGTGGTGCTGCCTCTGCCTCTGCCGCCTAGCCCTGCTTTGCCACTAACCCACACATTCAGTAGACATCAGGTGCCACATCCCACATGCCTCTGTGGGGGGGGAGGGTTAAGACCCAAGCCAGGCTTCAAAGGGTCTTCTCCCCCTCCACCTGGTACCAATGGGGAAAGCAGAGTCTGCATTGCCCCCCCCCCCAGCAAAATCGGCTCCTGAGATATTACTAGGTCCTGTAGCCAATAAGGACTAGAACCTTGGTTTTTTTAAATAAAAGAGGGCGGGGAAGGAAAGGAAGAATCATTAGAATTGAGACAGGAGGGCAAATTCTGTACCCACAATTACCACTCCTGGGGGACACACAAGAATTGATACATGCCACTCCTGAAGATAAGCTATTAGGATGAAAAAAGCATCATTCTATCTTCCTAATATGTGGATCTGTTCCTTGGAAGCCACCTTTACCTTCACCCAACAAGTCCTGCCATACCCCAAATCCGTTTGAGTGTGTACTCATAAGGACTAGAATGTTGCTTTTAAAAGAAAATAGAACTGAGAGTTGCAATGGTCAGGCTGCTGAATTCCATCTGGCTTTGGCCCATTTGCACCCTCCTCCTTTGTCTCCATGTCTGGGGTGGGGGTGGGGAGTGTCTGCTCTCTTCCTCCTCTCCCCCCCCCCCTCCTGATGAAACCAAGTTGCTTGAATGCTGCCTCTCCTCCCCCCTCCCTCAGCCCAGCCCTGTTAACCAGCCCAGCTGTATGCTAATGGAGAGCAAACACCATCTCAGCCTCCAGCTTGCATTAAGTTGGCTGCAAGAATCTATTGTTAACCAGCCCATTGCTTCCCTGCCCCCTGCCAGCTACATTCTTCAATGGCGGGGGGGGGGGGGGGAGACCACAAAGCAAACTGGAGTGAATGATGTTTGGGCGCAGGCTGACAGCTCAGATTGTACTCCCCCTCCCCACCTCCTTTTGTGTGCCTCCCCCTTTTTAACTATTTTTTTGTGGGGGGTGCATCTGGCTGCTGTTTCTTCCTTCCCTCCCTCCCTTTTCTGTCCTTTGTTTTGTGTTGCTCTGGATTATTTGCGATTCCCCCGCCCCTCCCACCAGGCAGCACACACAGACAGGCAACAGATGCCAGGAATTACCTGTGTCAATAAGGAAGTGCAGCCAGGCAGGTGGCAGGGCTCAGAAGGCGGGGCAGAGACAGCTCCCTTGGCTCAGGTTCACCTGGCAGTTGGAGCTGAATCAGTTGCAGGCGGGGGGGGGGGCTGTTTTGTGGTTCTTGTTCTCCATCATGCTCAGGGGGCAGGTGGGGCGAAGCCTCCCAGTATGGAGAGGGGCATCTGGGCAGGACTTTGGGGGCAGGGGCCTGCGACCCCTCTTGGTAGAATGAGCAGCCTGCCGGCCTCATAAATGCAGCACATTTTGAGGGGTGAAGGAATTCACATTCCTATCCAGACTGCATTTACAGGGCAGTTTATTCTGTCGCCCCGGCTGTAAATTCGCGCACCGTTCCTGAGCTTTTGCACGGCATGAAAGCCGCTTCTGCAAAGCCAGAAGGATATTGTGGGAGTTTTGGAGTGGGAAAAGAGCAGGAAAGCACCACAGCAAAGTTCTGTAGGCTTGCGGAAGGCTTGGACCAGGGGTCAGCAACCTTTTTCAGCCGTGGGCCAGTCCACCGTCCCTCAGAGCTTGTGGGGGCCCAGACTATATTTTGGAAAAAATATATGAACAAATTCCTATGCCTCACAAATAACCCAGAGATGCATTTTAAATAAAAGGACACATTCTACTCATGTAAAAACGCGCTGATTCCCGGACCGTCCTTGGGCCGGATTGAGAAGGCGATTGGGCTGCATCCCTGGCCCCCGGGCTTTAGGTTGCCTACCCCTGGCTTGGACTCTACTGTTGCAACAGGTGCTCTTAGTATGCAGATGTATTAATTCAGAATGTTTCTGGGATAGCTCAGTTAGTAGACATGAGATTCTTCATCTCAAGGTTGTGGGGGGTGGACTAGATTGGCTCTTGTGGCCCCTTCCAACTCTACAATTCTGTGATTCTGCAGATACCAGTTGCTCAGAGCTGCAGGAGGCAATAATGCTCTTGTGCTTGCGCAGGCATCTGGTCGGCCACTGTGAGAACAGGATACTGGAATAGATAGGTCATTGGCCTGATTCAGAGGTGGTTCCTATGTCCTAATGTGCTCAGGCTGAAGGGCGCAGGAGGTGGTGCTTGGAGGAGCAATGCTGAACAGGTTGTGTGTGAGAGACACAAGACTGAAACATCTACTCAAGGGCACTTCATGAAAATTGTTGGAGGCTGGGGGTTGGACGGGGTGTTTGCATTCTCCTCTGTTACATTTAAGATCATTTACCCCCATTTACCCTCCTTACAGTGCATGATTTCTCTTTCCCCACCCCAAGCCACCGGCATGAATGAGAAAATTCCAAAAAGTTGATTGCCATTGTCTTGAAACCTCAGGGCAACCAACGCCCTACTACAAAAGGGGGAAGTGAGCTCAGGCAAATATTTCTCTTGCCTGAACTGCATTTTTATAGCCGGGTAGATGTTGGAAAATCTGGCTGCATTCATCACATCCAAATCCAGTGCTTGGTCTCTGTCTGGGCCAATGACTGGACAGAACAATCTTTGTATTTCTAGGTAATAAAATCCAACCTTGCTGCAAAATTGCATGTTGGCGTTTTTGCAGATTAGATTAGGTTGCACCAATTTCCAGCAAGATGGGACGTGGTTGTTTGCACAGTGTTAGCTGGAAAGGTTTGGGGGCATTCAAAAGTTACAGTGGTTCAGATAAAACTTTTATTATTATTATTTTAAAAATCTCCCTTTCTCTTTTAGACATTTATCTTCACGGATGGTGAGGATGAAGAACTGAAGAAGAGGACAGGTGAGCTGGTTGAATGCATTTTGGCAGATGGGGAAGGGAGCTTCTTAAATATCGCTTCATCTGGAGGCTGTTCATGGGAGGGTGAAGGAAGATAACCTCCTGCTCATTAACTCTCTGGAGTTGCTGGGGGGGAGAGAGGGGGGACTTACTCAGCTATTTATTAAGCCGCCCTTCCCCTGCCCTTAGGAGACTGGATCAGATCAGTCTATTCTTATGCTAATGCCTCTATTCATGATTCCCCTCAAGACATCCCAGAGAGTAACAGGTGGCAGCTGATGGGAAAATGCTGGTTGAATAGGCAGATGAGAGCCTCTCCTTAGCATTTCCCCAGCCCAACAGAGTCCAGTTTGCATGGAAGGCTTTCTCCCCCTCTCTGAGTTAACACTCAGTGCAGTGAAACAGCCTAGCAGCCTTTAGATGCAGCCCGTAATCCCTTCTTCCCTGACATTTGTTTATCCAAAGAATTTTTTTATTCTGCTCTTCAGCCAGAAAAAAGGCTCCCAGAGCAATGTACAAATTACTAAAAGGGAAGAAGGGGGGGCGGGAGAGAAAGGCAGGCTTCCAGTCTTTAAAAAAAATAAAGGCATGGCACAAAAAGAAAGTGGAGGGGAGGGAGGAGGAGATAAACAAACTCAAGTTCCGAGTTGCAGGTTCTTCTAGCGACCTGCTGGGGTGGGAAGTATGAGGGGAGAAGGTTTTCTCACACGGAGGGCCATGTTTGCATCATGGATTGGAGAGTTGGAAGGGGACCCTGAGGGTCATCCAGTCCAACCCCCTGCAATGCAGGAATATGAAATGAGCTCAGCGTCTGGTACCTGAAAAAGCAGCGAAATGCTTGGCATGCGAAAGGTTCAGTCCCCAGTAAAAAGGTAAAGGGACCCCTGACCATTAGGTCCAGTTGTGGCCGACTCTGGGGTTGCGGCGCTCATCTCGGTTTATTGGCCAAGGGAGCCGGCGTACAGCTTCCAGGTCAAGTGGCCAGCATCAAGTGGCCAGGACTAAGTCACTTCTGGCGAACCAGAGCAGCGCACGGAAATGCCGTTTACCTTCCTTCTGGAGTGGTACCTATTTATCTACTTGCACTTTGACGTGCTTTCAAACTGCTAGGTTGGCAGGAGCAGGGACCGAGCAACGGGAGCTCACTCCGTTGCGGGGATTCGAACTGCCGACCTTCTGATCGGCATGTCCTAGGTTCTGTGGTTTAACCCACAGTGCCACCCGCGTCCCTCAGTCCCCAGTACACCTAGTTTAAAAGCATCCAGTAACAGGGCAGAGCCGGCAATGAGCCAGCGGTTAGATTCAGCAGAAAACAGCTTTATATGTTAGTAGGGTTGTGGTTGTGCTCTTGCGATGCATTTTGTTGACGTATTTATATTTCCAAGCAAGACACAAACTTGTCAGGCAAGCCATGTCCTTCCATTCATTCTTCCTCCTCTCTCCTTCAGGGAACGTCATCAACACCAATTGCTCCGCTGCCCACAGCCGCCAAGCCCTGTCCTGCAAGATGGCCGTGGAATATGACAAGTTCATCGAATCTGGGAGAAAGTAAGCGCAGGGAGTGGGCCAAGGGGGAAAGGCAACTTCATTAAGCCAGTGTAAGGAGGGGCAATGCAGAGGGTGTGCTCTGCAGGCTGATGGGGATCTCCAACTAGGCAGGAAGGGCCCATACCTCAGGGGCAGACCATCTGCCTTGCAAACAGCAGGTCCCAGGTTCAAATTCTGACATCTCCAGGTGAGAAAGAGAATTGTCTTCTGTGCAGGCAGTACTGAGATAGAGGGACCAATGGGCTGCCTCTGTGTAAGGCAGCTTCCTGCGTCTCGGCTTGAATCATAGAATTTTAAAGTTGGAAGGGACCACAAGGGTCATCTTAGCCCAACCCTCTGCAAAGTTGGACCTTTTTTTGCCCGGTGTGGGGCTTGAACCCATGACCTTGAGAATGAAGAGCCTCTCGCTCTACTAATGGAGCTATTCCTCATCATGTTGCCCTCCAGATGTTCTGGAGCACAACTTCCATAAGCTCCAAGCCAACCAGCATGGCCCAATGGTCAGGGATAATGGGAGTTGTAGGCTAGAACCTTTGGAGGTCACCAGATTTTGGGAAGACTGGACAGTCCTGAGCCAGATGGACCAGTTGTCTGGCTCTGAATATGGCAGTTTCCTAAGATGCTAATTATTTCTGAAATTGCCCAACTGAATGTAATGTGTAAGCTTTTTAGGGTAGGTGGATCACGGCCTCGGTTGTAGCAAAATTTTATTGCATCCTTGATAGGTCCCTTTCCCAGTTAGTTGTCCTAAGTGATGTTCAGAATTAAAACCACCAGTAAAAGCATTTTTAAAAATGGCAACCTTAAATAAGGGCTGCCATCATCAACCAGCTGAGGAAAGGGTCCTTTTTAAGGCAGGCATGGCCAAACCTGGCCCTCCAGATGTTTTGGGACTACAGTTCCCATCATCCCTGACCACTGGTCCTGTTAGCTAGGGATGGTGGGAGTTGTAGTCCCAAAACATCTGGAGGGCCAAGTTTGGCCATGCCTGTTCAAGGAGTTGAGTGGCCCACACCTGGGAAAAGAGACTTTTTTGCCCCATGAAGCTGCCTCATGATAGGCAGAACAAACCAGTTCCTGTTTAGATAAAAACTGTTTGTATATATAAATACCTATAAATAGTTAGAGCTTCATAGGTACCAACCCAGGAAAATATAGCAATTGGAATCGATTGTGAATTCATTAAGACTCCTGGTGTAAACATGCAAAAGGAAATAATTCGGTTTGGTTCTTAAGGCTGATGTTTAAGCCTGTGATAAAGGAGCGTCCTCAAATTTGCTTACAAATCTGAAATAAAATGTCTGTATTTCTGTTTTGTCTTTTATGATTCGTTCTTCGAATGTATTTAATCCCAGCAATAAAAATAAATAAAGTTTAAGGCACTCCTGTTTTGCATTAAAGTTTGAAAATGCCTTTTGGCTAGGAATACTGGTCAACTTATGACAAACCAAGTTGAATTTATTTGGCCCCCTCTTAACCTGTTCACCTCTCCTTGTCGTTTGATGCATTAGGTGGTTTTGCCACATGGACGATGACAATTATGTCAATGTTCGAGCGCTGATCAAACTGCTCTCCAGTTATCCTCACACACAAGACATCTACATCGGAAAACCAAGCCTGGATAGGCCCATCCAGGCCACAGAGAGGATTAGCGAGAACAAGATGGTAAGTGAATGGGGGAGCTGGAGAAAAATATTCACTTAGACCACATTCACATACCCCCATACGTTTAAAGCATTATGATACCACTTTTATACAGTTGATTCTTCAACTGTCAGGTATCTATAGAAAATTATTCAAAACATCCAATCCCATGGGAATGTTCAGGGAGGCAGGAGAGGATATATTGCTTATTAATATCCTTCCTAACTTGCGCTAGCAAGTTCTATAATTTAGCAGAGTTTTACATTCCCCTTTTTAAACGTACAACAGATAGCTGGTTGCAGGCTTAAGCCTTTCACTATTAGGTTCCTGGTAAGTTCTCTTATGGGACGCGGGTGGCGCTGTGGTCTAAACCACAGAGCCTAGGGCTTGCCGATCGGAAGGTCGGTGGTTCGAATCCCCGCGATGGGGTGAGCTCCCGTTGTTTGGTCCCTGCTCCTGCCCACCTAGCAGTTTGAAAGCACGTCAAAGTGCAAGTAGATAAATAGGTACCACTCTGGCAGGAAGGTAAATGGTGTTTCCGTGCGCTGCTCTGGTTCACCAGAAGCGGCTTAGTCATGCTGGCCACATGACCCAGAAGCTGTCTGTGGACAAATGCTGGATCCCTCAGCCTACAGAGTGAGATGAGTGCGCAACCCCAGAGTCATCCGCAACTGGGCCTAATGGTCAGGGGTACCTTTACTTTACCTTTACTAAGTTCCCTTATATCCTTCTTAAAAGAATGAACACACCACAATCTTGTGTAAAGTACATAAAAGAAGTTTACTCACATCATCAGTTCACAGTTGGATCCCTGAAGGCAGACTTAGTTACATATACATGTGGGTCTGTCCCATATGGAGATAGCCCCTTTGTTGGCTGAAAGCTGAGCCAACAAAGCATCTCTAGCTAAAAAGCTGCTGGTCCAACGACAGAGGAAGTCGGGGGGTGTGTGCTGTGTGCCTTGTCCTTTTTGTTACCTGGACAGGTAAGGTCACGCCCACCTCTAGTCACATGCAAAGGATGTATGTCCCAGCCAGGAGGAAACAGGAAGTTTTTGACTGACTGGACCAAACATTCCCCTGCATGTCCACTCTAGGAAAACAAGGAATGTTGTACTTGACTGCTACTTGTGTATCACATCCCACAAATCCAAGATGACACCCAACACATTCCACTTTCTCTAGACCAGTATTTTCTTCAGTCTTCCAGATTGGTTTTGACTCTTGACTCTTTTCTTGCCCCACACAGCATCCGGTCCACTTCTGGTTTGCCACGGGGGGCGCTGGTTTCTGCATCAGCCGTGGGTTGGCGCTAAAGATGAGCCCTTGGGCGAGGTGAGCGGTTGACATTGGAGGGCGCTGTGTTTGCTACCCTGAGCTCTCGGATCACTACTATTTATGCCTTAGCTAGTCATGAACACGAGTGCCCGTTCCCACCTTGCAAATGTAAAACACATCGGTGGTTCAGGGGATTTTTTTTGGGGGGGACCACCTAAGAAAGAGGTCAGCCCACCCCTTTCCTTTTTATTGCAGTTGTTAGAGTTATTTTTGTTACTATTTAACACCCATAAAGCACCTAATATTTTCTTAAGTGCTGTACGTGTAATAAATTTTATCCAGTCATACCTCGGAATCCGTTCCAGAAGTCCGTTCTACTTCCAAAACGTTTGGAAACCAAAGCGTGCCTTCCGATTGGCTGCAGGAAGCTCCTGCAGCCAATTGGAAGCCACGCCGGACGTTCGGCTTCCGAAAACCGTTCGAAAACCAGGACACTCACTTCCGGGTTTCGATCGTTTGGGAGCCGATCTGTTCGGGAGCCAAGGCGTTCGAGATCAAAGGTACGACTGTACAGGGGAATTCCCCGCTTATGTGAGGGTTCAATTCTGGGTTCCCCTGCAAGTCCTTTGCCCCCTCGTGGTGCCAGAAGACAGTGTGCCCATTGGCAGTCATACATGCGCAGGGAGGTGCCTGTAGATGTTTTTTTAAGCCGTATGTAATATTGAGGGTTTTATGTTATTTTTCATATTTTAAAAAATAAGGTTTTGGTAAATTGGGGTGGGGGAAAGCAATTCTCCTCCTATCTTCGTTAGGGAGCCTTGCCCGTTGTTAAGTCCCCCACCATACCAAAGTCTTGCTTCTTCCACAATCCTCTACAGCGGCGGACACTTCATGAGCACCGCAGAAAAGATACGCCTCCCGGACGACTGCACCATCGGCTACATCATAGAATCTGTGCTGGGGGTGAAGCTGATCCGGAGTAATCTCTTCCATTCCCATTTAGAGAACCTCCACCAAGTGCCCAAGACAGAGATTCACGTTCAGGTAAAAAACGAGAAACCTCTTAGTAGACCAGTGTTTCCCAAACTTAAGCGTGATTGCGTACCCCTTTTGAGTGTTTTTGTCTTGCCAGCGTAGCCCGTGTGTGTGTGTGTGTGTGTGTGTGTGTGTGTGTGTGTGTGTGTGTGTTAGAGAGAGAGAGAGAGAGAGAGAATGAATGAATGAATGAATGAATGACACATGTGGAAGTCTTCGGAGCTTTAAATATATATATCTTCATATAAGATATATATATATTTAAAGCTGGGAAGATTTCCAGATGTGTTCTCTCTTTGTCTCCAACATGTCGAGAACCTTAAGTCTTGAGATAAAGATATTAATTCAGCCAAGTGGGCAGAGGAGCCCCTTCCTCGTTTCATCAAGTCAATCTTTGTGTGCTCTCTCTCTCCCCTGCCCAGGTGACCTTGAGCTATGGAATGTTTGAAAACAAGAGGAACTCCATCCATATCAAGGGAGCTTTCTCCGTGGAGGAGGATCCTTCCAGGTGAGCAGCAGGTGTCCCTCCCCTCGTGCATACTAGTTATTTGTTTAGAGATGTGTGGATCAGTTGAAACAGTCCCTGTCCACAGGTTTACAATCTGAAAATATACACGACACGCAAGGAGAAAGGGACAGCGAGAGAAGAGCTTCCCATCTCCACTCGGCTGAAAGACGGGCCATATTCACACCACACTTTTAAAGCACTAGAACAGGCATAGGCAAACTCTGGCCCTCCAGATGTTTGGGACTACAATTCCCATCATCCCTAGCTAACAGGACCAGTGGTCGGGAATGATGGGAATTGTAGTCCCAAATATCTGGAGGACCAGAGTTTGCCTATGCCTGCACTAGAATATCACTTTGAGCAACTGTGGCTTCCCCCAAAGAATTCTGGGAGCTGTAGTTTATCAAAGGTGCTGAGAGTTGTTCGGAGGCTCCTATTCCTCTCCCAGATCTACCGTTCCTCTGGGAGAGGAATTGATTGTTAAATAGCTCTGGGAAGAGATTGGGACCTCCTAACAACTCTCAGCACCCTTGATAAACTACAGCTCCCAGAATTCTTTGGGGGGGGGGGAGCCATGGCTGCTTGAAGTGGTATCATAGTGCCTTAAATGTAGGGTGTGAATGCGGCCAAATCTCTTAGCCTAACCTACCTCAAAAGGTGATCATCAGGAATAAAACAGGGCAGGGGAAAGAGACAAAGAACCACGAGCTCTTTAAAGGGGAAATACTGGATCTGAAAGCTATAGATAACTTGCTCTGTAATTAGAAAGGTGCCCCTGATTTTCATCAGGGAGCAGGTTTTAAACCTGCTTGAACCACCCCCTGGCTAAACGTTACAGCCCTAATCAATACTGTGCCACTGATGATCGGGATTATAATTTTTGGGATGTGGCTGATATACCTCCTTCTCTCTCTCTCAGGTTCCGTACCGTCCACTGTATGCTGTATCCGGACACTCCGTGGTGCCCTCGCAATGCAGTTTACTAAGAGACAAGGTGTCCCCTTCTTAACCTCGTCCCGAGTTTTCCCGGTATCCGAAGAGCTCGTGGGACCTGTGCATTTGCGTGTGTGTTTGTTTCCTTTGCTGTGAGGCTGTTGGCGCTTAATTACTGTGGTTAATTCACAGTGTGCGTGTGTTTTATAGGCTGCTGTGCGGCCCCTTCTTCTCTCATCCGGCCCTGAGATGCTGAGACGTTTTTGGGCTCCCCCTGCTATTTGCCCCTGTTGATGGGGCAAGCGGGTTTTACTGTGGGCAGGAAGGAACTGCCCGTACAACCCTCATTTCTTAGGTGGGTGGTTCTGGCTGTTTGTACAGGTGTAAACTGACCGAAAACCCCCACCTGAACAACCAGCCTGGGCATTTCTGAATATTGCTTTGCAGTGTTCTTGTAAGAAGTTGTTTGTTTGCTTTTCCACGACCACCATTACTGCTGTGTCCCGTCCCCCCCCCCGACCCACCCTTGCTGCTGAATTTGTAAAAGCAGTGTTGGAATGAACGAACAAAAACACAGGGTGCAATTCAGCCCAGAGTTAAAGCACTAAAGGAAAAAAACAAAATCAAAACCTATGGACTTCATGGGGAAAAACTGAGCATCTTCATAGATCTCACCCATTAACAATCAATTGGGTGCTTCCCAAGTGCCAAACCCTGAGCTGGGATATGCCTTAAGTTGGTGGTGGAGAATCTATGTCCCAGATGTGCTTGAACTCCCAACCAGGAAGCCCAGCAGCCAACATGGCCAATGGGCAGAGATGATGGGGAATTGAATCTAGCAACATCTGTAGGACCACAGGCTAGCCACCCGTTACCTTAAACCAGGTGCAGGGAATCTGCAGCCTTCCAGATGTTGGTGAAATGCAACTCTCAGTCAGCAAGCATAGCCAGTGATGATGGGAGTTGTAGTTCATCAACATCTGGGGTTCCATAGGTTCCCTGCACCTGCCTCAAACCTTTCACTGCTTTCCCCTCTCCATCCTTGATTCCTAAACGCCCCTTTAATTGTTCCTCCCTGCTTATTAGGCTCCGGATAACTTTTCAGATGAAGGTTTACAAACTAAAGTTTGTAATTTTTTAAAAATGCTCCTTTTTTGGAATTTCCCCCCTCTCCATAGTGAATGAGTGAGTGAGTGTGTTCTGTATTTTATACATATAATGCTCAGTTTTCTGAACTGTTGCTTCTAGAGCTGGTCCCTTGGACTCCCAGCTTTTATGGTTGCACTGAAGGGAGAAAGTCTGGACTCAGCCTCTTGGCAAACTCTACTTCCTTGCCTACAGCTCAATTGCACGAGGATTTATGCTCCACTGAATATGGAGGGGACTTCCTTGGAAGTAAATAGGCACAGGATTCAGTGTTTCTCAAACTTGGGTACCCAGCTGTTGTTAGACTACAACTTCCACCATCCCTAGTGATCTGGACCAGTGGCCAGGGATGATGGGAGTTGTAGTCTAACAACTGCTTGGGACCCCAAATAAACACTGAGTTAGCTTTATTGAAGCACTGTAATGTTTAGCAGCACAATTTTACATATATTTACTTGGAAGGAAGTCTGGGGCTGTTGACAGGGACTTAGTCCCGGGTAGGATTGTGAATTCCATACAAGTGACTTAACTTGTTTTCCTTTACGGTTTAATGAGAAGTGGCTGGCGTAAATTACTATTTTTCTGCCATGCCTTCTCATATGCGATGAAAACCTTTAGGGGCCTGGTTTTGTGAGACTTCCGCTTAGCAAGGACAGTCACCTGCCTTCACCTTCTCTCTTCCTTCAGTGCATCATCTTTTGCCCACCTGTCGTTTCCTCTGGAGCATCTTTCTCCAGGGGTGATTAAAAAACATCTTACCAGGTTGTCTCTCCTGTTGATGCGGAGACTGCTGCTGTAGCCCAAGCGCTCAACAAGAGGTCACATTCTCGTACGCAAGTGTCCAGCCTCTTGTGCAAAAACCAGGGGAGTGTTTGCTTCCTGGATTCTTGGGCAGATTCAGAAAACTGTAAGCTTCCATTCCAAATGGGAAGGAAAAAGAATTGGCCCACACTGGGTAGTGTTTGTAAATATCTTATTGCAACAGTGTTATTTACTGTGCCCTTTTTGTGTAGCTTTTGTAAATTGTGGATTTTTTATTAAATATTTTTTTCCTGTGGATCAGAAAAAAAATAATTTTATAAAATCTGTTTTTAAAAAAATGAAATGGGGAGGGCCAGGGAGTCTTTTGTGACTATCACTTATCCTTAATTTATATGTCCCAGTATCTGGGAATTTGTTTGGGGTGTGTGTATGTATGTTGTGTGTGTTTTTAAATGAGGAAAATAGAGGGGGGGGGAATATAACAAGGACAAATGTTCTCAGGGAATTAAACCTGATTGTTACCATGGAAACTGTGGTAACCATCCTTTCTTTTGCTGTTAATAAAGCAGTTTTTTTGGCTGATTAATGTCATTTGACTGTGGTGTTTTGTGTGTGGCGCATGCAGGGAATAAGATCACACATCCTTTGCTGCAAGATGTAACATGAGTAGTGGCCATACAACAGGAGCTGCAACACAGTGTTGCAGTACTGCCTTTCAGGGTCCCAGCCAGCCAGTGATGAGGTGGAGAAGGAACATTTTGGGGGGGTTAGTGGCTGGAGGATGCGGGTGGCGCTGTGGGTAAAACCTCAGCGCCTAGGACTTGCCAATCGTCAGGTTGGCGGTTCGAATCCCCGCGGCGGGCTGCGCTCCCGTCGTTCGGTCCCAGCGCCTGCCAACCTAGCATTTCGAAAGCACCCCCGGGTGCAAGTAGATAAATAGGGAGCGCTTACTAGCGGGAAGGTAAACGCCGTTTCCGTGTGCTGCGCTGGCTCACCAGATGCAGCTTGTCACGCTGGCCACGTGACCTGGAAGTGTCTGCGGACAGCGCTGGCCCCCGGCCTCTTAAGTGAGATGGGCGCACAACCCCAGAGTCGGACACGACTGGCCCGTACGGGCAGGGGTACCTTTACCTTTACCTTTTTAGTGGCTGGAGGACTGCAGCAGATATTTCACCTGCAGGAGAAATATCTGACGCTATTCTAAGCTTAGAATATCGTACCGCCTGTACCTATTCATTTACCTGACAAGAGCCTTTCCTGCGTTTTATCTCTCTACATTAAACAAGTTGCAATAAGCAGAGGTGGTTCTAGGTTTCAGGGGGTCTCAGCCAAGGTGTGCACCATCTTCCTGTGCTTAACAGACCTGGTCAGAAGTAGCCAGGGTGGGGGTAAGAGGGAGCGAGTGCCTTTTTTCCTGGTGGCTGAAAGAAAAAGGGAGCCATTAGCTCCTCCTCCCATGTTTACTGCCCTATATGAATGGAGAATGGATCCCTTTTTCTTTGACTGATCAGGAAGAAGTTGGGATTCCTTGTCTTCGTCCTTCACGTGTCCTTACCATGTCCTGGGATCTTGACCTAGTGGTGACACTGAGGATCTGACACAATTGCCTTACAGCCTGCTAGTTCTGAATGGGCCTCACCGATATGTCCACATTTGTAGCCCAACCATCCTCGGTTGATAGCCCAGCCAGAGATTGCTACACCACATGGACCGCCATCTCCTCCCAATAAATGGTGCGCACACAGCTACTTTCTCTGTTACATTTACAGAATAATACCATATTTGCACAATAATAAATAAAAATATTTTTTTATTTATACCCCGCCCTTCCCAGTTCAGAAAACCGGGCTCAGGGTGGCTAACAACGAATTTTAAACACTTAATTGATGTAACAAAAAACAGCATAAAATACAGTATAAAACATGAATAACAATAAATTCAGAATTCAAAAATCAATTTAGGGGGGAAATCCATCCAATAAACATTAGATGATCACCAGGGCTAGCTGGCTAAATTAGTACTTTTTGGGTCAGCGAGGAGACCAGGGCAGAATTAGCTGTGGGATCCCAGAGCAGGTAAGCTTCATAAAAAGGGGAGGGGGAGGGAAGGAAAGGGAATAAAAAATCAGGCTAAGTTCAAATTGAAAGCCAGGCGGAATAGCTCTGGCCCTGCGGAAGGAGGTTAAATCCTGCAGAGCCCTGGTCTCATGAGACTGAGCATTCCACCAGGTTGGAGGCATCTCTGAGAAGGCCCTGTCCCTGGTGGAGGATGACTTCCTTAGCGCCCGGGACCTCTAAACTATGATTATTCATGGACCTTAAGGTCCTCTGCAGGGCAGACCAGGAGAGGCGGTCCCTTCCTGTGGTTTCCAGCAACTGGTATTCAGAAGTATTGCTGACTCCAATGGTGGGGGCAGAGCAGAGCCATCATAACTAGTAGCTATCACTAGCTCTCTCCTCTGCCAATACATATAATCCTCTTCTAAGCCATCCTAGTTGGTGGCCATCACTGGTTCCTGCAGGAGGGTGTTCCACAGTTCAACTACCATATATGCCCTGTGTGAATAAGTGTTTTGCTTTATCCATCCCGACTCGTCCAACGTTGAGCTTCATGGGATGCCTGCAAGTTCTGCTATTACGACACACACAGAAAAATCTATATTCTCCATGCTATGTGTCCTACAAACTTCTGTGAGTTGGGGCAAAACTCTGGTGCCGTCCCCCCAACCCCACATTCCACCTCTGCACTCATTTCTCAGCTAAAGACTGGTGGAAAACAACAACTGCGCACACAGAGGCACAAACACGGTGAGCTCATTTCAGACACCCATTCTGGGTGTATGGATTGGCAGTAGCCAGTGTGTGTTCCCTTAAAACTGAGACTCTCTGCAATGCCTTTAAAAGTAAAAAAATAAATAAATCACACCCATAAGAACCTATTGCATTATGCTGCAAAGCACACTTTCATTCTCGCATGTCAGTGGAATGGTCTGCATGAGGGGTGGTGCTGGGGATGATATATGGACTCTGGCTGGGAAAAGCCAGCTCCTGTTGTTTGCTTTGTAATGGTTCAGCAACCCAGAACAGCCATGATAACGGCGGGGCTGGCTCTCCACGGTCCAGCAGGGAGGGTTGGGTGCTTGCCACCGGAGGAAGCCGTTTTTCATCACCGTCTGGCCAGCGGCTGCAGCCTCTGGAATAAATCTTCTGTCCCATAGCGAGCCAGATTTGATGGCTAGCCAGCAGTGTTATCAGAACAGCAGTATATCCTGGAAAAATCTACCTTCGGCTCACATTAGAAATAGACCTCGCAATGTATTCAAGAGGCAGTAAGCATTAATCTACAGAGTACAAAAGAGCAAACCTCTTGAGCAGGATTTAAGCCATCCTGCCAGGCAGCTGGATTGGGATTTGTGCTCTGGCCTTCCAGTGCCAGTCAACCTCCAATTTCCTCTAACCCTTTATGATGCAAATATCCATGAGCTAACCCCTAAACTAATACTTGCAGTTATGCAGAACAGCTCTATCAACGGCAATTGGTCATGATGGCTATATAGAACCTCCAGGTGAAGGGGCAGGCTATCTTTGAGGACCGACATGCATAGTATTGCTTTTAGGTCCTGCTTCAAGGCTTCCTGGTGGGCATCTGGTTAGCCTCTGCATTAAATGGGCCTTTGGCATGACCCAGCAGAGCTCTTATACCCCAAAGGGTACACAGTCTGGCGGCACATGATTTCCATCATCTTGCTGAAGCTAAGCAGCTCCAGGCCTGGTCAATGCGTGGAAGCTCATGGACTCTGCCTTGGTTTCTGCTCCAGAAGAAAGGTAGAAAATAAACAGAAGGGAATGGATGAATGAATGAATGAATGTATCAAGCTTCCACACCTCACTCCCTGAGGATGCAGTTATGCCCTTCAGGAACCACACGACACTGGCCAAGGGATGCCTCCACTCTCTCATGGTTTGCTCCCCAGTCACAGCATCAAGCTGAGGAGCAACACAGCTTACACTTGAAAGCAGCGCACATTAAATTGCTGTGCAAGGTACTGAAAATGCCTAAAAAGAGCTTTGAGGTGTGTGGGAGCCGATGGCCCTCTAGATGTTGCTGGGGAGACTCCCACCAGCCCAAGCCAGCCTGGCCAGGGATCAGGGAGGAGGAGAGTTGCAGTCAAGTAGAAACCAGAAGGCCACATGTGTCCCATGCCCTGCTTTAGTGTCCCCTACAAGAAAAACAGGGAAGTTGTACCGATACATGACCATCATACTGTCAGAGGCAGGGTGGGCGACTACCAATTTTAGTTTATTTTACGTTCCAGTTTTTCCGCATCCTGAAACTAGTTTTCAACATTGCCACTACAATCTACAATTTTTAAAAAAGAAATCCTTCAGAAAATAAACACATTGATTAAAACACTTATTTTCTGCAAGCAATTTCTCCTAATGCATTTTTGTACGCATCGTTTGGGTGGAGACATGCATTGCAAAATTTGGAGCAGTGCAAATTTCAAAGGATAGCTGTGCTTTGGTTTGCGGCATGGTTTGAGATTTGCAACTTAGGTAAGTTTATCCTTAAATGCAATCAAAACCACATTTCTCCCTACTGAGCACATATTGTTTGCCTTGATTTCATTGAAATCAGCTTAGCTTTGGCCAAGCTGTAGCCAAAGTTTTGTTGGTCTACTTACTAAGCAGTGGCGTAGCGTGGGTTGTCAGCACCCGGGGCAAGGCAAGTAATTTGCGCCCCCTAACGCATGGATTTGCGCCCCCTAACCCGTGGATTTGTGCCCCCTAATCCATGGATTTGCGCCCCCTAACCCTAACCCCCAGATGTTGCGCCCGGTGCGGCCGGCCCCCCCTGCACCCCCCACGCTACGCCACTGTTACTAAGATCCTGACACCCAACTGTCAGAAGAAGCCAGTCCTGTTTAACCATCCATGCACTGGTGGAACATGTAGACCCTGCCACCTATGGGTATCTCTGCAAAACAATTCTACAGAGGTTTTGGACAATACTTCAAGTTGCGTGTTTATTTCTGTTACAAAGGAAAGGCCCAAAGGGGTCTTATGAAGTAGAAACAAAATCTTTGTCTGTATGGAGCCACTACAAGTAAACAGGATGTCCTGTCCCAGAAAAGAGCTGCAAGATGAAAGCCTTTAATTTAATTTTATTTTTAAATTGAAGCTTTTTTTAAAAAAAGCATGCGACATAGATACCAAAGTAGAAGATGGCCGCAGAAAAGGTTCTATTAAGAAAAAGAAAATGGTAGCCATGGCTGCTTATGGAATGATGAATCAACGCTATAGAATTGCAACATGGCAAGAGAAGTATGGCATTCAGAAGAGACTTAAAATTAAGTTGGAATAAAAAGGTCATGCAACACTCCTAGGGGTCACATGTACTGTATGCTGCCCTGACTTCCATGTTGGAAGTAAGGCAGAATATATATCTAAACAAAGCACCAATTTCAAGTATTGCTTTTAGTTGTCAGAAAAGACGTCACAACAAACATAGTTCACACAAGTTCTGCAAGCAGGGGGCAGAAGCTATGTTTTTTTCTACTGCATTCTTTTACAGGGACAAGAAGGTCACAGAATTGGAGAGTTGGAAGGAACCCCAAGGATGATCTAGTCCAGTGCAGGAATCTCAACTAAAGTACCCATAACAGATGGCCACCCAGTCTCCTCTTTTCCAGGCTAAACATACCCAATTCCCTCAACTGTTCCTTGTCAGACTTGGTTTCCAAACCACTGATTATCTTGGTCCTCCCCCTCTGTACCCATTCCAGTTTATCAATATCCTTCTTAAATTGCAGCGCCCAGAACTGGACACAGTATTCCAGGTGTGATCTGACCTGGAATAGAGTGATACTATTACTTCCCTTTATTGAGGGTGAAAGAGGAGAGCGCGAAATATGGTCTGAAGCTCAACATCAAAAAAACGAAGATCATGGCCACTGGTCCCATCACCTCCTGGCAAATAGAAGGGGAAGAAATGGAGGCAGTGAGAGATTTTACTTTCTTGGGCTCCATGATCACTGCAGATGGTGACAGCAGCCACGAAATTAAAAGATGCCTGCTTCTTGGGAGAAGGGCAATGACAGGCCTAGACAGCATCTTGAGAAGTAGAGACGTCACCTTGCCAACAAAGGTTCGTATAGTTAAAGCCATGGTTTTCCCAGTAGTGATGTATGGAAGTGAGAGCTGGACCATAAAGAAGGCTGATCACCAAAGAATTGATGCTTTTGAATTCTGGTGCTGGAGAAGACTCTTGAGAGTCCCATGGACTGCAAGAAGATCAAACGCATCCATTCTGAAGGAAATCAGCCCTGAGTGCTCACTGGAAGGACAGATCCTGAAGCTGAGGCTCCAGTACTTTGGCCACCTCATGAGAAGAGAAGACTCCCTGGAGAAGACACTGATGCTGGGAAAGATGGAGGGCACAAGGAGAAGGGGGTGACAGAGGACGAGATGGTTGGATAGTGTTTTCGAGGTTACCAGCATGAGTTTGACCAAACTGCGGGAGGTAGTGGAGGACAGAGGTGCCTGGCATGCTCTGGTCCATGGGGTCACGAAGAGTCAGACACGACTAAATGACTAAACAACAACAACATTACTTCCCTTGATTGGGAAACTGGACTTCTGTTGATGCAGCCTAGAAGCGCATTAGCTTTTTTGCTGCTGCATCACACTGTTGACGCATGTTAAGCTTGTGTCCTAGGTTCGATCTCTGACATTTCCAGGAAGAACCAGGAACGCTGACGAGCCACTGTCAGGCAATGTGGACTGTGCTGAGCTGGTTGCAGCAATGGACTGACTCAGTATAAGGTGGCTTCCTCTGTCTCTAAAAGCAGCGCCTGGAAATGGCAATGAGAGAAGCAGAGTGACAGGGATGAAATCCTCCCATCTTGCTGGGAGGAAAACGAAAGGCAGTCTAAGAGGCAGCTGAATGGAGAAGCAGCAAAGGTCACAGAGCTGTGGTTCTCACGTTCTACTCCTTGGCGGCTGGATCATGTCTAGTAAACTATTCACCGTCCCGCAGTTGGAACACCGTCCACGAAGAAGCCATCCCACTCACCCAGCTGCTTTGTGTCTCCATTGAAGATGAAGAATGATCTGTGACCAAGTCTGTGGCCCCGACCTGACGCTGGAGCGTAGAAGAAAAAACCCTAACCAGCACCAAATTTGTGTGTTGTGGGCGAGGAGTAAATGTTTTCAGCTGAGCAAAGCTTGAAGCATTGACTGATGAATTATGCAGAATTGGCAAAACTGATGGCTAGACTGCGAGAAAAGGACAACAGTGACTTTGACAAAGAGGGGGAACCTTTTATATTATATTTGCAGAAACAACAAAAAAAGAACATTGACTCGATGGTAGGATTTAAATAAACATTCACACCTTTATTGATAGAGAACAATTAATGTGATGAAGGAATAATATGGTGGACTGTAAAAATCAGCAGTATATAATGAGGACAACAAATCAGAAATGGAAGCTGAGGGAAGTCCAAAGAGAGGGAGGGGGTGATGATGTGTAATATGTATGTTATTGATATGAGATGTTTGTAATGATAGAAAAGAAAATCAATAAAAAAATTCTATATATATATATATATAGGACTCTTTCGCTACTTCCCCTCCAATGACAGAGCCCTTTGGCCAGGTCTTTCCTAAACACAGAATGTGCCAGAACTCCTTCACAGGAGCTCCCCTGTCCAGTTCTCAGGGAAAACTCAATTGAATTTGTGTGCATATTTGGGAGCTGAGCGTGTGGGCCAGGTACTTGGAAGCACATCATGGGGGGGGGGGGAGGGAGAATATGCTTGATAAAATTGCAGAAGTATTACACCGGCTCAAACACTTGAACTTGATTGTGTACATTCTTACTCAGAGTGTAAGTTTCAGTGAATGATATGGGCCTTAATGTAAGGTTACCAGATTTTTTTCAATGAATCCAGGGACATTTTTTAGTAGGAATGATAGGATTTTGTATGGGGACTGATTTGTAAATCCGGGGACTGTCCCCTTACCTTAATCTCGAATGAGGGCATTTGGCATTGCAGTTCCTTTAGTTTCCCTTCCCAAGTAGAAATTAAGATATCATGTACATACACAGCAAAATGAGTAGACTATACCTTTCAGAGTAGTGTGGGAAACGCTCCCTCACATCAAGAAAATCAACCTGCCTCCAACGACAGAGAGAAATAACCAAGTTCTGGCGCAGATCCTTCTTTGCAATGTTATTTTCCAGGGTTTTTTTTGCTGCTACAGCAAAATAGCTAGAATTACTCTTGCATCACCTTGAAAGACTGGTTGAATTGGATGGAGGCAGTGGGTTTTTATCACGCTGCATGTGTTAACTGACTTACAAATGGCAGGATATCTGGATCATCAACATAACTGGCTGTGTGTGTGTGTGTGTGTGTGTGTGTGAATATAACACCTGAACTTTTCTACATTTCATTTCCTTTCAATGTCACAGCTTACAATTCACCCCTTCCCCGCCCATGCAATCTCTCTCTCTCTCTGTCTCTCTCTGTCTCTCTCTCTCTCTCTCTCTCTCTCTACTACACCAACTCAGTATAACAATTCATGCATCCGACAAAGTGGATTCTAGCTGACAACAGATTTTGCTATCATGAATTCCTTAGTCATTGCTTCAAGGCTCTCTTTTGTTTTTTCCTGGAGGTGCTTAAAATTTTACAGGGGACACATAGGGTGCTGCCGCCACCTGGTGGAAGCAGTGTGACAGGAACACTTGAAATGTGAGTAAGTAGAGATAGCATTATGGTCTGCAGCTGAAAGCTGTGGAAACAAGATAGGATTGATGCCGAATGCAAATAGCAACTGGAAGAAGCAGAGATGGACTCCTTTCACAGAACCCGCTATCCCACTTGTTAAGGGACGTGGGTGGCACTGTGGGTTAAACCACAGAGCCTAGGATTTGCCAGTCAGAAGGTAGGCGGTTCGAATCCCCGTGACGGGGTGAGCTCCCGTTGCTCAGTCCCTGCTCCTGCCAACCTAGCAGTTCAAAAGCATGTCAAAGTGCAAGTAGATAAATAGGTACCTCTCCGGTGGGAAGGTAAACGGCGTTTCCGTGCGCTGCTCTGGTTCGCCAGAAGCGGCTTAGTCATGCTGGCCACATGACCCGGAAGCTGTAGGCCGGCTCCCTTGGCCAATAAAGTGAGATGAGCGCCGCAACCCCAGAGTTGGCCACGACTGGGCCTAATGGTCAGGGGTCCCTTTACCTTTACCCCACTTGTTCCTTGTTGTTGTCTTTTTTAAAAAACCTGCATTATTTTCTAGTTCCAGTGTGGCTATTTCAGTTTTGGCTAACCTAATGTGCTCCAATTGCTTTAGATGGCAACTCCACCAGCCCCAACTAGCACAATTGGTGGAGGCTGCCTGCACCATGAGGGGCAGACGGGGAAAGCAATGCAGATATTCTGGATATTCCATATCTGGAAACATCATCACTGCACCCTGGGCACCTTCACTGGGTCAGAGTCCCACAATAGGGTGTGGGTGCCATCGCCGCTGCAGCTCCAAGTTTATGAAACCAGGGAAAGTCGTCCTTGTCCTCGCTGGGTGTTACTCCGGACACAAAGCTGTTATTGTTAAGAATATTGATGATGGCACCTCTGACCGCCCCTACAGCCATGCTCTTGTGGCTGGCATCAATCACTACCCACACAAAGTGACAGCAAGCATGGGCAGGAAGATTGCCAAGCATTCCAAGATCAAGTCCTTTGTGAAGATCTACAATTACAGCCATTTGATGCCTACCAGGTACTCCGCTGATACTCCCCTTGATGTCTGTAGGGACCCTGGGCTGCAACGTAAAGCCCAGCGGGAGGCCAAAGTGAAATTTGAGGAGATCTACAAGACAGGCAAGAACAAGTGGTTTTTCCAAAAGCTCAGATTCTGAGTGGCATGCATTTGCACCAATAAATATTTTTTGGGGGAAAAGAACAATAGGGGGAAAAGGAGAACCGATCCAGGCATCTTTTGAATGCGGACAAGAGAAGTATTAACCATCCTGAACAGGTAAGGCGGTCGATTTAACTTTCACTGTCAATACGGTAAACAGAACCCGATCAATATGGCTTTCCCTACAAATGATGGGTCATCATTACACACCTTTGTGGCAACTGAGCCCACAATGGTTTTTGACAAGAGTTATATATTTGCAGCCATTGCATCAGGGAAGGTTTTCATGGCACTATGACTTGGGAGAAGCCTCCCCACGAAATCATGAGCTTTGACATGCTGTGCATCAGGGCACACTTCCCCATAAAAAGGTAAAGGTACCCCTGCCCGTACGGGCCAGTCTTGCCAGACTCTGGGGTTGTGCGCCCATCTCACTCAAGAGGCCGGGGGCCAGCGCTGTCCGGAGACACTTCCGGGTCACTTGGCCAGCGTGACATCGCTGCTCTGGCAAGCCAGCGCAGCACACGGAAACGCCGTTTACCTTCCCGCTAGTAAGCGGTCCCTATTTATCTACTTGCACCCGGGGATGCTTTCGAACTGCTAGGTTGGCAGGCGCTGGGACCGAACGATGGGAGCGCACCCCATCACGGGGATTCGAACCGCCGACCTTTCGATCGGCAAGCCCTAGGCGCTGAGGCTTTTACCCACAGCGCCACCCGCATCCCCACACTTCCCCATGCCCACATATAATAGTTGAGTTGGAAGGGACAGCAAGAGTTACCTAGTCCAACCTCCTGCAATGCAGGAATCTCAGCTAAAGCATCCATGACAGAGGGCCATTCAACCTCTGCTTTGAAAAGCCCACTGAATCCACCTCCTCCTGAGGGATTTCGTTGGAATCTCACTTTTTGTAACTTGAAGCCATTGGTTCGAGTCCTACCCTCCAGAGCAGAAGAAAACATCCAGCACTGCAGTGCAGAGGGTTGGTCAGCAGGAAATGTACCTCACACAGGCCAAGAAAGGTGAGCCACCCATTTTATAGAGGACGGGTCCCTGCTCTAAGGAGTTCTACCATCTGAAGTTCAACGCAGGGGCAACAAGAGGAAGCAGAGGCAGCAAAATACAGGGAAGCAACAGGCGGCTGCTTCAGTAACCCCACTTAGACTCAGTTACAGCAGGGCAGCCTTTGCCAAGAGATATGCCATCTGCAGTGGGTGGGAGTTGTAGTCCAAAAAGTATGGATTTCACCAGGTCAGGGAAGGATGCCATGGACGATGCCAAGGACTGGAGAAGGGGGCACGTCTGCAACCAGTGCTGGTAAGCTCTGCCCCCTCCTCTTTCATCCTCTCTTTTATTGCAGAATGGTAAGGTGGTGGGTGGCGCTGTGGTCTAAATCACTGAGCCTCTTGGGCTTGCCAATCGGAAGGTTGGCAGTTCGAATCCCCGCGATGGGGTGAGCTCCTGTTGCTCTGTCCCAGCTCCTGCCTACCTAGCAGTTCGAAAGCTTAGCAGTGCATGTAGATAGATACCGCTGCAGCTCTGGCTTCTGTCAGTGTGTCCTGTTGCACCAGAAGTGGTTTAGTCCTGCTGGCAACATGACCCAGAAAGCTGTCTGTGGGCAAACGCCGGCTCCCTCAGTCTGAAAGTGAGATGAGCGCCGCAACCCCATAGTCACCTTTGACTGGACTTAACCGCCCAGGGGTCCTTTACCTTTTATTGCAGAATCTAAGCAACCAATTGCATGTTTCTCCCTCTGTGTGTACAAATCCATAAAACACAGTCCCCAATGCTAACAAACTACTTTTAAATATAAAAGAAAAGCCGCAAGGAACAATGGCAGTGATTTAAAATTAAGACACGTAACTCCAGGGCTATGCGTTTTCAAAGTTTATTTTAAAACATTAAACTGAAGCTGAATAGAAACCACAGAAATTACATTTAGAACTTTTTGTTTAGCATTTGCTGAACAAGGGGGGAAAGAAAACCCAAACCAGTAAAAAAAATTAAAAAAATGGTTACAGTACAATTTAATAAAACTAATGAGAGGAAAGGGAAGGATACAAAAACAGGCTCACTCCTCAGTTTATACCCCCACAAAATTTCAAAACATTTGGGGTAAGTGCAGAACACTTGAAAGCAACTAGTCATGTTCAAAGGCTTAAAAAAATTACACACATATACATGTGCATCTTTATATATGTATAAAGTGGCATGATATACAGTACAGCCATTGTGGTTTTAAACAAAACCAAGTTAGGAGAGAGAGAAAATGTCAGTTTTGTCTTCACTGGTATGTTTCTGTGACAGTAAGTCAAAAAGTGAGAGAGAGAAGCCGGGAGAGAGAAGTCCTCAGGCAATTCCCACGTTGACTCTTGCTAACAAAGGATCCAGGTCCTATGTTACAGCTAGGGTTGCCAACTGACCAGGAAAAGCAGCCTGGCCTATTCTTGTGCCTTTTTACAGCATGGGGACAAACACAGTCATCTCCCAATTGTGGCTGCCATTGGTCTGCTAATGTGCTAATGAAAAGCACAGCTACCATAGCTGGTTCATCCTAGTTGGCAAATCCCAGAAGCAAATTTAACAGCACCAAAACACCTGAAGCTCTGTGTGTGTGTGTGTGTGTGTGTGTGTGTTAGCAACATTCTTGCCAACTACTTCAACGCTCTCTGGAGATGGAGCCCTTGCGGTGCAGAAATTCAGAGTATAAGACTCCTAACGTAAAATAGAAAAAACCAACATTGCATAGAGAGGACAGTGTTGTTGTTCTTGTTGTCGAAGACACTCAGCACCTAGAATGATCCTGAGGGAGTAGAGCAACCCCTCTTTAAATATTGAAAGGAATAAAGCTTTGCTTTCCTCATAGCTGCCTGCTTAAAAACTGGCCTTTTCTTCCTCTTTTTTGGTGCAAGTGCAACCAGAAGGGGCAGTTTTCTGCTATAAATAAATAAATAAAAGCCCACACCTCTGCATCTTCCTATGCAGGACGTCAAAGCAAAACTTCACCCAGTTGGGCGAGAGGAGAGTTGCCTCGTTTACAGAGGAAAAACTGAAGTCTAGTGAAGCCAAGCCATCTCCCCAATCCCACCGCCAAACTCTCATCTGACAACTGCATGTCAATCAAGAATGAAAAAAGTCTAGGCTCTAGGAGGTCCCAGCTCTCACTTCCATGGTCCTATCAAGTTTCCCATACACTTTAGAGGTTATGGGAGCTTAAGCCATGGGTTGCCAATGAAGCGCCCTTGAGATCTCCCCCTGCAAGAGCCTCTGAGCCTCCCCACTTGATGCCCCCCTAGATCATTGGGTGATAAGGGTGGTTAAAAGTACATAGAGCTGAAACAGGAAGTTGGAAGAGTGGCTCTTTCCCTCTTTCTTTTCAGCACTGAGCACTTCTTAAGGCTGAGATTAATTCTACTGGGTCGTTTTTTAATCGGATCCCTTGGAAAAGCAAAGTGTGTCTCTGCATCTTCTCTCTCTTGGGCAAGCTCAAAAATAAAGATTAGCAGCAGAGATTCTTTCTTGTTCTAGCAGATAACATTCCAGGAATCAAACTCTGCAGTCCTGCAACTAGCTGTGCATAGCAATTTCTCTCTCACACACACACATAAATGGCTAAGATCCAAGAAGCTACTCTAGAGCAGGCTCCCTCAAACTCGGCCCTCCAGATGTTTTGAGACTACAATTCCCATCATCCCTGACTATTGGTCCTGCTTAGCTAGGGATCGTGGGAGTTGTAGGCCAAAAACATTTGGAGGGCCAAGTTTGAGGAAGCCTGCTCTGGGGTTTCCAAAGGCTCTCACATGCCCCATAGACTCCTTTCAAACAGCAAGCTCCCAATGTGGGTCAGGGCCTGCTCAAGACACAAGTTCAAACTGGGTTAGACTTAAGGATTTTGGGGTCCTGGCCAGCCATTATTTAAAGCAGGGTGGGGAAAGCCCTGAATTACAGTTCCCATCATCCATGATGATTAGAACCATTGGCTGGGGCTAATGGGAGTTGGAGTCCAACAACATATGGACACTGGTTTCCCATCCAAGTTACAGATTAATCGTGAGCAACAGAAATGGGAAATATCTAAGGTGAAGAAAAGGGGAACCCAGCTGATTTAATATTGCAGGCAATTCAAAGAGAGCACAATGAATTATAGCCTGAAAATTCAGGAAATGTCTGAGATAAATGTTTGTATGGCATAAGGAGTTGAAATCCAAGCCTCCTAGCTATTAATCCTCATGGGAGGCTGGTCCTGGAAAAGAAAGATCGTGCCTGATATTCAAAGCCTTGCTAAGGATGGCAGAGAGTCTGTACGCTCTCCTGAAACGCTGGCTGAGAGCAGGCAAGAACAGTGTAAGTTAACACTGGCTTGTATCCATGTGGCCTTTTAAGAAGTATTTTTTGCATGTGAATCACATAAGCTTGCCTCCAGTTCATGAGTACCACGCGAAAACTTATGCATGGGACACATTTCACACAACCAAAACTATCCCACTGTATCTCTGCTACAATCTGACACACAGCATTATGCGAAATGGTCCTATGACTTTCAACCTTCCATGCTGAAGTAGGAACTTGAACTGCAGGCTAAAGCTGTGTCAAAAGAGAGAAGCTCAACTTCTTTCTCATGGCCACTGCGACATTGATTACTGCAAAATGTAGGTAGTATTCTTCCCCTTTGTGAACACACACAATGCTCATCCTAAGAGGGGATAAAGAGCAGAGGTGGCACAGGCTTTCTAAATAGTGTTTAGCACCAAGAATTTCAAGACATGCACGAATTCAAGCCAAGTGAAACTGGCTCCCCATCTGCTCACAGTAAGTAGCCCGCCAGGAGTTTCAACACTGCCATTTCTGCACTTCCAGGCAGGCAGAAAAACAAAAACAGGCGGCTTGTTGAGTGAGGTGTGCTGTTTGGCTTGGTAGGTCAAAAGCTGTATGGCCCAGATGAATCTAGGTGCCACCAAGTGTCTGGGCTAAGCACTAATGTGGAAGCTTCAATTATTCTTGGAAATCGTACCCTGAGCACACACACACAAACACCTTTCCATGAACATGCAATCTGTGGCTTGGGAAATTCTGGGCCTCCCTCTCCTCTCCTTCCATCACTGCTAAGTTGGTCACACCTGAGGCACCAAATGAAAATATGTTTCCAGTGGTATTTAACAAGGAATAGGGGACAACAGAGGAGAATCGAACTCCTCAGATCGGCATACGTGGATGAACGCCAAGTTCGTACACTGAACCCTTCTTTTTTCTTTTTCTTTTAATAAGCAAAAATGAACTCAAAATGGAGTCAGCTAACATTAACATACAGGATACAAAACACTACACTTATTTCCAGGACAGCACACACACGAAAAAAAAATAAATTCACAGCCAAGTCTTGATTCAATTTCCTTTTTTTTTTTTTTAAACGATTACAATGCAGTCTTGAACACTGGACGCAGAGAGTCCAACATGCTATATACATTTCACATTGTGGAGATGTTTGTGTGCTTGACAAGGTTCTTGGTTCACAATTGTTTTTTTTAATAAAAAAAGTGCTGTGACAATGTCATGGGGTTTTTTTTGGGGGGGGGGAGGAGAAGGGGAGGAACATGACCAAATAAAACAGACAAGCAGATGGCCACATATGCACTGGGGGGTGGGGGAGGGAAAGAGAAAGAAAATCAAAAGGAGAGTCTTTACCACTCCAGTTTCCCATTCCGATGTCTCACTGCCTCATTTAGATTCTGATCAGGCAGTACTAGGTATCGGTCTTCCTCCCTCTCCAGAATTTCAGAAACTAAATCAAAGTTAGGGTGATGGTTCTGAAATGATTTGAGAGTCGCTGAGGAAATCAGCCAGGACACATTCCAAGCAATATGGTCTTGAGATTGTTCCCCCCCACCCCCATCACATTACTTAAAAACTCATACAAATTAGGACAGAGAAAAAATAAAGTTTTTTGTGGTTTCACTTGCTATACCAAAGATATTTAAGAGCCCCAACAGGCACCAAAGCCAGCTAAAAGATAAAACCGGCCAGTCAGCAATTTGGAATTCGTCTGTTCGGAAGCTGGCCTGGAGGGCAGGGTGGGGGCGGAACAAATGACGCAGAGAACTCCTGAGAAGCCGATTCCACAGACATGCTGCAACCACAGATGGTTTGGGATTGCACAAGAGACTGCACAGAGTCACCTCACTTGCAGGTCACCACTGTGTGCACTTCTCCTCGTGCCAGTGCAAATGCCCCCACACGCAAGCTTCTTTTTCAGAAGTAGGTCCACTTAAACTAGCCTTGGAAAATCCCCACGTGCTGTTGGTGTCACTCAGGAATCCATATTGGTGTTGTTCTTTTTGTTTTTTTAAAAAAGAGGTTCGATTAAAAACCAAGTTGAGTCTTGCCCACGTTAAGATATACACCAAGGTCCTGCATTGCATGCAAAACGAGGCAGTTAGATGCTGCGACTCTACGGAAGTTGGAAAAAAAGTCACATCAAGTCCAGAGTGCCCCAATCGAATCCACACAGTAGAGACCTTGCAGCTTTGCCTTATAGCATCACTTTTCCCCAAATGGTCTCCTTCCAAAAATCCAATGGAAGATACTAAGCACATCTCCATTTGGCAATTCATGGTCCACCAGTGTACCCGGTTGCTCCTTCCTCTTCAGAGCGTAAGTTGCAGCTACACCTTGGACGAAGGCAATTTCTATAGTGGTTACTGTAATGTTATTGTTGGTCCCTTGGTTAGCATCAGTATGGACAGACAGCATTTACTGGAGCATCTGCAGGGGTTGGGCTACTTGACCCTTGGGGTCCTTTCCAAATCTACAGTTCTATGATTTCATACTCTGTGAATCTCTTCCTTTCTACACTAGTGGGCATGGGGTGGGAGAGACCTTGTTTGAAGGCTTGCCTTTCTCAAGGTATTAAAAATCATGACTAGGCTACCCAGGGTGCTATTTGGGGGCTGCTTCTCCAGTATAATCTGAAAACTGTTCCATAAATTTAAGATGTTTTAAGTGTACACCTACATTTTTTTGTTTTAGAAGCATGAACAAACACGGTGTTTCAAAACCATGTACCTAAGCAGAATGAGGATTAACTCCCAACTGAGTGTGCACTCAATGGCAAATGTGGGTTTGCTGCTTTGCAATGTGCAGTATGGTCCTTAGAGTGGGAAAAGAGAACAGTTTTGGAGCTAGCCAAATGGAACGTAATTATCAAGAGGTTGCCGGATGGCAGGGGAGGACATAAACATTTACAGTCTTTAACTTTTTGGACCCCTCTCCTAATAGTATTGGGTAGCATATGACCAAAATCTATACCAAGGGGTAAATTTAAAGGCTTACTACGCTGTTCATATACACGAAAATCTTTTTGACAACTGACTGAAGACTGTTTCAATCTTTTCTTTCTATCTTTCTGCAGGCAGCACCCAAAGATCCCATGGTCCTCTAGCATCCCCCACTTTCTCAGTAAGCAGAGTGCAAAAGAGTCACACCCTTGTAGGAAGTAACCTGTTTCCAAGGAGAAGGCATACAAACCTTCCCCTGAAAGCAGCCCTTTGCTAATGGAAGAGATACGGGTTATCAAGTGGGTGAACAGCTCAGCTGATTAGAGCGTGGTGGTGCGACAAACATCAAGGCTGCAGGTTTGAGCCATATGGGGCAGCTGCATGTTCCTGCATTGCAGGAGATTGGACTAGATGATCCTCAAGGTCCCTTTCAACTCTACAATTCTATCATTCTATGTCTGGAGGAGTTCTCCTCCAATACTGTCCTAGGTGATGGGACAAACTCACTGTGGCTTCTACGTGAACTTAAATGAGGACCCCCCCCCCCAAGTTCTGACAAAGGTGCCACGCAAAAAAGTGATCTGGTATCTCAGCTGACATTGGGAGGTATTTTACCCTGTCTCTAATCACTTGTTGCGGGATAAGTTACACAGAAATGAAAAATCAAAGTATTAAATAAGTAAAGGCCTTCCCTGTCCAGTATTTCCTGTTGTCACCCCCCACCCCTGGACCCCCATGGTGTTTTATCAAATAGAGCACCTTCAATGCAGCAGCTGTGGGACTGGTGCAGGCATCCCTGAACTTTGATCTCTCTCAATCTGCTGTTGATCTTTGTTGCCAGCACACATCATTTTAAGAGGCAACTGGAATGTGGTTTGTGCAGCCAATATGAGAGATTAGCATGGCGGGCCAAAGAGGGTGGTGGGAGAAAAAGCAAATATCAAACCTGTTCTGACATTCACAGTATTTTTGCTCCCCAATTCTGGGATACAGGAGCAGCATAAATCTGTAGATTGTGGAGCTCTCCCAAAGGTCTATATCTGAATCCAACGCTTCTAGGGTCTTGCATGTCCCAATGCTCAGAACAAGCAGTAAGTCCATCTTGCCACAGGGGAACATTTGCACCGAACCTGGCTGGCACTCTTAGTTGCGCTTTCATCGTGTTACACTTGTGCCATGCGGCCAGCAGCAGAGATAAGATGCTTCTCTCCCCCGTCTAATGCTCCTTAAGCATTGTCCTGAAATATTTTGGCACCAGGAGGAATGCTGGCTCCAGTTTCATGTCTGTACATCAGTGTCAAAGAACTTCTGCTGATTGCTATTAGAAAGTCTAGTGGCAAAGTAGAGTGGGAAAATTCAGCACAGCCGATGTGAACTCATCCATGCATGTGGGTGCATGCAGAGCGTGTGGGGAGTGAGAATACAGCAGTTGGCAAGGGAAGCCCCCTACTGCTCCCCAGGTGTTTGCACCTAGGTCTAAAGAGAGGGAGAGAGAAGTAAACTTGTACTGGAAGAGGATGATTGAATCAGCAGGCCTTCTCATTCTAACACGGAAGGAAGAGGTGGCCTCCCAGATTTGTCGATCCTGGAATGAGGAGACGCTTCTCTAGAGTAGCACAGAGATGAGAGATATGCAGTAGAAGCTGAGTGCACGTGAACTTTATGACAGTGTGCGCATTAAATATGGCTTCCTCGGATTAGTATGTCGCATCCATAGTACTTCTGTAAGATGATCCACTTTTTCTAGGCTTGACTCACGACACCATTTTCGTCCTCAATGAATTAGACAGAGGCCTGGCGGAAAAGGTGGCAAGCGGCTTGCAATTTCCTGATCGGCGGTCAACAAAAGCTGATCCCACACATAGCAGGGCAACATGGGTGAACTGGCGAGTCTCCTGCAGGTGTGCACAGGACCTTGCTTCTCTGTCCACTCCTGCACACACAGGTGCAAGTAAGTATAGCCTCAATCAGTAATAAGCTTCCACCTAGCTTTGCCCCAAGTGCACTCCAAAGGGGTGGAGAAGCAAGAAAAGCAACTGAGCTGGATTCAGGACAGAAAAAAAGCAGGGCTGTTCTGCGAGGACAACACAGGATGGCAGCAGTTGGCACGTTTTGTTCCTTATTTTTTTAAACTTAGACCACGTTCTAGTTTTTAATGCACACTGCCAGTGTCTGGCCGAGGCTGGTTGGTGGCGAGGTATTTGGCTCTCATGCTGGAGGTGTACTGGAGAAAGAGAAAAAAACACAAAGGAGACAGTAGATCAATTCAGAGTAATCGGCAAGACCTTACGACTCAAGTATTGCTTGATACATCCCCTTGTATTAAGATTTGAAGTTAAATATCAAATGGTTAATCATCCTTTCCGACGCCTTAACAAAAGGTTCACCTAGGCTTCTGACGGATGCCAGAACCAAAACTCCTGGGTGTAGAAAAGGGCTTGGAAGATATATGCATAACAAATCCCATGATTTTTTGAAGGAAAGCCTGGGCAGTTAAGCTGGTATAAAAACAAACCTAAATTTGGAATTTAGACAGGCCAGGAGTGATACGCCTATTTGCAAAATACTTGCAGTGCTCAATCCAAGTGCTCCCTGATTAAACAGTGAGGAGAAAAAGAGGAGAAAAAGCAGAGATTTGGCTCACCAGATTTCCTCTTTCAATCATGCAAAGAAAGGAAGAGATGAGTGGCAATATATAGATACACTGCTATATCTATATTTTTTACTATGAAATAAAAAAATGGAAAATTTAAGGGCACCATATGTGTTGCAAACTGAGGGCTGCCCAGGAACCCAGGCTGGGAGGTATAAAGCAGGGTCAGGTCTTCTAGAGGCATTGCTACAATCACTGGCACAAGGTGGGAAAGAGGAGCTGGTGAGGGGGACACAATCCTACCTTTCTGTCATATAATGCAACACATTGATAAGAAGCCGATTGTGCATATATATATATATATATATATATATATATATATATATATGTATTTGCTTTCGTAGATTTTCACGGGTACAGGAATGCAGGTTTTGGTGTCCTCGGGTGTCTTCCCGTGTAAAAGTTGGGGTGTCTAGGCGACGTTTCGACGAGGTCTCACTCGTCATCTTCAGGCTGGTGCTTTCGGCTTCTTGTTACTGGAACAGAGCAGGATCTCAGTGTTTGAGTTCCTATAAATACTGTTGAGGAGGTGTGGTGTATAGCCTCCAATGTTCTGGGCAGAGAGGAAGTTCCCAGGCTAGTGTGCCTTTTCTTCTTTTGTTCCTTAATTGCTTGAGGGATATCTTGAGTGATTTCTTGAGTGATATCCTGAGTACCACTTAGGTGGGTCATTAGGTGTGGATTAGTTGCTAAAGCCTTTGTGTCTTGACCTCTTGAACTTTGTGAAGAGTTTTTCTGAGAAGATGGAAGTACTGCACTTAGTTGTGCTCTGGCTTGGCTTCGTGTATAGGGGCGAGCTGTGGTTTTGTGGCCTGTGCCGGGATTGCAGGGGGGTGCAGCATCCGGAGGTGCCACCATGGTTTGGCTACTGGATGGTGTCTGTAATTTATCTGTGGAGAGGGTCTGGGTTTGGGTCTGGTGTGGTTGATTGGTGATGGCGTTCTGTGTGCCTCTGGATCTGGTGTCAGTTTTTGTGGGGAGGGCTAATTTCCAGATGTCTGGCAAGCGGGATGTGTCGTCACGCTTGTTCATGTTGTGAGGGTGTTTCTCTATCTCGATGGCTTCCATGATTATTCTCTTGTGGTGATGTTCCATGTTAGAGAGCAATTTGGAATCTGCAAAATTAATTTCGTGTCCTGTTTCTTTCATGTGTTGGAAAAGAGAGGAAGTTTTTTCTTCTTTTTTGACGGCACAGGCCACAAAACCACAGCTCGCCCCTATACACGAAGCCAAGCCAGAGCACAACTAAGTGCAGTACTTCCATCTTCTCAGAAAAACTCTTCACAAAGTTCAAGAGGTCAAGACACAAAGGCTTTAGCAACTAATCCACACCTAATGACCCACCTAAGTGGTACTCAGGATATCACTCAAGAAATCACTCAAGATATCCCTCAAGCAATTAAGGAACAAAAGAAGAAAAGGCACACTAGCCTGGGAACTTCCTCTCTGCCCAGAACATTGGAGGCTATACACCACACCTCCTCAACAGTATTTATAGGAACTCAAACACTGAGATCCTGCTCTGTTCCAGTAACAAGAAGCCGAAAGCACCAGCCTGAAGATGACGAGTGAGACCTCGTCGAAACGTCGCCTAGACACCCCAACTTTTACACGGGAAGACACCCGAGGACACCAAAACCTGCATATATATATATATATATACACATATATAGGCATTTGTTATACACACTTGAACCAGCACATAATAAAAATAACCCAACATAAAAACCAACACTCCAAACATTGATACAGTCCACCCTACAAATCCATCCATCCATCCATCTATCCATCCAGGAGCCAGCTAAAACACAGCAGAGCACCCCTTCAGCTACAGGGCCATGCCTTTAAAAGTGACATTTTCACTTGCCAATGGAAGACCGACAAGGAGGAAGGAACCCAGGCAGATATGCCAGAGGATGGTCTGAGGACACAAGATGTAGCACCCTGAGCTCCCTACTCTGGCAGCTGGTAGTTCTGGGTCTGGGTTGGTACCTGGGCAGTAGACCACTGGAAATCCTTTGCATGCTGCTTTGAGTTCCAAGGTGGAAGAAAGGCACAATATAAATGAAATGAAATGAAAGAAAGTAAAAATAAAAGTGTCTCCCAAGGAAGTGTGTTTCCTCCTTAGAGTCAACTTGGTGTTATCCCAGAGTCACTGTTTTACTCCTTGGCAGCGATCAAATCAACTTAGCTTGCTGAAACCAAGCATGGTGATGGACTCAAGTTAAAATCCAATGCTCAAAAACACAAGATCAAATATCGCTGAGTGAAATGAGGCTTACATCTGAGTAAACATGGATAGGATTCGGCTATTAAGTGTGGTTTCTCAACACAGGCCTAGAAATATTGCCGTCTCTTCAAGTCTTTGTGGCTAGAGCTTCTACTACAACACTTCCACGCAGGATGTTGGAACACCTGCCTCAATGGGATTAACACCTGTTTTTACTGGAAAGACAGATGTTCTTCTGGGACAGGTTAATGCTCAGCTATAAATGTCAACCAGATCCTGTTCTCAAGGTCGTTGCAGTAGCTCCAGAAGTACCCCTTGCTGGGCAATAGGCAACACAGAGGTGATAAAACAGGCAAGGTCGCTCGTGATGTAAATTTTTGCACGCTCTCTCTCTCTTTCTGATGTGTGCACTAGGGGAGAGAACATTGATTCTGTAAAGCAGAGAAGGTATTAGCATAAGAGAGGCAAAGTTAGTGATTCAACGGCATTCCTGATGCCAGCTCAATTTCCCATACATGCCCATGTATGAGGACATCTTTTCAGTCAGGTCTTTCACTGCAGATGACTTATGGACAGCCAACCCGACCTTTCAAATTTAATTAGATAAATACCTCCCGGTTAATATCTGTGCTGTTCCCACTGAGATAGATTCCTTTGATTCCCTTCTTTCTAAAGGAAAGTTATGTCCTACAGACAAAAATATTACTCTCAAAGTTCTCTTGAAAGGAGAATCAAACCTTACATTTATTATGCTTTTATCACACCCTTTCCCCACAGAGCTCAGTGTCTGTGTACATTATTCTTTCATCCTCTCAACCTACCCTTTCAGGTTCGGCTGAAATATAGTGCCTGCTCCCCCACCCCCAGATACCCAATGACCTTTAGGTCTACACCATTTCACACTCACATATACAGCGCAAAGCCGTCGTGGCTCAGCAAATGATTGTCTCACAGATGAACAACAAATCACAGTTTGTTCCTCCAAAGCTTGGTTTGCTACCCAACTACTCTTGCCTTGTGCCTGTGTAGCTTAGTGAGCATATGGGGGGGAGTGGCCAAACAAACCATAGTTAAACAAGGCTGGTGGGTTCAAACAAGATACCAAACCATAGTTAAAACATGCCATAGTGCACAACTCAACCTGCCATCATGGTTTGCTGCTGGGTTCAGACATTCATACAAACCACACTTTGGCTAAACCAACCATGGCTTAAAGTTATGAGCATGTGGACCAGGTCTTTGGCTGTCTATCTGAAGATTAACTTGTGCAGGTCTACAAAACAGCACTACTCTCTGGATCACCTCTCATTTTATTTATGAAGTTGGCCTGTTAAATTAACCAGAGTTGTTTTAAATGGAGATCTCTCATTCGAACACAATGCTAAGCTGGGGTTCTGTAAAAGTGAAACAAACTCTGTCCCCAAGTCTTCCTCCTAGTTCCGTGGGAAGAGAAGGAGGAAACGGGAGAACCTGACGCTTGGTTCAACTTTTATATATTATTGATTCCTTCACTTATGTGGGCAATTAATATTTCTAAGAACTAGTCTATTTTATTCCTCACCTGAATGACACTGTGAATGTGGGTAGCTTCAATGTCTTGCAACTGCCATAAATATTTTGCTGATAACCTTTGGCCCCTTCTCAGCAACTGAATTTAAGACAAAATATTCATGTCCAGTTTTTTTGAGCATGTCAGCCTGATTGGTGCTGATGTTCTGGTCAACATGTACACATTTTGGGCTGCTGGAACATGTATCCTATCTTCACTAAACATTTTCACTTGGGAGGGCTCAGTTTGCTAAATACATTTTAGGGACTTTGCTGTTCTTTGGAACAATCCCAGCAAAAACCTGTGCCCACATGTTCCAAGGAGACGCTTCTTCACAAGGCGACAGTTCCACTTCTCTCTCCCTCTCCCCACCAATCTTCCTACTGCAAGATCTTGAGCAGGAAAATGTCTAGCCCCAACCTGTCTGCATTAGCTGCAACATACTTTTTTTTTTAAAAGCAGTTTTATTCAGAATTAAATATAAGAGCTTTCCCTTGACCCCCCCCCCAAAAAAAACCATTTTCAAGATGTGTTGGGAACAAGATTAGTTGTTGCAGCTGCTTCCTGTATGTGGTGTTTCTTCCAATTGTTTCTTGCTGCGTAAAATGTTAAGCAGCTCTTTCCCCCTGCTGGTCCTAACCTCGGAGGAATTTTTTCCTTAGAAAGCAAAAGAGGGGAAAAACAGCAGAACTACGAAGGACAGCTGGACTGGTCCTTAGTGGAAATTCAAAGTTTTTCTCCAGCAGAGCCACACAATTACTACAACACGTCCTTAATCTAAATCAAGTTTTGGGGTGGGGAAGAAGGATGACAGGCATTTTATAGAGGCCTGCCACTTAGGGAGGGCAGTCTCTGCCACCCACATTCAAAATTCATGTATTCTCTCTAGTTAGCTATTGTTAGAAACCACTGCAGGCCTACAGAGTAAGTTATGCATACAAAAAGGAACCAACATTTTTGCTTCAAACATGGAAGAGGGTGAGTGTTTAGCCTGCACTGATAAACTTGCAGTACTGATCATGCAATTTAGCCTTGTTTATGGTCCCACCAGAAAGTGCTATGCCCCCCCTCCCCCCAATGCAAAATGGTACCCCTGATTATATTAATTTCTTTGAGGTCTTTATATACTGCTTAATTAATCATATGCATTCAGTGTAACATTTATTTTGTTTTTAAAGTTCAGATAGTGCTCTAATTTCATGAAGTATATTCTGCGCTGTAAAACTATCCTGGGGTTGGGGGTGGGGGGAATTGCCTGAAATACAAAGTAGGTAATACAGAACATTAAAAATACACAATGCAATGGGCAACTGCATACACCCATGAGAATTAGGAAATGCTGCATCCGGGGCTTGGTTGCCCAAGCAAGGCCAATGCAAGACTGCTTACAAGAGAGGAAGATGCAGTGGCATTCTGGAGAGTACAAGCAACATGCATTGAATGACGCACACACCCATTCATGCGCTTGATAAAGAGTGCGCCGAGCCAAGGCTGTTTCCTTGACAGGCCAGCCATCTCAAGAGACCCACAAGCATTTGCCAAAGCAGAGCAAGCCAATGACAAGGAGGTGGCAAGAATGAAGACCAGGCAAGTGACACCGGAGAATGGAAGCCAGCGCAGCACAAAAGCCCCAGCAGGAATGGGTGATGTGGAGGCGTAACAGCTTGATGTATACAAACAGGTCTAGGAACAGGATGCAGACTGTGGCTAGTGGGCTGTGCTAACCAGGGAAACAAAAGAAGAACCTGCGTTAGGGCAGGCACTTTTTCCAGGGCAGACGTCTTTCAGTTTGCTTCAGTAGATAGAGAGTGCAGGTTGGTTGGTTGGTTGGTTGGTTGGGCTTGTTTTAAAGGGATGAACCGCACAGGATTAAATTCTCCCCAAATACCTGCCTCTAGGATTCAAAACTACACATGGCTCTCAAGAAGCTACTTTGTACTTAAGTCAGACCATTGGTCCATGTGGCTGAGGGCTGGCTACCTGCTACTGCCCGCCAATACCTGAGATCTCAGGCAAAGGCTCTTCCAGCCACACCTACTTACAATGCTTTTGTTATGGATATAAGGAAGCTTTATACAGAGTCACACCGTTGATCCATCTAGCTCGGTATTATACACTTGAGTGGAAGCAGCTCCCCAGAATTTCCAGCAGGGGCATTTCACTGTCCTACCTAGAGATGCTAGGAATTGAGCAATGCATATGCTCTAACTTTGAACTACAGACACTGTAGTCCCCTGTCCCGTCGTCCCCCCCCCCCCCCAGCTAGGATGCTAGGAATTGAATTTGGACCCTTTGGCATATAAAGATGGTTTCTTATCACCAAACTATGCTTATTTCCCTTTAAGATTCTACAGAAGTTGTTTTTTGATGGATTCTTGCCACTTAGCATCATAGGAAGAAGAAAGCACCACATGGCAACTGTATTTACTTGTTACTGATTATGAAAACTCTATGGCTAATTTGTCAAAGCCAGAGAGGAACCCATTTTTAAACAGGAACCAGAGTAGCGTTCTTCCTGTCAAACCTTGCCTGCAAACATTTCTAATAGTAGAAAGATTGTACGTGCAGCACAGCTAGGAAGCTATTTTGAAACATGGAATGGGCAGAATTTAAGTGCTTTGGATTATAGATTTGTTAGGAGAAGCTTTAGTAGCTGTTCTATGCTGGTGGCATTCTTTTTTTTTTTTTTTTTTTAAGTGTGTTCCACAGCATCAGCTGCGATGCCAAGAGATTCACTGAGGAAAGACAAATAGGCATTTCATTAAGAAAGATGCCCATGTTAGCCAAACTGGGTTCTTCTCATATTTTCAGTTTCAGACACTTGGCAGCATCCAAACTCGAAGTCTAGTTAGAGAGGAGGAGATTCCTCTCCATTACAAAACTCCTGCTAATCTGTTCATCTCCAAGAAGTGCGACTGACTGCCACGAAGACCACAGGAAGCTTTGCCAAGGAAAGATGTTGATGTTGCTCCATTACTAAGCACCAGGGCAGGCCTAGCTAGCGTAAACCCTGGGCAGGAAAAGGATAGGGTGGGAAGTGCAGGGAGAAGGAATGTGAATACTTTGGCACTGGCCTGGGGGAATAAGTGCAGGGATGGCAGGGTGTGGGTGGGAGTTCAGCGAGAAGGACCTTATTTCAGTACCTGTTCCGATTTTGCGGGCGCTGTTACCAGTACGTCCGAGCACTGTCCGAGGGCTTAAGCTGCCAGCTCATATGGCTGCTACTGTCCATGGCAGCCAAATACAACTGTGATGATGCAGGAAAGAGAGAAAAAGAGAGAGTGCAGCCTCAACGTGCATGAAAAACACAGTGCAAGCAAGTGAAACGCTGGGGTGTGTATGTCAATGACAGGGAAGGCTCTACTGTCCTATAGGAATAGACTCTGGAGCAAGGAGGAGGAGGAGGAAACAAGGGAAGGTATGACCAAGGGGACAAAAAGAATAGACAAACAATGAAGAAGACGACTCCAATTCTAGGAGTAGGTTTCCTTGGTTTCCACAACAGAAGCTGAGACAAAATAGTATGAGTACGGACTACGCAACATCATCTTAAAGACTTCTTAGGCGCCTCCTATTTACAGATTTCTTACTCCTAAATTGTGTCCAAAGCTGAGTAAAAGGCATTTCCTATGGTTGTGGATTTGAGCCTTAGCTGGAAAAGGCCAATGGGCTGCATGGCTCATGGGGAGGACTCACATCCCATCCTCAAAGATTCTGCCTTCTCTTTCCCATCTGAAAGTAATTCATTGCATAGATAACTGCTGGCAAGAAGATGTCTCTGTTTCCCTCACAACTCAAAAAGCAGGAACACACCTGAAGTCATTCCTTCTTGTACTAAAAGTATCAGTTCAGATGCATGTAGAGACATATTCGCTTTCCTTCTTTCATTGGGACAGTGTTATTCTGTCTTCTCAAAAAGTTCAGGTAGGAGATGAGGGATATTCTGCCCATCCCCCATCTTCAACAGCGCTCCCACCACACCTGTCTGAAGTCCCCCATCTCCCTCTCCCAAGAAATGCAATTAAGACCACTGCTAGTGACAAGGGACATTTCTTAATTAGAGAATGAAGACTCCTTTTGCCAAAGAGTAAGAGCTTTGCAGCAAGCAAAACTATGGTTTGGCTGAATTCTACAGGCGACTAAGATGATCAGGCTTAGCATGCAGTATTAGGGAGTTATAGTGTTTGCAGCTACAGATCCCACCACCACACTCCCAGTCAGAACAGTAATCAATTCCAAGAATAGATGTTTATATTTCCTCTGAAACGGTAACACCATGGCTGAGAAAAACAGTGTTCTCTGAAACGATATACAAAAAAAGAAAAGGGGGGAAAGGCTAAAAAGGAGAATTCTGAAGTTTGTTGCTGAGAGCTGGTCAAGGTAATCAACTAGGGCTGGTAGCACAGACTGTCACAATTTGTTCTTTTAAAATTCTCATTGCTTTTATTTTATATTTCAGGGTGTATTTGCTTTCAGGAATGGCTAAAGGCACTCCCACAAGACAAGTTCAGACATCATAAGAGTGCATCTTCTTAAAAAGAAGGAAAAAAGATGGATTTATGTCATTCATATCTCAATTGGGTGCTAAAGCACACTATCAACTCACCAGTGCAAAGGCTGATATACTGCAGGTTATTACAAGCTTGAAACCAAAGAAACTAAGCAGTGAATGAAACAAAGCTGAGCCTGAAACAGCTTCCAGGTCAATCAAAACCTTTCATGAAAGACATTTCCCTATTCTGAAAGTTTGATACAAAAAAATGAAAAAATTACCAATATTGAAACAGAAGACAAACCCCCTAAACACCTGTATATCTTAAAGGCAGATTTTGGAAAAGGATTCAGTGTTAATGTCAAAACACAGTTTCCACTACAAGCTCAAGAGATACTATGGTGATATATCTGCAGACTTACTAGCAGAATATATTTGCAGAATTCTTCTAAAGGTTCACATCTGTGACAACAATCCTCATGTTCTAAGCAACATGCATGTTTGTTTTCCTATATGAAAAGGAACCTAGACATTTTACCAGGAGACAAGCTGTGTTAATGTGTATGCGTGCAGGAAGAGCTCATGTTTCTGTTCTAAATAGATGCTTATTCATGAAGCAGTATATAGGAGCTGACTACACATATTTCCAAAGCAGATTTCTGCCTTACCCTTCAAAGCAGTAATTAAAACAGACTTACGGAGGGAGGTGGAGACTCCCGGCCAATCAAAGGTGTGTTCTCACATCGGGGGTTCTGAAAATTTGCATTCTGGCTCCTGAGGGGAAGGCAAGAAAAAGTAAAGCGTGAAAAGGTCATTCACTTTCTGGTTTACAGTATTTGTGGAAGTCAAAAATAAGGTGGCTGCATTCGTTGTGATCTTGGAATTGTATACACAGAATGTAATCTGTGAACTGAGCCTTAACAGGCAACTGCTGCTCAACAGCAGATTAGGCTGGCGGATGTTATTTCCTTGGCTCAGTAGGCAGGCAAGAGATGTACCACTCCCATGAAGAGTCCTAGCCCTGTGGTTATGTCCAAAGATGTGCATCATCTGCCAATCCAAAACACGGCCAAAACCTGCACATTGTTCTGAGTTGTCTTTAGGCAAAGAATTATCTCATATTCCATATTATTAAAGTTTGTGGAAGATGTTCCATTCGTTCCATTACAGAGACAATGGTGGAAATACATTAAGCCAGGGGTGGAGGAGCCTTTTTCAGGCCAAGGGGTGGTTTCATTTGGACGGCAAAAGGGGGCAGGACAACAAATGCAATGTATCTTTGTACTACAGGCTACTTTCTTAACATATTCACACACCTGCTTATAGCCCCCATCCAGAGAAGCAAGAGGCAAAAACATTCAGCGTGCAAAGCAGGGCCAGGGAGGAGGGTGGCCTGGGGCGAGTTCTGAGGAACCAGGCAGTGAGGCTTGAGAGGCCACATTTGCCCTGGGTCTGAGGTTCCTCACTCCTGTTTTGAACACACAGCATCTCTAGTGGCAAGTGTTTCCAATCTTTAAGTACCACTGAGTCATTTCCCATTAAGCTCTGCAAATATCAGTTTATCCACTTGCAATACAGAAAGATATAAATAACTTGGCTTGCAGCTGCAGTCACGTACAACTCCCTTTTTGGTTCTCCAGTAGTAAGTAACTGGTGCCTTCAACTGTATCCATAAATTATCTCTTAAACCAAATACCAGGATCCACTCAGGTACAGAGAGCTGCAGAACAGAGCCTCCCTCCTTCCCTCCCTGTTCATCCTCCCACTGCGAATATGTGAAACTGCCTTATAGAAAGTCAGACCACAGGCCCATTCAAGGACACTACTACTGACTGACCTGACTGACAGTGCAGTGCCCAGGATGGTCTCAGGGACAGTCCTGCTACTCAGCTAACACTTTTCAGTGGAGATGTCTGGGACTGAAGCAGTGTCCCTGTGGATGCACCTAACCCACTCTATGCACTGAGCACCATCTACTCACATGTACTCTGTGACGGGAGCATTGCTGACTGTGTGTGCCGCTGCTGGGATGCTGGTCTCGCTTCCATAGCTGCTCCCACAGCTGTAAAGACTAGGCATGTGCACCCTGTACAAGTTGTCGTGCGTTTGCCTGTTCCCTTGAGCAGTCGATTCATCCTCTCCATCATCATCTGAACTCCTGCAGATGGGGGGAAAGTTTCTCTTCAGGGCTGCTGCAGAGCAAACCAGACCAAGCACGTGGTGTTGCTTCTCCCCCCCCCCCCTCTTTTCCCTGCTTCTGAGTAGTACAGCAACAGCTTCCTTCTCACAGCAACCACCTCCCCACAGAGAACAGAATGACTCAGACCTCCCACAACTGCAGCCTGGGCTTTCAAAGCCTGTCACATTTCTTCCCACAGAGCCTGCCAAATAACTCAGAACCAACAAAGCAGTCTTCCAGGAGCTGGTGCAGGATAGCTGGGGCTGATGGGAATTGCAGTCCAAAACAGCTGGAAGGCATCAGGCGGGGAGAGGCTGGAATACAGGGTGGCAATGAACACAGCCACTGGATGCATAACTAATCTAAGGGGCCAGTATAATATTAAGACTGTGGGATAAGTCCATGTAGCTGATGGACTACATGGAGTTGGCGGAAATGACGGGCAGAATCCGAGACCAGGGAGAAGAGTCGGTGGAAGAAGATTGGAAAAAAATTAAAGTATATTTACAGAAATACTGTAAAATTAATGAATGTTAGAAGGATGCTGGAGAGAAGTTATATGGCTTTAGCAGAAATGTTATAAAGAATTAAGTAAGTATAGATTGATAATGGGTAAAGGTGTAAAATGCAAAGCTAAATTGTGTTAAGACAAATTATGGAGCTAAATTTGAGAAAGAGGGAAAGGATTTGCTGAAACAACTAACTGAACTAGAATACAAAAAAGGGAGGTGTGAGGAAGTCAAGGAAATAAGTAAAGATAAGGATATGAAAATACTGGTTTCTTTTTTTCTTTTTTAAACGTTTTTGTCTTTTAAATGTTTTTCTTTTTTCTTTTTTAATGTTCTGATGTATTGTTGGTGTTTTTTATTGTATTCTTTTTTTATTTATTTTTGAAACTTTGTAACCTTTTATTGTGTGTTTTCTTTTTTCTGTATCTGTTAAACTCTAATAAATATTTTTTATAAATATTAAAAAAAAAAAAAGACTGTGGGGTAAGGAGACGGCCACACATACACAGTCACCTTTTTACAAGTTAGGAGATTTCCACATTCTGTCAGTATTATTAACCAGTACTGAAGAATCTTGGGGATGATTTATATAAAGACAGGCCAACTTCTAGCTTAGAGGATCTAATTTGTGTTTGTTTACTACAATGTCTACTGACTGGAACCTGGGCAAAAATAGTGGTTGTGGCAGAGACAGGTGTCAAATGGTGGCTCAAGAGCTGAGGCCAATTGCCTACTGTACTCCAGGAGCCAGCCTACATCCAAGTTGCTGCATTCCAAAGACCCTAGCACAAAACACAAGCTGCCTGGCAGAGTCTCACAAACACTTGGTCAGAAGCAACTAATTCATACCCCTATTTTATAGAGAGGGCATTCTGAGGCTCAGAAACAGGTGATTAGCACAAAACCAGCCATGGCAAGTTTTGCCAGGTTTTAATGGGTTCATTACTGAGTTAGAAACCCTTGCCAATCCACTACAAATCACCCAGAAATCTACCAGTAGATCCCAACTTACCTTCTTTCTATCCTGTTTTTCCTAACCACAGGATTTAATATTTGTGTCTACACCTGATATGATAGACAGGGGAAGTATTTCCCCCCTATTTGCAGGTTTTTTTGGTACAACACTTTTTCAAAACAGCTCTGTAGATATTTAAAGAATAAATGCACACTCCAAAGCTCACAGAAATAATGAGCAAGTGATAGAGACACTTTGAAAAGTAAAGCTATAACCAACCAGGGTGGGGAATGGACTACATTGTATTCTGAAAGAAAAGTCACGAGAAAAAACCTACGCAACACAGGCCACAAGTGTGTAAGGGGTCCAAAGCAGGCAATGGTTAGAAACTTTTAAGTAACAGACAGAATTGGCATGTGGCTTTCGTATGTTTGAAGGAAGAAGAGGAGGAAGGGCAAAGACTATGGTGCAGCAAAACTCTGCCTGGGCTTACATAACCAGCAGCTTATCTGTGGGACCCAATAACCTTCTCAGGTGTAAGACGTGCTAGCTGCATCACATTCAAAGAGTGATCAAGGAATCTGGTTTCCAAACAACAGTTAATTGGGTAATTTGAAATGTGTTCCACAAGGTGGCAGTGAACATTTGCTGAACAACAGAAATTAAGGGTCAGCAACACGGCATTTTATGTCTCCTGAACATTTTACAGGTCAATCTTATTAAGTGGTCTTTTTGACATTGAAGACAATCCTAATTGCTCCAGGAAGACTTGCCATCCCATGCCAGTCAGTCCTTCCCAAACAGTCATGACATTTCTCTTTTAATGCTTATTTTGCAGCCCACGGACGTCATATCCTCTAAACTTAGCGTCTTGAATAGTACTATTGGGTAGTGTGAGGAGTTGTGGCTGCTTGAGATGACTTAGTGGGTGTATTTTAGTCCAAAATCTAAAAGACTGCCATGCATAACACTTCCTTCCCTGCTCCATTTGGCCAGTTTCTCCCAGGGTTCCACATTGCCCTGCATTGTACTGCTTGGGTAGTTTGCTTACACCACACAGAGCTGTCAGCTCCTTTTCCTCAGCCTCTGGAATCCCAGCATGTGGATGACACACAACTATTTTTCCTTTTCATCTAATACCAAAGGGGCTGCTGTGGTTTTGAATGGCTGCATGGAGACTGGATGGGGTTAAGGGCTAATAAACTGAGGTTTAATCCAGATGGAGATGTTCCTGTTTAAAAACGAGATGGACCCTAGAAAAGAGATTCACTCCCCTTGAAGAATCAGGTTCGCAGTCTGGGAGCCTGCTCCTGGAGGCAGCTTTATACAGTGGTACCTTGGGTTACATACGCTTCAGGTTACAGACTCCGCCAACTCAGAAATAGTACCTCGGGTTAAGAACTTTGCTTCAGGATGAGAATGGAAATCGTGCTCTGGTGACGCGGCAGCAGCAGGAGGCTCCATTAGCTAAAGTGGTGCTTCAGGTTAAGAACAGTTTCAGGTTAAGAACGGACCTCATGAGATTTTGAGAGAAATAAAGTATTACCAGACGCAATATATGGAATTGATGAATCAAGAGATAGAATGGAAAATAAAGCAGATGAGACAAAGAACATTTGAATCGGCAGATAAATGTGGGAAACTTCTGTCATGGCAACTGAAAAAGAGACAAAAACTGAACACTGTGACAAGTTTGGAAATGGATGGAAAAATTATTCATAAACCAAATGAGATAAGCAACTGTTTCCAAAGCTTTTTTAGGAAATTATATACACAGGGGCCAATTGATGAGCGGGAAATAGAAGAATTTATTAAGAAGTATGGACTACCAAAGATCTCAGATCAAAGCAAAATGATTCTGAATGAGAAAATATCAGAGCAAGAAATAGAGGGCGCCATTCAGAATATGCAGTTGGGAAAATCTCCAGGACCAGATGGCCTAACGGCTAGATATTATAAGGCATTGAAGGAATGGATAATACAACCACTGAAGGAGGTCTGCAATGAAATTTTGGAAGGGAAAAAGGCACCTGAATCGTGGAAAGAAGCTTTCATCTCACTTATACCGAAAACAGAGACTGAAAAGAACCAGGTTAAAAACTACCGCCCTATATCATTACTTAATGTGGATTACAAAATTTTTGCAGACATTTTAGCAAAAAGATTGAAAAGAGTACTGATTGAGGAGATTCATAAGGACCAAACAGGCTTTCTCCCAGGGAGACATATGTCAGACAATGTCAGGAACATTATAGATATTTTGGAACTGCTGGAAGTGAACATTAACAGAAAGGCGGTGCTGATCTTTGTGGACGCGGAGAAAGCCTTTGATAACATTTGTTGGACCTTTATGAAGAAGAATCTCCAAGGTATGGGGGTAGGCCAAGGTTTTGAAAACGGTATAGGTGCTATATATTCTAAGCAAAAAGCAAAGTTGATTGTGAACAATGTGGTTACGGAAGAAATACCCATAGAAAAAGGTACACGACAAGGGTGCCCAATATCTCCCTTGCTTTTTATAACAGTCCTGGAGGTCTTGTTAAACATGATTAGAGGGGACCAATTGGTTAAAGGGATTCAGGTCGGAGCCAGAAATTACAAACTAAGGGCATTCGCAGATGACCTTGTATTGACTTTACAACAGCCAGATACTAGTACTAAAAGAGTATTAGAACTAATTGAGATATTTGGTCAAGTAGCAGGATTCAAATTGAATAAGCAAAAAACTAAAGTGTTGGAGAAAAACCTAACATTGGTAGAAAAAGAGAAGTTTCAAAGTGAAACAGGTTTAGTAATAACAAAAAAGGTGAAGTACCTGGGTGTGAATCTGACTTCTAAAAATGTGAATTTGTTTAAAGACAACTATGACAAATGTTGGACAGAGGTGAAGAAAGATCTAGAAATATGGTCAAGGTTGAAACTTTCCTTGTTAGGCCGAATTGCTGTTATTAAGATGAATGTATTGCCTAGAATGTTGTTTTTATTCCAGACACTCCAGATCCTGGATAAAATGGACTGTTTTAAGAAGTGGCAAAAAGACATATCAAAATTTGTCTGGCAGGGCAAAAAGCCCAGAATAAACTTTAAGATTTTAACTGATGCAAAAGATAGAGGGGGGTTTGCCCTGCCGGACCTGAGACTTTACTATGAATCGGCAGCGTTCTGCTGGTTGAAACAATGGCTGCTTCTTGAGAACACAGACATTTTGGATCTGGAAGGGTACGACAACAGATTTGGCTGGCATGCTTATATATGGTATGACAAGGTAAAAATGCATAAAGGTTTTAAAAACCATATTGTTAGGAAAGCACTATACAATGTTTGGATAAGATATAAAGATTTACTGGAAAGTAAAACTCCCAGGTGGCTATCACCAATGGAGGCTAAAGAGACAAAAAAACTTAATATGGAGTCTAAATGGCCAAAATATTGTGAAATTTTAGAGCAAGATGGTGAAAGGGTCAAATTACAGAGTTATGATAAATTAAGGTCTAAAGTACGAGATTGGTTGCACTACCTTCAGATAAATGAGGTATTTAAACAAGACAGGAAAATAGGTTTTCAGAAGGAGAGGTCGAAATTAGAAACAGAACTGTTAGAACCCAATACTAAGAACTTGTCAAGAATGTACAATTTGCTGCTGAAATGGAATACACAAGATGAAACAGTAAAATCGGTTATGATCAAATGGGCACAAGATATAGGTCATGACATTATGTTTGATGACTGGGAAAGGTTATGGAACACTGGTGTGAGATTTACGGCTTGTAATGCTTTAAGAGAAAACATAATGAAAATGATCTATAGATGGTATATGACCCCAGTCAAACTTGCAAAAATTTACCATTTGCCCAATAATAAATGTTGGAAATGTAATGAGACTGAGGGTACTTTCTATCACCTCTGGTGGACCTGCCCGAAGATTAAAGCCTACTGGGAAATGATCTATAATGAAATTAAAAAGGTCCTTAAATGGACATTTTCTAAAAAACCAGAGGCTTTTCTCCTGGGCATGGTGGGCCAACTGGTGCCAAGGAAGGACAGAACTTTCTTTATGTATGCTACCACAGCAGCAAGAATTCTTCTGGCAAAGTATTGGAAGACGCAGCAGCTACCTACTCTGGAAGAATGGCAAGCGAAGGTGATTGACTACATGGGAATGGCGGAGATGACCGGCAGAATCCGAGACCAGGGGAGTGAGACAGTGGAAGAAGACTGGAAGAAATTTAAAATATATCTTAAAAACTGTTGTAATATTGAGGAGTGCTGAGATGCTATGGTGTTAAGAAACAGAGAATTGCAGCTGTATATCATAAATTTAAGGGAATTACAATGAAGATGAATTAATTAATTAAATGGAGGGTTGCTGATACAAGGGAAAAATAAGGATGCAGAAAAAGGGAGGTATGGGGAAGTCCGGGAAATAAGGTGAAGGAAAATGAGTTTATGAAATTATACATGTTTATTTGTGTGTATGTTTTGTTTTGTTTTGTTGTTTGTGTACAATACATGTTTGGAAAATTAATAAAAATTATTTAAAAAAAAAAAAAAGAACGGACCTCCGGAATGAATTAAGTACTTAACCCAAGGTACCACTGTATCTGGATGATCAGGTGGCAGCGATGATCAGAAGTGTCTTTGGCCAGCTGAGGCTGGTACACCAGCTGCACCCATTCCCAAGGAAATGGACATCCAGGTTATTGTAACATAGTCTACATGGGGCTCAGATTGAGGAAAGTCAAAGTGTGGACAATTAACCTTTAAAACTTTAAATCATTTCTGTCCAGGATACCTTAGGGATCACCCTCCCCCCATATCATCCTGCTTGCTCCCTAAGGTCTGAAGGAGAGGCTCTTCTGTGTCCCATCTGGAGTAGAAGCACGTCTCAGTGGTATAAGATAGGGGATCTTCACAGTGACTGTTTAAAGATTATGGAATGCCTTGCCTATTGTGTATTGTTTACACTGAGTTGCAACAGGTCTTCAGTGTTTCAGACAGGGGACACTCCTAGCCCTACCTGAAGACGCCAGAGATTGAAACCTTCTGCATGCAAAGCAGGTGTTCTAGCACTGAGCTATGGCTGCCGATTGCTGTCTCTTTGATTTGTAAACAACTTAAGACTTTTTCTTAAAAATACTGGGTGGCATATACAATTATTTAAATAAATCAATGCATCATTTTATACATTGTTGCTTTTTATAAAACTGAACTTTAAATGTTGTAAGTAGCTGTGAGTTGTGCTCTTGTACCAGAAAGAAGAGATATAAAGGCACCACTGTTCCCTCTGTTTGTGTGCATACCTCTTTTGCTGCCAAGTGTGCGGGACGCTGCACACTATAGAACTGAACATGAGGGCAGTGACAAAGGAGAAGAGAACCAGATAGATAAGCCCTTCCACACCATCATAGCAGAAGCCCGTCAGAGATTGTATGTAATCCTAAAAGGAGAGAAACAGAGCAAACTCTTTCAAGCTCAAGATGGAAGGCAACACTGCAGCCTGGCTTCCCACCTGCACAATTCCTCCATTCAAACATGTGTCGTAACACTGTTTTATTTTGTGAGACTGTCATGGGAGCTTTTAAAAAAATGGTTCACCTTCTAAAATTGCACTTTTAAAAATGCAAAAATAATGCAACAGTATAAATAATAAGAAAAAAGAAATTCAAACCCTATAGTTCTTGGGTGTATTGCTGTAATACATTAAGCATGTTGTTACTGGTCATAGCAATAATTTATAAATCTCATCTATTTTTATTTTCCAGGTATCACATGAGGATGCTCCAAAGGAAATCAGAACTGAAAGAACTCTAACAAGCAGTAGATGCTGACTTTTCATCCTAATGCTTTCTACAGAGACAAATACATTAAAGTCAACACACAGTTATACACTTGAGAGCTAGCATGGCATAGTAGCCAAGAAGCGAAGCCAGGAACCAGTTCAAGTCCCACGTCTGCTACAGACTGAACTAGGTAGCCTTAGGTAAGCTGTTCTCCCTCAGCCTCAAAACTACCCACCTGCAACGTGCAGACAATGATAAACCTTGCATGGTTGTTGTAAGGATTACAGAGCTAACACACGCAAGGTACCCCTGAACACTACTAAGTATTATTAAAGTTACAAGAACACCAAAAAGAAGAGGAGAGACACACTTCTTTCTCTGGCTGTTGCTTTTCAAAATCAGTCTTAGCTAAATATGTACATCATAATCCAAGGGTGCTGCTGCCCTGCCTTCATGCCCCTTCAAGCTTTACACAGAACCATTATCAAATCATTTCAGTGTATCTTTGCTGCCAAGGAAAGGCCAAAATGGCATGCCAACATTGTTTTTTCCTCCAATGGGGAAGGCCACCAGATTCAGCTTGTGTAAAAATATGTGCCGCTCATGGTGTTCAAATGCCCCTGTTGCACAGTGAAGCTCAAGATGAGACAGGCTGCCTTGGGCTGAATGCAGTGTTCTCTGTCTGCAAGTGCTCTTGCGCTAGTGGACAAGTGAGTTTTAATGTTGTGCAACAAAGGAATCCTGCTTATGCGTTCTTGCACAACAACATCCCACTGGTGCGAAACATATCATGAGCGGAACAAATATACTACTAAGTGACTTAGCGCTACATTCGATACAACCTCTAGTTTCCTTGCAGAAAATACAATCAGGGCCCACCTGTTTTCTATATTCTGTCCTTTCACAGTACACCATATCCCAGCTTTTCACATCACAGCTCTATGGCTACAAGCACCAAGTGATTTACTGTATTTCCTGCCCACTGGTACTCACCAAATGCAGACTCCGACAGTCCACCAGGGCAGTCAGGTGCTGCAGGTTGCTTTCGGTGGTATTCAGAACTCCCTGGATTTGACTGATGTGCTCCTAAAAGCAAAGATGTTAGACAGGAATTGGAATGCAAAGCTGGGCATTTTCTTTACTGGGTTTGTGGAAAGGAATAATTCATCAAGCTTTACCTTGGAAGCGGGGTATTCTTTGACGGCAGACTTCATCAGCTCCAGCACATCATCCTGCATTTCTACCAGGACCTTGTGGCTTCCCGACAGCTTCTGCTCAACACAAACATCATATCTCAGTCATCAGGGCCAAGGGAAGTCAGCATGCATGCAATGACTAGATCTCGATTTGACAAGCTGCCCTAAATTATTGAAGCACTGTCTAGAAGAGTAGCCACCAGTATCCTACACAGGAGAACCGTAATGTGTCACACTGTGAATTAGAAGCCGGCAGGATGGGGGTGGAAGGCCCCAGGTTCAAATCCCCCCTCAGGCATAAGGCTTACAAGGTGACTTTGTCAGCCTAAGCTGCCTCACAAGCTTTCTGAGAGAGGAAAGGCAAAGGCCTTTTGTGAAAACAAGACTCAGAAACAAAAAAAGTCAGTCTTTATTTTGTGCTTCTTTCCAGGTCTGCAGGTTTTCTATGTACGTTGGAAAGTGGGTGGCAAAATTCAGAGTTGGTGTTCCATGTTTATAAAGAAAACACACTCCAATTAGCAAACTACAGGCACACCAAAGTTTTCATTACATAAACACACCCTGTGGTTTGCTTGTTTTTCTTGTATTATGATTTATTTTTAAAAATACGTGGAGGAGACACAAATTTCGTAGTCTAAATTGTTTTCAAACGTTGTGCCAGGGAGATTAGCTTTATGTACTGGGCCTTTGGGCTTTTGCTGCAATACCCTGTGTGATTGCTACTCAGATAATTTACCAGAGAGCCTGACCTCCTGAGTGAAGACTGGGTGACCAACCAGATTGCTGGCCCCATAGGGATCATTTTTGGTTTCTGCGCCTGGAAGGGGGTTGTGTGGTGACCTGAATTTGAAGACATGGGTCAGTTTCCATAGCAAATAGCTGTTTTCACATTAATTAAGAGCCCTTCCTTGCTGCTCCCCTAATCGAATATTGGCGAGCGTTTCCTGGCATTTGCTTTGAGAGCAGATGAGATCATAGTGAGACATGGTGAATGGCCAAACCTCCTGCCCATTGTTCTTAATACATTCATTTGGGCTCTCCTTTTTAGCAGCAGATGAAAAAATACTCTGACGTTTCGGAGAAGCTAGCTTGGAGACTTGCTGTTAAGACTCCTGGTCATGTCAAAGTACAGCTTAGTGAAAGAGAAGTGTGTGGGCTGAGGAACTCACCTGCTGAAACGGATTTAGGGAGCCAGCATTGCAGACAAGATAATAGTTCAGAGTATCTGTCAAAAGGGAAGACAAAAAAAGGGGTAGCAATCAAGGCTTCATATCTGGCTCTGGTTACAGCTTGCTATTCCTGTAATACCGGAATATTTTGTTCTGAACAACCTGCCAAACAGGTATGCCCTAGAAAAATTGCCAGAGGGCTGGGAGGATGTGGCATGAAATGAAGCTCAATGAATCTTCAAAAAGGAATAGTCTCAAATGTGATGGTATTTTAAAAAAATTGCCACCACACAAAATTTCTCTCCTGCAAGTCACATCTGTGGCTCCGTATTAAAAAGAGACAAGGCTATTTTAAAATTAATTTTTAACTAATCACATGACTTTTCTGGAGAAGCTGTTCAAAAGTATCATACTACTAAGAGCCGACAGTCTTCCTCTAACCTCTGCATCAAACATAATGCATGATGTTCTCCCTCCTACTCCTCATGGAGTGTAAAAAAGGCTTTTAAAAACAAATATTTGAACAGATAAAAATGCTGGTATTGGGATGGGGGACAAAATAGGTAGGCTGACTGAAGAACTGGATGGGGGGCAGAAAAGAGCCAGGAACAAAGTGGAGGGGGGGTGGGACAGAGTTCAACCTGCACCAGACACCCTGCATATCTCTCTCTCTCTCTCTCTCTCTCTCTCTCTCTCTCTCTCTCTCTCTCTCTCTCTCACACACACACACACACACACACACACACACACACACAAATGTGGGAAAGCAGACTTTCTTCTACTCTCAGGTGTATAAGAGACTGAAGAAAAATTGATTACTTGAGCATGAGTTAACTTGAGCTGGCCAGTCATTTCTCGCATGCAGAAGGACTGACATTCCCCACTGTGTAAAGGACAGTGTGCCAACGGCAATAAACGCAAGTGCCAATCTGATAAAAGGAAGCCCAACAAAGAGCTGCTTCTTGGGCACCAGCTTCAGATAATTTTTCTGAGAAGGCAAGAGGTGCATTAAGGCACCTAACTTTGGTATAACGTCCAGAAGAGGACCTACCTCAGGTTGATACAATACAGAATAAAGTCCTTTTCAAAACATGGGAAGGGCCCTCACACTGCTTTCTCACCCAATTGCATATACAAGCACTACTACTACTAGGTTTCTACATCATTCCTAAATACTGTCACCGAAAAGGAAAGGGAAACGAGCTCATACAACATTTCACAGCCTGGCTTTTAATCCATTCTTGCTATAGCTGCGCTGGGAGTGAGTTATGCACAACCAACCATTTTCTCCCCAATTCGCCCTGTCAGAGCCGTCCTGAACCAGTTTTAATGAGATTCCCATTTCTCACCCTTAGTCTCTTTGGCTCAGCTTCCATGCCTCCTCCATAAGGCACGGTCACGGACAACAGCCACAAGCAAACAAATAAAAAATAAGGAAGCCACAAGGAAGCCTATGGGACTTGTATTTTGGTCTACACACCCTGCACATGGTGAAAAGGAGGTGGGGGGAAAGCGGTTATTCTAATTGACCATGGTTTTGTAGGGGAAGAAAAAGAAACAGCCAGAAAAGGGGAGCAGCAGCCAGTGAACAGAGCTGGCCAGACTTTCTCCTTGTTTCACTGCACTTACCATTAATATTGAACACAGTTTCCAGAAACCAGTGCACACGCTGGAGAGACAGCTTTGTATGGGGCCGCCTGCCTGCTAACCAGGGAACCTGACAGCTGTTATTTATAATTCATTAGCTCGCTTTGGGGCTGCTTCCAGCTGCTGCACCTTCTCTCACCCACTGAATTTCTCTTTGGGAGCACTTGTGCTTGCAGCTCAGCTGAGCCAATCCAATGGTAATCAGCAGAAAGTGAGAAAGTAGGGGCCTCCTACGTTTATTCCCCAAAAGGGGTTTTGCCATGAATGACTAGGAATGGACGACTATCCATCAGACTACTAAGCATTTGACCCCAAGAAAGAAACCTGTGTATCCAGGTCTGTATTCATGAGCAGGCCTTTCCAGAGCAAGAGCAGAGTCAACATACTAGCACTGCGTTCAAAACTATTCCTCTACACATGGCAATGTACTCTCATGTATGCATCAAGCCACAAGGGGAAACAGCAAATTCCAGTGAACCTGAACACCCCTAGATTCTACTGATGTTAACTCCTTGGTAAGGCTATGACTTGGGGTAAACATGTGCATGTCAATTCAAACCTCTACTGTCAAAGAAGAAGTCATTTATTTACAGATTGCCCTTCATCCTACAGGATCGCAGGGCTGTGAACACACAAGACAAAACAATGCAACAATTAATTAAAAATGTAATTGAAACACCACACTGGGCTAATAAAACAGTTCAGCAGGAGCATAGCCATGCCCACTTACAGGCTGCCAACAAAGGTTGTGTGAACAGATGCGTTTTAAGCTGTCATCCACAAACCATCAGTGCCAAGGGCAGCCTTTATCTCTAGAGTAGAGGAAGTCCCACAAATCGAAGGGCTGCAGCCCACGATAACTGATTCATCATTCCATGGTTATGGGAATGCTGCTCCAGGCAAGAAACCACAGGACTGACTTTAGGGCACAGACCAGACATTCTTTCAAAATGCCACAAGCTGGATTGATGCACACAACACACCCCTTGGATGAGCTCACAGCCAGACGTGGATGGGGAGTGCTGCAGAGAAGCATGCAGGCTTAGGTAGTCTAGACCTGCCTTAGGTGACCGTTGAACACATCAGTGAAATAAAGACATGCTGCTCCACACAGCATTGGATTAGTAACATGAAGGAGTAGCAGCATCCCAACAGTGATCAACAGATTTGAGAAGCAGGTGCACTCTATTCCTGGAGCATTCTTACAGCTTGAATTATATTGTCACAGGCCAGACTCTTAGGTATGCCAAGAATAGCTTGCTATACTTTTCATTCAGTGCTTGAGCACCGAAGCAGAAACATGGGAAGTGGGTCAAAGCAAGTACCTCACAGAATCCATGTCACACAAGCATGTAGCCCATATTGATCCTGTACATTGCCACATGTGATGTAGACATGCAGGGATGGGGTGGGCTCTGGATGCACACCCATCTAAAACAGTGCAGATGTGTCTCTACTGCACACAGACAACTCTGGATGACTTCAGGACACTAGTGTGCTTGCCTGCACCTCAGTGATCCAAAGAGAGCAACAATTCTGATGAGAAGGAGTGAAAAGTCCCTCTTTAATGGCAGTTTTCTGAGAGGGGCATATCAGCAAAGTGGGCTGATCTTAGGCGAGCCTGGAGAAATCAATAATTCAGTGCAACTACCCAATGCATGAAGAAGTTGTGCTGTGCGTGCGTATGACTTGTCTATTGGGTGGGGGGAAGCCACACTGACAGTTCTGGAAATTGAAATCCTGTTCGCAGAACGTGCATAGCATGAGTGGATGGGAGAACAGGATGCCCTGTCAGCATCCCTCAAACACCACCTAGAAATCCCCCACCCCCACAATAATTCAGTCTATGCTGTCTATCTGGTACAGTGGTACCTCGGGTTAAGTACTTAATTCATTCCGGAGGTCCGTTCTTAATCTGAAACTGTTCTTAACCTGAAGCACCACTTTAGCTAATGGGGCCTCCCGCTGCCGCCGTGCAATTTCTGTTCTCATCCTGAAGCAAAGTTCTTAACCTGAGGTACTATTTCTGGGTTAGCAGAGTCTGTAACCTGAAGCGTATGTAACCCGAGGTACCACTGTATTGGGTTCAACATCCACGGAGACCAGAAAGGTGTTGTGGAGAAAGGGTTATTTTACTTTAAGAGGTTGTTATAATCGAGTGCAAACCTTGATAGAAAGGGGATGGGGAAAGATTCGACAACCTAACAGGGGTCAACAACCTGGCCCCCACAAAGCCTTCCATGGGTGAACTTGGGCTCCTCAGCCTCTGAGCTTTCTTTTCTGTTTTTTAAGTAAGTCTCTAGCCCTCCAAGAAAGTTATGGGACAAAATGTGCAGGCACCTTCCAAGTGATTTCTGTGAAATGAGAGTGCAGCCACCTTGCATATCTGTCCTGGTACTAAGATTGCCAGGTGTGGTTCTCTCTCAGTTGCACAATGGGACAGACAAAGGCATATTTAATCACCCCTCATCCTACTCACACTACATAGGGAGCAGAGGTGATTAAAGTGACCCCCTGACTCCATTTCAGAGGGAATGGCTATGATGGGACCCATGAAGCTTAAGCTTATTTTATTTATGTCATAGAATTTGTACACCGTTTGATTGTAAAGCACCTCCAAGCGGTTTGCAAAAATACAGAACAATATGGAGACAAATCCACAACCATACTTTAAAATATACAGAAGTTTAAATGTTGGTGTTCACACAGCACAGGAAGAGGTCCAAACACCAAGAAGAGGTCTGCTTGTGCCTTGCACCTGTCAAAACTTGTTTGCTGCCAAGGGAAGATGGTAATTTGGAGTAAAGAATCAGCAGAGGGAAGAGGTTTTTAACCCTTTCCCCACTTGTTGCTTCTCCGCTCCAGATCACTAGGGAATGGGGTGTCCTGAAGTAAAGGAATGATGGGGTGGTGGTGTAAACTAACCGTGCACTTCCCCACTCCAAATCAATCCCTTGCAAAATGAAGATTCTCCTTTAGAAGTAGTATATTGTTTTTTCCGGCTCAGAGGGGATTATGACAATACATGTATGAAGACCAATGGTGATGAGCTCAGAGACCTTGACAACTACTAATTAAGGGAAAGCGTCCCCACGCTCTCTAATTACTTCCCTCCTCCGCCCATCATAGACCTGTTAGAAATGAGAGACTTTTCAGCCCAGATACATGGCGTCTGATGCAGCATCATTCCAGTCAGTTATCCTATCCAGACACAAAACATTTTTTTGTACATCACCTCTGAACTTTACTGAATCACTTGGTAATAAAACACAATCAGCTGGAAGGACTGGGGCTGGCAAATGGCATCCTGCCTTGAAAACAAACGTATTGGCTGCACTGGGGTTCCCCTAGCAGTGCAAGATGATTATCCCATCAGCGTCCAACTCTATTGGCCTTATCATACTTAATGAATACTAGATGAGCTGAGCATATAATAATCTAGCCTTCCTGCACACCAAATTGCTTCATTTCCCTCTGCTCCATTCCACCCCCTCCACACAGCATGTGGAAAAACAAAACAAAAAGAATCTCATCTCATCTCTAAACTGTGAGTGGAGAAGATGATACACATAATCAGATTATCTTCTGCGCCATTTATTCTGCTTAGATTTGAAACAGATTTGAAACATGCCAACATAATTTGGGTATATTTAAAAGCATTTCAATTCCTGCTATTCATTGTTGTTGTTTTCCAACAGAAGGAAAAATGCCACACTATCCTACAATTAAATGCAACTATGGATATAAGGATCATACAGAAGATCACATCTATCGGTCTAGCTGGGATGCTAATTTATATCCCTGATTAGGAAAAGCAAGCTTGATTTTAATTTCAAATTTTCTTCAGTCAAGTTACTTATGGAAAATTCCCCTATCAAAAGCTCTCCAGCTCAAGGATCTCTTCTGTATTTCTTAAACTCAAGTTGCCTTAGCTAGTCCTGGGTCTTGGCAAAGGGGAGACACATCTGGCCCCATCCATCCACCAAAGTAGGACCAGTTTGTTTCCCCAAACCCTGCCAGAAAAACAACAACACACTGAGCTCCAAATGGTAGTCACTTGGGAATGCAGAACTGAAGGGAAACATTTCTCTGGCCTCTGTCACCAGCTAGGAGACTTAGGACACTAGAAGACTGACTCCCAGGAAGTACATCATGACAAGGGGTAGATCAACATTGCCTCATCTGTTGGTTGATTGAAGGAGCAACTGCTGCCACCCTTGCTTCCCTCTTCCCTCCCTATTCCTTTTTCCTTTTGTGTTATGTCTAGCAGATTGTGAGTCTGTAGGCAGAAACTACCTTATAGTGATACCTCGGGTTATGAACTTAATTCGTTCCATAGGTCCGTTCTTAACCAGAAACCATTCTTAATCTGAGGCGCACTTTTGCTGATGGGGCCTCCCGCTGCCGCCGCACTGCCAGTGCACGATTTCCATTCTCATCCTGGGGCAAAGTTCTCAACCTGAGTTACTATTCCGGGTTAGTGGAGTTTGTAATTCGAAGTGTTTGTAACCCGAAGCGTTTGTAACCCAAGGTACCACTGTATTAACAATTATGAAGTTGCAGATATAAAGCACAAGGTGCCTTTTCTTCTGGAATGCATCTATTTTATGGAATCAGAAAAGCTTCCAGGGCAAAAACAAGCAAGAAAAAACTGTTACTCATGTAGCATTTGCTATAATTCTATGGACATTTACCATCTCTTTCAGGGTATATATCAGGGACTAGCAGCTGAATGGTACCCTGAAGTTTCAGGGGGGTTAAAAAAATAAACAAGAAATACATACCACTGAGGAACACCCAGCTGAGTTTCTCATTAGTCAAGTGGGGGATATACGTGGATGGAGCGGCTGCAAGGGAACCTCTGGGCAGCCCACCCTTGGGGGAGGGATACTGCCTGGCCTATCCCAAAATAGCTCTTCCATAAAAACTAGTCCCTGGCCAAAATTTTATATTTGCCCAAATTGCCCCAAAATGCTTTGCAGTGGTTCTGCAATTGCTGTGCTGCCCCTTGTGCACTTCTAGTCACCTTAGCCTTAGTATGTGGCTTGGCACTCCTGTCTTGAGTAGATTCTGGAGGCCCCTTTCCACAGCACCCCTACTCTCTTGCTTGCAGCACAGAGTTATTTGGGGGGGAATAGTCCCTGCCTTTTGGAGCATGGACTGAATGCTTCCCCCACCCCCACCTTCCATGTCTAAAGACATGGCTATATCATGTTTATTTTTACAGATGGGTTAATTAAACCAGGAGTTGTTTATGCATTATAAAGAAACAAATCTTTGTTGGCAGGGTTAGGGGATGATCTTAAATCATCAGTTACTAACAAATGTTGTTTCCGTGTACACAGTAAGATATCAATGCAGATATATAGTTGCTTAAAAATAAATAAATAGGTAGCTAAACCACATTGTTGACAGAACTATCCCTGCCATGAAGGAAGTCTGCAAAGTCCCATTAGAATCCTGCACAAGCACCACAGCTGTCACCTGCTCACCCAAGGAGCAGTTCAGCCATCTATTCTGCCTCCCCCTTTCCCGCCTCGACTGCTATCGAAGCACCGTTTTGTCAAATGGACCGTTACCTACCGAGACCCAAATTGAAGGCATCATTCATCTGCTACCTTTCTCAGTCTAGATCAGGTGAGGCAAAGCCCAAGAGAGCACATTACTCAGCTAAGGTGTTCAATTACCCCTTTGTCACAGATGTGTCAAGAACCTCTGCTACTAAGCCTAACAAATTAGTGCAGAGAGCTCAGGCTTCCCAGGGCTAAACACAGCTGAATGCTGAGTTTATACAAAGACCCGGAGGCAGGAAACCCTGGATTTCAGCATTTGTGAACATGCATGCAGCTTACTGGGGGAAGGGTACAGAGATTTCAGTATTTCTCTACCCTATCCCCAATTTCTTTAAATTTGTAGAGCAGAAGAACAGAAACATCAGTTAATGCCATTTAACAAATAATCACTGGTTCAAATTTAAACCAATTTTAAATCAGTGGTGTCTCCTGCAAAAGAGGGTTTGTCTATGAATAAATGTCTCTTGATTCTGAAAACACATAATAGATGGTTTTCTTATATTTTGTTCAGAATGAAAAACATTATTTGTTACATGCCTTCAAGCTACAAATTGTATTTAGAAATAAGAACATTTTCGCTGTTTTATTTCTTTAGTTATAAGCAGTGTTAGAAACTCAGATATATAAGCTAGGCACCAAACGGCTCCTTATACCAAGGTGTGTGAAAACCTTCAAGATCCAATGATCTCCAGGCAGGCACCAGAAGATGTCAGGCAGCATCCTGATGCCCAGGCATCTTCACTTGGTTGCAAGTGGCTGATAGCCAGGTGCAAAATGTGCCTAGCACCTGGCTAATTTCGAAGATTGGTTATAAGCCAGGATTTTTACACAAGAAATCATGGTGGATTGATGGTGAAAAAACTTAACATACTGGAAAAGATAGTGGCTGAAACCAATTTATTCTTGGATTGTAACAAAACATTCATTTTCTACGTCAGGGGGAGAACTGGACAGCTTATTGTAGAATGTCTATCACCTGCTAGTTGACAAAGCTCTTGCAAAAAGGTGGATCTTGGATAATCCAGCAAGGCAGCTAGGTTAATCTGGCAATTTATTTTAAGAATCATGCAAGTCATAGTTAATCTGTGTTAACTGTTAAGAGACCCTGAGCACACAGTTTTGTGTTGTAGATTTAAACACACACACACTAGTGGTCTACTGGGATTCTTTTGTCGTCCAATGTTTTACTGCTGTTGCACTTGAACCTGAATTTCCAAAAAATGCCAATACAGTCCCATACTACACTTTTAAGGAAACATTATATTTCTCTCTTTCTTAATGTTCCAGCCTATTTAACTGCCCTGTCTGGCATGACAGGGGACTGGATGCTTTTAAATTGAGATGCTCACTCGTTCTGGCTTTTATTTTGCTTTCAAAAGAGATCTCATATTCCCAGAACTACAAAAAGCCAAGATCAATCCACAGAAACATGAATCACAGTTTCAACACATGAATGGATTTCCCGTTGTTTACATAGCCATCATACCAAATCCACTTGCATCTATTTGTGTGGAGTCACCAACACGGTATGAGCAGTGGCTACTTTGAATTATATTTCCACCAACTGGGCTTCTTTCCTTATATACAGAAGTCATTTAAGCAATCGCAGGTTCCTTAAGGAAACTGGTCAAGGCTGAGGGTACAATCCCTCAATCAGTCAACCAGATTCTCACACAGATATCCACACACTCACCCATAAAAACAAAACCTTGCATATCCCCTGTCTCATATGCTTCCACAAAGACCCTGGACAACCCCTTGGTCACATACTGTTTTACTGGGAGAACTAGGACTGGGGAGAAGAGATGCTACCATGCCCATATCAGAGGACCTTCTTTGAAGATGCCAACTGTCATTGCCTTGCTGTTCCGCTGCACTGGAAGCCAAGACATCTGGGTCATGCCATGGTGTATTCAATGGAGACAAAAGGGTCAGAGGAGGGGGAAAAGGCAAAGGGGGAATACAGTACCCTGACACCACAGCTTATGCCAGATCTTGGTTCACTGAGATGAACCAAGGTTCTGGTGACATGGGCCATCCTCACACCTCCTACCCTCTTCAACCTAACCCTCCATTTCTTGCCTTTCTACAAAACACAAAATGCAGTCACTTACCTGTACTTAGCACCGCATAATCCTCTACCACTCTGGAGATGTAGGCATCAGGGTTAACGCAGAAGTCACTGGAACCCTAAAGAGGAGTAGAGATGACACAAGTAGTAAGAAACACAGGGGGAGAAATAATAACCACGTAGAGCACAAAAACATTTTATCCCCTGCCCTGATATAACTCTTCCCAATTTGATCTTCAAACGTATCTTTTAAATCATAATTTTATAAAAGCACCCAGCTCTAAGAATGTATGGCACTCCTGCAGAAGATCTACACGTTCAGGAGGTCAGATTTCTAGCCAACCATCTGGATATGATGAAAGATGCACACCTCATCTCATCTACCTGCTTTCCACTCACCCCAACAAATCTCTCTATATGTAGATGATAGCAGATCTAGGGGGAAATCGGCCAGTTTTTGATGTTCAGGAAGGAGTTTCTGTGGTCAAGCATTCAAATATGGAAACTCCTCACCATCAGCACTAACACATAAACTTTAAGCAGTCCAGTCCAGGAAAAACTTTGCCACTTGATTCTGCTGAAAGTATAAAATCCCTCCCATTTTAAAAGGGGGGCACTAGTAGTAGCAACCCTGTTTCTCCAAAAGCTTTTTGTCAAGAAATGATACATATCAACAGCTCCTTGAAGTGTAGAAAAATAAGGCTTCCAGTAATATTTAAAAATAAAGGCAAAGAAGCTTCATTGTCTCTACACAGGAACAGTGTGTAAACCACAGTCCCACATAACTGCTACTAGAAGCTGCAGCCTTGATTCACTTACACAATGGGTGCAGAGCTTGGAGCTAGAGCAGCCAACATGATGGTGCCACACTACACCTTCCATTATCCCTGATCACTGGCCAGACCGGCTGGGGCTTGTGGGAGTTGTAGTTCAGCAAACATCTGGAGGACTTCATAATACAGTGGTACCTCGGGTTACAGACGCTTCAGGTTACAGACTCCGCTAACCCAGAAATAGTACCTCGGGTTAAGAACTTTGCTTCAGGATGAGAACAGAAATCGTGCGGCGGCAGCGGGAGGCCCCATTAGCTAAAGTGGTACCTCAGGTTAAGAACAGTTTCAGATTAAGAACGGACCTCCGGAACGAATTAAGTTCTTAACACGAGGTACCACTGTACTTATCCTAGCCTGGAGGAATCCCATTATTCCTGCCCCCCACATATGGGCAGAGGGTAGAGGAGAATTTGAGAGATCTCCCACTCTCCCTGCTCTGAATGGCTTGTGCTACCTTGGCAGGTGCGGGGGAGGGCAGGGAAGAGGCATGGGCCTATTGGGACTTTTTTTTTTTTAATTGTTAATTGTTCTATCCAATTTTAATATTGTGATTTTGCACTGTAGTAGTAGTAGTGATAAAAATAATAATACACATGGGTGCTGCTCCTGTGGTACAGGTGGACTGCAGCCTAGGTTTTTTTTTTTATCTAGCAGTAAATAATGTGTCAATGGAGAGAATGGTTCACCTGTCTGCTTAAACAGCAGTGCAAGGTGTGTGAGTTTTGTATCATAGCCACTTACCACAGCAACAGCTAACTCCAGACCCAGGGACCCCCAGCTCACAATGAGGGCAAGCACCCCTAGAAGACACACTCTGCAGGAGAAAGAGAAACAGGCTCAGTTTGGCAGACACCTTGGCTCCATTCTAATACCTTAATCTGAAGTGTAACTTCTAATTTAGAGTTCAAAGCAATAAGGAGGAGGAAAAGTTGCCAAACAATTTACGTTTCCGTAACTGGAAATCTGAAGGAGTAGCTGCTTCGATAAGCATCCTGACCTCTTTGTTGTGGAATAACAGCGCTATATAAATAATTATTTACAGGAAACCTCAAAACAAGCCACTTATGAACAGAACAGTTACTTTGCAGGCAACATGAGCAATGACTACAGTTCATTTTTTGCCCTATGCCCTTTATATTTGGAATCGGTGAACTTTCTTCTTTCCTTCTGCACCTGAAATGCACGAGACCAAATGCTGCTGGCTCACAACTTTGACATGGATTTGAGGACTGAATGAGCAGGACAAGTAGTTTTAGGTTCTCTTGTCTGTGAGGAGACACTGTCCAAAGGGTCTGGGACTGCAGTCTAAAAGTGGGAACAGCAAACATACATATCGTTGTGCAAGGAACACTGTGTGGTCCAGCTACCGGCCTGGAGCTGTATTTCACACCCCCGACTTTTAAGAGTGGGGTCAGGCCTGAGTTTGGGGCTCAATTGTCACCCTGATGGATGACTTTTGTAGAGAGGAGGACAGGGGGAGTGGATGCGCCACCTGCTCAATTTCTCAGCAGTTTCAAAATCCCCGCCTCTTGCACACACAAATTATGACTTTGATCTGCCATATGTATTTGCAGCCTGATCCTGTGTATAGTGACCCACTGATTTCATGAGCACATACTCCCAGATCACAGAGGAAAATTTTGTATTTAGATCAACAGAATTATGCAGTACCACCAAAGCACCAACTGCGTAAAAGAGGTATGCAAATCCTTGAAAATGTCAAGCTCTAGCCACATCTTGTGACTTCCCAAGTCGTAATGAAAACCATCACGTGTTATTGTATGATTTTAACTTATCAAAACAAGGTATTTAATTTACACAGCTTGATCTTTTTTGTGCAATACACTTTCACAAGCAATAAGGAAGCTACAGATATGAAATCCTTCTGACTCCATTAATCAACTGTGTGGATAAGTAAGTTTCTCCTGAACCACAGAATGGTAGCTGCTGTTTTGCATTTTGTTTAAGCACCTCAATGCCTTCCTTTATCAGTTTTACCCTTTTGTTTCCAAGAAACACATTCTTCATGGTAAGCATTCCCTGTCCTGCCCCCAAAATGCCTGGATTTAAAGCCTCTGTAATGTGAGATCCATCTCTAAATTAAATACACAAGTTCAACTTCTGAGTGCATAAAGATACACTGCAAATGACTAATATGCAGGTGAACCATGCACTTGAAGGGCCTTATCATCTTAACCATATTAAAAGGTCTATTACAATAAGCACATCCCCACTGGCAAGATCAAAGCACACCATAGGGACTTGGCAGTTTTTAAGATGTGGCATTTCCAACCCATACATGCATGGGTCTAATTCTGCACCACGAGGAGATATCTTCAACTAGAGACGCAGTACTGCATTCACCTTTCTTATCCATGGAGGGTACACCAGAGACCATTAGAATTACATTCACTTTGAAGAACATTTTCTCATCTTTCCAAGTTCAAAGATGGACACAAGCACACTGCAACTGTGCAACTGTTACATAAATGCACTTTCTTGCTAATGCCTCCCAGAAAAAGCCATGGCCCTGTCAGAAAAAAACTCCAAATGACCTTTTTGAATGCAGCAAGCATCGCTCACTGAGTAAACACTACTTAATAGTGTATGGAAGACTTGAAGGGCACAGAACTGAAGATTAAAACAAGTTCATTTTAATACGTTCACATACTGTTTCCACATCAACCTACCCCACAAGAATGGCCTTTGAGTTTCTAATTAGTCCAAATAGCACCAGCAAACAGATTAGGACATGGAACATGAGTAAGCCCAGGTATCCCAGCCACCTGTAGCAAAACCAAAACACAGATTAAAAAACAACACAGGAGACAATTAAAATGCGCAAAAGTGAAAAGCAAGTCTTGGACAAGCAAAGCAATCTTCTGATTCCCACACCCACTACAGAGATTGAGAAATGAATGCTACAAAGCTCATTTGCTTTGGCTTGGAGCTACACGCCATTGCATCATCATCACATCAATATCAAGGCAATTCAGAATTGGGCTATGATTACTGGTAAATGCTCAAAAACCTTTCTATTTAAAAGAGTGGGGATCCTAGCACTTCTAACCACAGAATGATAGCATAGGAAGCTGAAGCTTGAACACTCAGCTTGAACAAGCACCAAAACAGCATAAAACACACACATGTAAGAGTACACAGCCTGCTTACCTGTACCAGTCATACAGATCAATACGACCTGCCAGCAATTCTAGAGAGACGTCATCATTCTTCCAGAAAGGAATCTCTGTTGTCTGCCTCACAAGTTCATCCAAGAGTCCTTGGAGCTTTTGAACCACGTGCAGGTAATCTGTCTGTTTAGCAAACATTACCTCCAGGAACCCCAAGTTGGGCTCTGCTGTTTTGTTCAGAGCAACTGCAATATTTTGCACCTGTGGATAAAGAAAGACTGGAATGAGTTCTCCACATCAGCACAGGCATACACATAAAAGTAAAGGGCTAGCAAGTTGGTCAGCTTCAAGTGAGATGCTCTAAAGCAGTGTTTCCCAACCTTTTTTGGGCAAAGGCACACTTGTTTCATGAAAAAAATCTCGAGGCACACCACCATTACAGCCCCGTGACGTCAGCGCGCAGCGTCACGCCGGGAGGGACATGAATTGCTAGCAAATTACATAATCACCTCCTTGAGGGCTGGCTCATCTTCTCCGAAGGCAGAACCCCATTAATTAACAGCACAGACTCACACCATAGCCAAGACGAGGGGGGAAAACCTCAGTCATGCACAGTCATGCACATGTGGGGGCTAAATGAGGACGAAGACCGGGCAGAGAGCAGGGTTCAAATCACCCCACCTGGCCAGGACAATCCCTGGGTGCTCCCTTGGGCCACTCGCCTGACCCACCTCGCAGGGCTGTTGTTGCGAGGATAACACGGGGAGAACCACGCGCGCCCCCGGGAGCTCCTTGGAGGAGAAAGCGGGCGATGAATGCAATGCATGAAATATATGAGAGGCGACCAGGTTTTGCAGGTGAGGGGCCCCCGCCAGCCTCCGCTTCCAACACCCGGCGCAACGACGCCGAAGTTTCCCCCCGGGCTCGGCTCGGGGAGCAGCGCTGCTCCCCCCCGGCTCCCCTTCGCCCTCCCGGCTCTCTCTGCCGCCCACTGGGGACCCCCCTCACCTGCCAAGTCCGGAGCGCCGGTGGAAGTTGCATGCATGCATGCAGGGCGCCGCGTTGCCATTGCATTGCACTGCACTCCATGCAACGCCTGCACGCATGCATTGCCTTGCACGCCCGCCAAGGGGTCTCCCCGCGGTCCGATGCGTCCCCTCCGGCGCGGATGCAGCATTGCAAAAATAAAAAACCCCCGACGCAGCCCTACCTAGGGGGCAGCCTCCGCCTCCGCCGCTCCGCCTCCGCGGGGATCCCCGGACTCCATCCTGCCGCCCGATCTCCGGGGGGCGCAGGCAGGCTGCGCGGGGTCTGCGCGGAAGAGCCCCTGCCCGCCCGGCCGCTGCGCTCATTCCATGGCCGGGAGAAGAGCGCTTCAAACAAAACGCCCGGCCCGCCAGGCCACACTGGGAAACGTAGTTCGCGCACCCCACGCGGGTGCGGAGCCCAAGGGCGAGGGGACTACGGATCCCGGCAGCCCCCGCGCCGGGGACGGAGGGGGAGAGGCCGGGTGCAGGGATGGAGGGACGGGTGGGCGAGCGAGTGAGTGAGTGGCAGCCGCCAAGCCTTGGCCGAGAGCCAGGAAGGGCCTCCCCGGAGGAGGAGGAGGAGGAGGAGGGAGGCGCAGAGCGGGAGGGAGGGAGGGAACCCCAGGGGTCATCTAGTGACGGCGCCCCAATCGAAAATTTGACTTTTTAAAAAAAAAATCTTTCAATTTTTTAATTTTTCCCGTGGCACACCAGGCAACATCTCGCGGCACACTAGTGTGCCGCGGAACAGTGGTTGGGAAACACTGCTCTAAAGCAGCTTATCTATCATATCCAAAAACTAGCAATGCAGCTAATTGCAATGATATAGGTTTGTCCCATTAACACTCTCACACAAATCTGACAGTGCATGCAGAAATACATACTAATGATCTCTTCAGGACAGGACAGGCAGGAAGAGATGCTTTGTGTAATAGAATTTCACCAGGCACCCAGACTTTGCTGCTATGTGGCAAGGACAACCTGCTACCACAATCTTCTCAAGCAAAATTTTGGTAAATTCAGCCTCTTTTACAGGGAGGGTACTTTATTGCTTGGTGGTTGAGGGCTGCTCCAATGAAAAGAGAGAACATTCCTTTTTCTTTGTGGGCTTGCTGCAGCAAAGCGTATTTCCTGGTACACAGAGGTGGCACTGCTAGAGCTGACTCTACCACCACAGTTCGCTGTCGTGCTAAAACAGAGTCTGCAAATCAGCTCAGAAAGCACACCCACAAGTGCGGTCAGATTTCATAAGTAATTTATACACAAGTGGATCTGAGGAAGGCTTTCATTCAGTGGACGAAACCTGGGTTTACAAAACCAAACCTTCCTCAACTCCATCATACCATAGTAGGCTATTGCTCACTTGAAGACAAAGCAGGCCATGTGGTTTCACTTCTGTGTGACTGCCTCATATGTTGCACTAAGAAATTATTTGGGTTTATTTGTTCCATTAGGACAAATTCCTGTTTACTCTACAATAAAAACAGGTGCTAGAGGTGCCATTTGCAATATCTCCACTTCTAGACTTTCTGAAACAGGAATCCTTCCCACTTAACAATCTGCAACTTACCCTGCAAAAAAGAAGGCTAGCCCTGTTTTTAAGGGTTTAACCTAAGCATCTTCATGTAAGGAATCTCAGATAACTAAGATTGGAAAAGGCCCAGGATTGTTGCTGCTAGAGTATTGGGCTAACTGGATTATTGGTATGGCTCCCTAAGAGGCAGTTCTTTATATTCTCATTATCAAGCAGTACAGGTGTAAATTAACATTGTGGTTTTGCTATTTTTTGGTGTTTTGTCGCTGCTCAGGAGGGTTGGGGAAAGCATTAACATGCAGCAGCTTGAACCAAGCATAATCGTGATGGAACATTACTTTATTTAACAGGTTTGACTTGCTTGGATATTTTTAGAACAAGGAATGAAAGGAAATAGAACTGCATTTCCTTCTGCTAATGGAAGCTGTCAAGGACCTGTTGGGAAGCAGATAAGAACGGAGAGGCAGACACACAGGTGGGTTCTCACCTGAGGACAAGGTTTCAACAACAGCTCTCTCCCTCTCTGTCTTTGGGGGGAGCCTTCTTCCACTTACCCGGTCTTGGACCCCTGCAACAGTGAGATTGGCGTGCCGCAGTGAAGATGTTAGCCGATGAATGCCATCACTAGTCTCCCCATTTCCATAGAAGCCAACAGCTATGCCAGCGCTGTGGGGAGACAAAATAGGAAAGAGTTTGAACATTTCAATCTATGCAGGCAGCTGCAAACTTATTCCTCATATTCTGAAGTTCTCCACAGGAAGAGAACAGTATACTCTGGGCTGTAAGAAAGGTTGCAACTGGATAATTATAATCCCCAAAAGAAAGAATAAGGGGGAAAACACTTCTTGTTTGCTTGCTTGCTTTAGCTCTGGATTCTAGCTAGAAGTGTAATATACAAAGCTGATGGCCCACTCACTACTGAGCATTAGTTTTAGGACAGGGAACATTTTACTGTTCCACCTGCTCTAGTGCTCCAGCACATTGCAGCTGACTCTGAGGCATCTCCAAGGGTGCAGATAGTTCATGTGGGATGGGGAGTAGTAGTAGTAGTAATAATAATAATAATAATTTTAATAATAATTTATTATTTATACCCCACCTATCTGGCTGGAGAAGCCTATTGAGTCTGTATGGACTGACTCACATTTCAGGGAAAGACAGGAAAGACAGGAAGCTGTGGCCAGGCTGCCTTTCAGGGAATGTTGCCCACCATTGCTGATGTCATTGAGGAAGTCCCGATAAACCAAAGCAACTCCAGATGACAGCTCAGAAACCACTTCTTTAAGAGAATAATACAGGAGGTGTGGGCTTTCTAGATTTCAAATCAAGGCTTCCAGGCTTTCTACCTTGAACTTTTGGCAGGTTACACATTCTATCCACCCAGTTGGTAGAAGAAACCACCTACCTAACACAGGATACCAGAAATCTTTCAGTTTAAAATGAGACAAGAAACCGCCCATTCCAAAAGAAAACCATCAGTGGCATCACATTTGCTTTTCATGCTCAACATTGAAGGATGACCAACGGGGGAAGTTATCTTCCTAAATCTATACAATGTACCATCCAGAATATTACAGTGGCAGGAGATCTGTACCTCAGAAGTTAGCAAAATGAATGGATATGCTTCTTTGTATCCAGAATACCCCTGGTGTTTCTTCTTTGTATCCAGAATACCCCTGGTGTTTCCCATAATGCTGATGGTGTTGCTACAAGCAGAGCAGCTATAGAAATCTGATTCAGTTTGCACACACCAATAATAATAATAATAATAATAATAATAATAATAATAATAATAATAATAATAATAATTTATTACTTATACCCCACCCATCTGGCTGGGTTTCCCCAGCCACTCTCGGCGGCTTCCAACAAGAGATTAAAAATACATTAAAACATCAGTCATTAAAAAACTTCCCTAAACAGGGCTGCCTTCAGATGTCTTCTAAACGTCAGATCGTTGTTTATTCCTTTGACATCTGGTGGGAGGGCGTTCCACAGGGCAGGTGCCACTACCAAGAAGGCCCTCTGCCTGGTTCCCTGTAACTTCACTTCTCGCAGTGAGGGAACTGCCAGAAGGCCCTCAGCGCTGGACCTCAGTGTCCGGGCCGAACGATGGGGATGGAGACTCCTTCAGGCCAAACTCATGGCTTAATATGAATGCACAAACACACAAGACTGCAGGCTCCCAGAGAGGCAGTTGCAGCCATTCTGCTCCTCCTCTAGTTCTGCCTTCCACACTGCTGGAAATATGTCCTGAACCCAGTGCATATGAATCATAGAATCATAGAATCATAGAGTTGGAATAGACCACAAGGGCCATCGAGTCCAACCCCCTGCCAAGCAGGAAACACCATCAGAGCACTCCTGACATATGGTTGTCAAACCTCTGCTTAAAGACCTCCAAAGAAGGAGACTCCACCACCATCTTCTCTCACAAGAACCAGCCCTCAACCCAAACCACCCTTTGATGTCACTTTTGGGTTTCCATCTTCTGAGGTCATGTGAGTAGCAACAGGGTTTTTCCCGCAGCAGTGCAACATTTCTGGAATACCTTCCACAAATGTTTGCCTGTGTTGCTTTCATTTAGGCATCAGATGATAAGGCTATAATTTTGGATTCTCAAGTGATTCACTGCTGTTTTAATTTTCCTAATTTGATAAATTGCAAATTATTCTTTGTAAAAAATAAATAACTATAGGCCATTTCAAATATCAATGTGGCATAGAAATATTGTAAATAGGAATGAAAGCTGTCAAGTTGAATTGACTCAGGACAGAGAAGTTACCCACAATTAATTAAAACATTTCTATACTGCATCCCATGTTGGGCCCTGAGGTGGTGTTCAACAATACTGAAATGTGTATCAAAACACCTAAAGGGTGAGCAGCAGACAGCAGGAACAGTCCTTAGGCTGCATATTTAGGATGGTGGAAGGTCTAAGAATATGCTAGGTTACCATCCTAGCAAATGGAGAAAAGCAAAAATCTGTCACCTGAGGTGACACAAGTCCAAGGGCTGAAATCGGTACAGATGGCCCTGTAAGATCGCAATCTCCTAACTTACCTTTCTCTAGCGAACAAAGGCACATATCTAGTGACCAGATAAGCTTTCATCTTTGTGTCAGACAAAAAGCGGATAATCCCCACTGATTGTAACTGATCCATTAAAAAAACAACACAGTTGTATGAATTAGACAGAGGTCAGCTGGAGGTAAAATAATGGGCCGCGTGGGGAGGAAAGCTGTCTTGCCATGTGAAAAGGCAAGGGACCCGATGAGATCATTTAATAAGATATGGCATCAACTGGGAGTTTGGAGGTGTGGCTTGTTTAAAAGACATAGTAGAACTGCATTCTGTAGAACAGTATCCGAAAGCAATACTTAAAATCACAATATTTCAAAAGTCATTATATCGTCATGCCAATATTGTTATTTAATGGTGATTTCTAAGCCCTTATTGAGGTCCAGCTACAAACAGTGAGGCTAACTTGGGACTGAAAAGAAACACTCAAATTTTATGCTATCATGTGTGGTTCAGGTATTTCTGCAGTCACCATGTTTCCTCTGAAAGCAGAGAAGGAAAGGTTCAGTAACTTCCAACAGCAGCAGCCAATAGTCCCACACACCATGACAGAGGGAAGAGATAGTCACTGTATATAATGCTGCTGCGGTAGATGGACCAATGGTTAAGTACAAGGCAGACTCCCATGTTCCTATGATGATGATAATAATAATAATAATAATAATAAGCCCTATATTCTAAACAAAATGCTTGTTTAACCTGGAGGTAGGCTGTATGAATTGTGTATTGATTTGTAATGATTTGTTGGGTCTCTGGACCGTAATAAAGATTGATTGATTGATTGATAATAATTTATTATTTATACCCTGCCCATCTGGCTGGGTTTCCCCAGCCACTTTGGGCGGCTTCAAACAGAATATTAAAATACAATAGTCTATTAAACATTAAAAACTTCCCTAAACAGGGCTGCCTTCAGATGTCTTCTAAAAGTCTGGTACAGTGGTTCTTAACCTGAAACAGTTCTTAACCTGAGGTACCACTTTAGCTAATGGGGCCTCCCACTGCCACTGTACCGCCACCACACGATTTCTGTTCTCATCCTGAAGCAAAGTTCTTAACCTGAGGTACTATCTCTGGGTTAGCGGAGTCTGTAATCTGAAGCGTCTGTAACCTGAAGTGTCTGTAACCCGAGGCACCACTGTAGCTGTTTTTCTCTTTGACACCTGGTGGGAGGACATTCCACAGGGCGGGTGCCACTACCGAGAAGGCCCTCTGTCTGGTTCCCTGTAACCTCACTTCTTGCAGGGAGGGAACCACCAGAAGGCCCTTGGAGCTGGACCTCAGGGTCCAGGCAGAATGATGGGGGTGGAAATGCTCCTTCAGGTATACCTGGACCGAGGCCGTTTAGGGCTTTAAAGGTCAGCACCAACACTTTGAATTGTGCTCGGAAACATACTGGGAGCCAATGTAGGTTTTTCAAGACTGGTGTTATGTGGTCTCGGCGGACGCTCCCAGTCACCATGTCAGGGTTGAATGTCCGGGTTGCTACAAAGTGAACCATGGTGGGGGCCATGGTGGAAAGGTGGCTGACAGGCACATGGTTCACCCCCGCCAACAGAAAAAGGTTACCCCTTCCCAATTAGTGAGTGGCTGCCATCTGCTCCTAGAGAAGAAGAAAAAAGCCTATCCACTGCCAGTGTTTTAAGAGACAGCAAAACCAAATCACCACACCTGACACCAGCTGTGGTTCAGACATAAATGGAAGGAACACTATGTGGGAATGGGGGATGGGAAACTCTCCATTGCATTTATCACTAAATTACTGTTGTATAAGGTGGAGTAAATTGTATATAGGCTTGTATATAGGCTTGGTTTCAAGAGCTGCCCCTCCCCTCAACCCAATTATGACCATGGGATGAAGCTAGATTTTCCATTTGGTGGAGGCAATTGAGGTTGTGGAAAAGCCCCCCATACCCTTCATTGACTAAATTTGACAGGCTTTTCACTGGTACTCATTACTGAATAAAAGCTGGGATTTTCAGAAATGAAAATTCCTGGAGGTCACATACAGCCCAGTGAGCACAAATTGCCTGTTGGATAAAAGAAGAGCAAAAGAGAACATGGTTGTATTCTGTTAACTATAATTTTGTGTTTAAGAACTTTGTTCTGAGCAGGACGTAGTAGCTATCGGGGGCGGAGCGGGGGGGGGGGGGAGTTAGGCTGAGAATGTGGCTGGATATGATTAACAAAGTTCCTTAAGAATCACTGAAATCTGGTGGGGGTTTTTCTGAATAAGGGAGTGGATATCAAAAACACGGAAGCAAAGTTGTATGCATACAGGAGATGCTGTGTGTGGCCACTCAAATGACCTGTTCCCCTTATTTAGCACTAAAGTGAGGCTTCAAAATAAGGGCCCAGCAATTAATATATACATAGCCCCTCCTCCCTTTCCTAAGAAGAGACCCACCATCCACAAAAGTCTCATCTTTACAAGTTAATATTGCAGTGGCAGCAAGACATCTTTAATTAAAGGGACTTTACAAGCTGAATCCTTAAAAAAAAGAACCTTTGTTACTCCTGGGGACGAGTTAATATTCCCATCTAATTACCACCTTATTCTTCAACATTTGGGAGAAAATGCTATTTCTGGTAGAGCTGTAAAAGCCATATTTCAACATCTGTTTGCATGTTATTTCTGCTAAATGCAGTTGTTCAAGACATTTCCCAACGATCAGAACCAATCTGTCTGGAATTTCCTGGACATATCCAGAATCCTGCAGCTGCAAGCAGCGTTCGTATGGAAATCGGCTAAATATTCGGAGGTATGGCAGTCCATGCTGGCAGTGTTGTTTTTGCTGATTCTCCTCAGAAATAGCTCAAAAATGTCCTATTTTGGCAAAAAAGCTTAACAACTTTGGCCAAAACTACAAAAAGCTCAACAAACTTTCCACTATTTCCAAAGATCACAAACAAAGCACACCTCAGAAAATCTACAGCGTCCATAGGTACATTAAAAGTGACAAATGTGTTTTTGGAGAATTGGAATCAGAATTGGAAGTTGCCCTGGAATTCCCTCCTCAATTCTTGATCTACCAAGCAAGACATCTGCAGCATTCCTGAGTCCACCCAGGCTCTTCTTTAATACCTCCAGCAAAGGAGACACCAGCTCCTGAGGCAGTCCTGTTCCACAGTCAAACAGTTCTTACCACTAGGATGTCTATCCAAATGTTTAGCTGAAATCTGCTTCACTGCCATTTCTACTCATTAGTTCTAATCCTGCCTATGCATGGCAGCTGCAAGATCACCTGCAGCCCAGACACATCCCACAAAAGACAACAGAGTGCCTTGGTGGCTGCACCCCAAGTATCTGATGGCTACCTATGAGAAACCCTAGATTAGAGCCATGGTTAGGAACACTCTCCTAAGAGACCAAAAACAAGAATCCTCAAATCACAGTGCTTAAATAAAATTTGCTATAACCACTTTCTCTTCAACATATGTGGGATTGTTGTTGTTGTTTAGTCGTGTCCGACTCTTCGTGACCCCATGGACCAGAGCACGCCAGGCACTCCTGTCTTCCACTGCCTCCCACAGTTTGGTCAAACTCATGCTGGTAGCTTCGAGAACACTGTCCAACCATCTCATCCTCTGTCGTCCCCTTCTCCTTGTGCCCTCCATCTTTCCCAACATCAGGGTCTTTTCCAGGGAGTCTTCTCTTCTCATGAGGTGGCCAAAGTATTGGAGCCTCAGCTTCACAATCTGTCCTTCCAGTGAGCACTCAGGGCTGATTTCCTTAAGTATGGATCGGTTTGATCTTCTTGCAGTCCATGGGACTCTCAAGAGTCTCCTCCAGCACCAGAATTCAATAGCATCAATTCTTCGGCGATCAGCCTTCTTTATGGTCCAGCTCTCACTTCCATACATCACTACTGGGAAAACCACAGCTTTAACTATACGGACCTTTGTTGGCAAGGTGATGTCTCTGCTTTTTAAGATGCTGTCTAGATTTGTCATATGCGGGATTAAAAGTCTGCAAATGCAATGCTTGATGGTAGATTGAGGAAAGGGACTAGAGGATAACCCAAAATAACATTCAGAATGGGCAAGAGTAAAGGCAAAAGTTAATTGTGCTATTCAAAGCTGAAATGTTTTGCCCTCTCCAGAGACCCTGACTCTCTCATGCACCAAGGTGCTGCAGATCTGTTGGTCACACAGCAATGGGTTGGTTGCCAAGAAAGGTCCGGTAAAAGGGCTAGAAATACCACTGTTTAAAAGACTGGCAGTGAATTTTTCTAATTGCTCAAGGTGCCAAGAGATCAGAAACAGCTACAAGGACCATTGGCTGAAGTTTTCCCTTTGTAAACTGCTGATCAGTCTTTTGATAAATGCAATTTAAAATGCAGAGAGGCATCAAAATAGCTCTGTGGATGGACAGAGGTCACCCCTGTGTGCTGCAATATAGTTTGAAAGCAAATCTATCTCAAGCTTTGATGCAGAAAGAGCAGAACTTCTGCCCTGTTCACTTTAGAAAAATGCTCCATGAAACATACCTGTCTGTGGGCAAATAAGCTTATTATTACTAATGCTACCAGAATAACCAATTTGTACCGATCATCATCCCCACTCAAGAGCAGAGAGGTGAGGAGCCCCATTCCCTTTACTGTCTGCCTTGTTCTAAATCTCAGGTGGTGAACAAACCTGCTTGCTTGCACTTCCAGCTTTTGCCATTCAAACCCAAGCAAATAAACTCTCCAAGGAATCCAGGGTTTTTTTTTAAAAATTGTGTGAATTCCATTTTTTAAAATGGGGGTAAGAAGAGTAGCTTACTAGCTGTGCTTAGCACAAAACTAGCAAACAACAAAAGTTTTACACAAAAATCAAGTTGGGAGAAGACAATAAGGATAAGGCATTTGAAGGATATTTCAGATATTCCTGAAGGTTAGAAAAACAACAAAGACAAAATGCCAGCTTGACACTGCAGAACTACATGTTTGTTTCTATTCTAAGGACAATATGACCTTGAATGGGGGATTACCTCCACATGCTACTCTCAGAGGAAAGCATTACAATCACTCTTGCAGTTTTTAGTATGCTCTGTGCATGCAGATAACTGATAATCAAGTTAGCACTTGGTGGAAACAATTTCCTCCTGTAAAGATGGGCCCATTCAGCTGGCCTGCCCCCACTGATGGATCCTGGTGGATTCCTGATTTTCTGGGGGATGTGTTGTAGGATCAGTTTCATTTTACATACTCTGATGATGTGGATTTCTAAGCAATATACAAAGATAAGGTAGGCCTTGCCCAGAGCTTTATGATCTAACAGACACAATGCTAAGCCAACAGTTTCACCACAGATCTACACTGACGTAAGCAGCCCAATGAGCCTGGATCAGGAAGAGACCAAAAGTTTATTTACACTTACTATGGCGCCTGCTAGGGAAGAGAATATTATCTTGAATCATAGACTGGTGAAGGCTATGTTTGAAAAGCTACAACTTTGGGTAGCTGGCTGGGTAAATGTGGCAGCAGTGGCAGAATGAGAAGGCAACTTTATCTCTGCCTTTGTCAGATTAGTTCTGTTTGCCCTTCTGTTGGTTTGGAGGAGGGGGAGGACTTACCTGCAGACCAGAGTTGCAATGATGACACACCAAGCTGTACAGCAGCAATCTGCATTCAGCTGTTCTTCAGTTTTCCGATGGCGACAACATAACCAGAAGGAATAGAAAAGGAGGAAGAGGAGATCCAGAGCAAGGCAGGACAGAGCAACACCACCCAGCAGCAAGAGGGCCTGAGGAAGAGAGAGAAAAAAACAGTTAACCGAGAGGCATTTCCATAGCAGGAATATACAAAATCACCTCTGTGGCCCAATTGCTGTGATCTCCACAAGTACTATTGCTCACAAAATCTTGAGAGGCCAGCAAATAAGGAATTCCCTTTTAAAATCCAGATTGAGTCACGGGGGAGTTTACCTGGACTGTATTTTAAGTGAGGGCTACTTCACGTTTACAGCTTATATCTTTGGATCACTGATTAGCACTGGTATGTTTAAAAGGGGGCATATTTCTGAAGTATGGAGGGCTGAAGGCCACAAACATTGGCTACCACATGAGCGAAGGCTCCTGTCATATGAAAGGGGCTCTTAAACTAAGGTTACCAGACTTTTTTCAATGAATCTGGGGACACTTTTCAACTTCAATGGATTTTGTATGGGGACTGGTGTGTAAATCCGGGGACTGTCCCCGGGAAACGGGGACATCTGGTAACCTTATCTTAAAGCCACTCCTCCTCAGTATGAATAGATGGGGCTTTTGTAAAGTCCTTCATTAATGTGCAGTTTCAAACTGAAAGCTAAGCCTGTGAGAAAACATTTTTCTTCATACATTTTATTGCACAGTCATAATTTAGGCTGATGGTTAAGTACACTGGTAGCATAAACTGTGGCCACAGAATTCACAGCGCAGCCAAATGCATCTCTAAACCTCCAAATCTGGGAAGAATGCGTGTAAGTTAGACTTCTTTGCTTTTCTCAGACTGCATGCATGTAGACAACTGAAAAAGCATAGTAAGAGGAGTGCCATCATGGTAGAAGATAAAGGGCTATTCTGGGGGCTACAGGGGGAATTTGGGGAGCCTACCCCTCCCAGACCTATCTTTATTAGCTCTATGCCAAAGTGATGCTTTTAAGAAGTTAGAGATCTTTCCCATAACCCTTTTAAATCATCATAGTGTTCTTCCCCTCCACCCAAATTACTTCCCTTTTCTCCTCTTTTTCATTTCCCCCTACTTCTAAATTACCATGCCTTCTTTCTAGATTTGCTACAAGGATTATTTAAGACAAGCTGATCAATTGCATTACATCATGAATGGGATAGCTCTGGTTATGTGACATCACTGAGGGCAAAACAGAGCCAACTGAGAAAACGGGCCATGCTGGAGTAGTTTCTGCAAAGTCCTAACCCCCACACTGCAGCATCTCATTTCCAGTGCAGGAGAAGTGCGAATCACCATTTGCTGGGTGAAATGGCAAGCAATGATTGGCTGCAAGCCAGGGAAGGAGGTAAGGCATGAGATTGGGGTTGCTTTAAGGCTTTTTCAGGTAGTACCAAACCACAGTTTGGTATTACATCTATACCAACTCAGTATGAGGAACTCAGATGTCATTCTAGCATGACTTATTCAAATTCATTCATTTTCTGCAATTTAAACACACACACACACAAATACTTGAACCAATTGCTTTTTGGACACAAATCTGGAGGTTACTGACTGTAAAATGACATTGAATTGCAAGTCCTGGAATGGAGCCCAAGAGATTTGTGCCAACACAGTAATGTTAGTAACCTTCACTCCACAGACAAATCTGTCCCAGAAATGTGCAATAGAAGGGATTTTATTTTTAATCAGTTGCGTCTCTTTTGCCCTTCCTGTCCTCTTGCAATCCTGATAAAATTACAGAAAGTATGAATTTTTAACAATAAAAACTCTCCCTTAGCCTTGGAAATGACATTAAAAATACTACAATTAAATGAAAAGTTAGTCCTAAAAACAGGTTGACTGCCACTATACAATTGAAATACCACAAAAACACTTGCCGAAAAGAAAGCACACACATTTGTAAATCTCCTTGCTGGGAAACTGAGCAACACCAAAGCTTTCAGCTAAGCAAATACCACTGCTTGCAGAATGACAGGTTGCCTCCTACACTAGATGCCACTCATGTAGCAAAGGAGTTGTCCCAGGATTTCAGAATACAACTAGTTTGGAACAACCTTACCTAAGCTGGTGCCCTCTGGATGCTGTTGGATTCCAATTTCCATCAGCCCCAGTTATCATGACCAAGGTGTACTGAGGATCGGATCTGAAGTCCAACATGCAGGCTACCCCTGGCCCACTCAGACCACGAGCAGCACCCCAGTGTCTTCAAGCAGAGGGAGGATTCTCCCATTTGTGGTCCATTTACCTGGTGATCCCAGGGACTACAGCTGCAACCCCCTGCATACAAAGCATATACCCTAATACTGAACTACAGTTCTGCCTCAAGGAGGAGTAAAAATGATAAATTCTCAAATCAAACCTTTTGTTTGTTGCTCCTGCTTCTCATTTCAATGCAGCACTGCTCAAAGTTATATTTAAAAACAAAACAAGCTGAAGTTGTGCTAAGGCATTTATTATAGAACCTGTGGTCTGCAATAATCATTTTGCAGCAAACTCATCTAAAATAGCATGCTACTACAAGTTCTCTCTTAACCATGGTTAAGACAGCAGCATTGAGCTGCAGGACTGTGAAAGATTTGAGAGAATTCCCTCCTTTCACAAAAGAAAAGAAAAAACCCTCAAATGATCCCTACCACAGAAGTCTGCATGCACATACACTCTTAGGAGCTTACTGGAGTTTCCGCTGTATCATGCCAAAGGGTGACATCATCTGCTCCTTGCTCCTTTGCAGCCATTCTCAGAGGTGTATTAAAAGGACCAGGGGACGGTGAAATGCTTTTAGAGTTCTACATGCCACATTTACCCTTTGAAGGCAGTGAAGGGCGTTTTATGCTGCCAAAGTGAATGGTAATTCTTTGTAAGATGCACATAGGCCAGGCATAGGCAAACTCCGGCTACAATTCCCATCAGTCCCAATTGTAGTTTGGGACTACAATTCCCATCATCCCTAGCTAACAGGACCAGTGATGATGGGAACTGTAGTCCCAAACATCTGGAGGGCCGGAGTTTGCCTATGCCTGACATAGGCATTCACAAATATCAGACCTCTCCACAAACCCAGTCAAACACTGAAGAGCAATGTAGCATGTGGGCAGGCAACCACAACCTGGGTAGTCTAGGAGCTGGCGCACTGAACAAGGTGGGGAGACCCAGGTTCAAAACACCACTTGGTCACAAAGCTTGATTGGTGATCTACCCCATAGGATTGCTGCAAAGGTAAAAGGGAGGAAGCATACACACATGCCCTGAACCCACTGGAGGAAGGGTGGAACAAAAATACTGTTAATTGCTATTATTATTTAACAACTTCCTACATAAAATGGTTTCAGAATTGGACCGAGAGAGCTTTCCCCATAGTTGAGATGCTGGTATCTTAGCAACCTCCAAGGAGGGGTCACAGGTACCCGATTCTTTCATCACTACCCTAATTTCAAGTATGAACCACTCATGAGTTGTACATAGACTCCTGCAGGGAAGTTGTTCTTTTCCATTTTATCAGTATACTTGCTGAAAGCTTCTCTGCAGAACAATGATTTAGAAAAGGATAATCTCTCCCGCTCTCCAAATGCAGTTTGTACTGACACATCCCCACAGACTAAATCTTTATTAAATGAAGCTTAGCTCAAATTTGGCAGGCTGTCAACTGAGCATGCTCACTGAAAAGACAGATTTCCTCACAGAAGCTGCTGCAAGTCCAACAAAATGGATGCTTCAGTTGTTTTGCATTAACTGTGTCTAAGGCTGCTAACCTGTAAGGTAGGAAATGCAGAGTTCAGCAACAGCTTGTTTACATCACTCTTTGAAGCAGTAAAGCCTCCAATAGATGATCAAGAACCACAAAGATTACCTTATCAGCCTCAAAAGAAATTACTCTCAAGCAGATAGAAAACAGAAGGTGTCCCAATGGCATGTTTACATAACATGGGTATGAAAAAACAACATACATCTGCTATCAGAATTTGCAATCAATGGGATTGGATTGTGGTGTATCACAGCCATCTATGCATCATGAAGCATTACACTGCACAGTGTAAGGAAAGATCTGGCGCATCTCCAGATTCAGAGGGGTGGCGGGGGGGGGGGGAGAGAGAGAAATATTCCTCTACCAAAAAGCTTTGAAAATTCCCTCTGCAACAAGTATTCTGGGATCGAACTGGGAACCTTGAGCCTAAGTCTTAGTCTAGTGAGGTAACTAGGGAAAGGCATGGGGGAGGGAGAGGTATCCTTTTTCTTTTCATGTATCTGATATGTCCCTGCAAAATACGAGTTTTAACTGTACCAGGACACAAATAAAACAGGCCTCATTTTCTTTTTTTCCAGTGGATGCCTTCAATCTCCAACAACTCAGTTGTCCTCAACATTCTTTTGGCCCTTGAAGTCGCTGATCACAAGTCCTTGCTAAGCTACACAATTCTCTTTTAATTTATAAATTAATATACTTCTGCAGACCTGTGTCCTCAAGTACATAGTAACTCAGCAAATTTTTGTGGTTTCATTTGAAATCCATCTGTTATAGTTGAAATGAAATTGTCAGAGATATTCATTTTAGTGTTTTTAGAACTTTTCTAATCAAAATGTCAGAAGTACTGTAGTTAAGAGTTGTACGGGTCTTCAAGTTAGTGGCCTGCAGATGTTTCTAGCTGGTATTTGTTCCCAAGTAAATGAACCAATACTGCAATAGAATAATGAACTGATACTAGTACATTAAGTCAATACATTCACGCACCAGACTCAAATGAATCTTCATCAGTGGCATCCACTGTACTGAAAATAATCACAGGATAATTCACTGACATGCTAGCCTGCATTTCCTCCTGCTATATCCAACTAAAGCATCAAATATAATTGGCCATTTTCTTCATGGCAACCAAATTCAGTTGGAGCAGGTATGAGGAGCAGCAAGCACTCCCAGAAAAGGAAAGGTTGGTGTGTTGCACATTGTTCATGTGAATAAAGTGCATTCAATGTTGAGGATAGATTCTTGTTTCTGTTGCCTCATATTATTTCTTTTGACTCAAAGTCCTAAACTTGGCAACTCTTGCCTTCAGCAAGATGTTCTTTTTCTGTCTTTCCTTGTAGCCTAAATGTCACTACAATGAATACTTCGACCCATAATGAGGTCTCTCACCTTTATAAAGAGCAACCAACAATGACCCCAGCAAGGGAGGTAACTCCATCCATGTCCCCAGCTCCCACCTGTGGACACAGTATTCAGATTCTTAGCTCAATTACTGCCAAAGACTTTATTCTAAACATCACTACAATGACCAAACATGATCAGGTTGCAGGTTACATGGTTCTGAAGTTTACAGCACAGTTCTAAGGTACATGGCTAGGCATAAGCTAAGATGCTGTCTCACCACTTGACTGGTCCCTGAGCTTTGTTTAAATGCCTTAAACAAAGCAAGTAAATAAATGTGTGCGCCCGCACACACACAAATATTGACCAACTGGTTAATATTTCAATCAACTCTAACCATTTCCAGCATCTAGATATGAGTGAATGTCAACAAAACATAGGCTTGAGTGACATGTTCCCTACTTAAAGCCTGTTTTTGTTACTACTTATTTATGGAAAGATTTAAAAAAATTAAAATTCATTAACATCCTGAGTGCATAGATGTGAATTGAGGTTCTTCAAAATACAGGGAACCTTTTAAGATAGCTACTGCCGCTCCCATCAGATGAACAGCTGGCATTACTAAAATGCCAGGGGTGGGAATGCATTATCTAAATAGGCATTTGTTTTTCCAAAGCCCACAGGGCACAACAATATGAAATTACTGGAAATTTATGTTAAAAATAAATTGCTGGGGAAATCGAAAAGGAAACAATCCGATATATGGGGGAGGGGGGGTGCTATGTGAGAACTGGAAGAACATGTCAGTGGAAAGCTATCAAGCAAGAATATAGATTTCCTGTTAAACGTGAAAACAACAGATGATCCTCAGGGTCCCTTCCAACCCTACAACTCTTATGATTTTATGCCAGGAGAGGGAGAATTCAATTTGGGGAGAAGCAGCTATGTTAGACTTGCAAGGACAGTGAAGCAAACAGGGATCTGAATCTAGGTTGCCCAGCTCCAAGCGCAGCAGAACCACACTGGTTTTCACATCAGCAGATGCTGGCTCTTAAAAGATCTAATGTGCTTTTTATAAACAGTGAGATGAGCTAATCTGCTGGAATATTACCAGGAGCAGCTGAAATAAGTGGCTTGAATATTTTAAACGCTCAAAGAAGAATTAAAAACAGAAGAAAGCAGTAGATTAAAAAAAAAAAAACCAGCTCAAAGGGATGCTCCAGTCTACAACCTGACGTTGTGTCACATCTAATGTCCTCAGGCTGCCCTAACCGCTACAATTGATTTGGGTGGTGGAAATCTCTCTCTTTAATGTCCATGTTTTCCAAACAGGCTTTAGTACTCAGTCAACCTGGGAGCTCCCTCTTTGTATCACCAACTGCACTGACTGTTGCAAGGACTGTAACATGCCCTTAGCAGCACAGAGACAAAATATTCAGTTGTATTGTGACAAATTCCAGAAGAAGCAGCCATGTTAGTCTGTGGCAACAATACAGCCTCTGAAGTGCTGCAGTGCTTTAGAAGCTAATTGGTTTGCTGTAGCCTGAGTGTTTAGCAAGCAACAGCCTACTCTTTATTTTAACCAAGCCACAAGCACAAGAAGAATCCCATTTGAGTGTTCTGAAGATGGATTGGTTTGCTAGATTGAAAAGAATTTTAAAGAGGAAGTATTCATGTGTAACCACTGGAAAATGACATATGAAAATGATTGTGTGGGGGACAACTGCCAAATAAGAGGGCCGTTTCATATATTAACTGCTTTAGACTAGAACCTATTCTTTTGGCAGGGCTCATTTCAGAAATCTAAACAAGAGACTCCATTACAAGGATGGATTGGGACCCACAACTGGGCTAAGCCCCAAGTTAAGATCAGCAGCCCTAGCACAACCCATTTTCCTTTTCAGAAGAGAAAAAAATGCAGACTAACACAGGGAGAAAATCAGAAGTGGGTGCTGTGTTGCAGGTTGGATATACTGGAATATGGAGAACACACACAACAGAGAAATGAATTCAGCCTGAAAACTATTGTAATTATGAGTCTAATTGTTAGAGGATAAACTATTATTCATTCATTCAATTTTTTACCTGCCATTCACCATCAGGTCCCAGGGAGTCACAACCATTCAAAATTCAACATTAAAAACAGATTAAACAAATTATAGTGGCAGGAATAGGGTGGGTCTCAGGTGTCCAAGACCAGGGTAAAGAGGTGTGCCTTCAGCAAACATTGGAAACAATAATGAAGGTGCCAGACACACTTCTGTGGGGAGGGAATTCCCAAATGATTTTGCTATTTTGGGATACTCAACTGGGAATGGGAATACTCCCTTAAGTGGATTCATAGGTGGCATCAACCTCCACCAAGGCTAATCGGTATAGTGACAAACAAAAGTTTTCAGCGTTGGAGGGGATGGGGCATAAAGAGTTCTTTATAAACATGCCTTGGGAGTGCCCTAAGATTCTTTATAATGGGAGATGATTTTCAGAGAAATTAATGCTGCCACCGACCGAACTTAATACGCACTCCTGCAACTGGCACTTCAAAACCTTTGGAAGGGTGAAAATTAAGATTTAATACATGAAATATTGATTTCTATTGCTGCTAGCAACATGAATTGAAGTTGCAAAAAGTTGGAAGATAGCTGACAATCATTTCAGTTGTAGATCCACAGGAATATGGCTATGGTGAAAAAATGTACCTTCAGTATAAGACTTTGTAAACTGCTTTCAGGTTGTTGTTTTTAATAATCAATTGGTATATAAATAATGGAGCCCAAACATAAACAGAACCTACACATATCTAATGCTTTCTTGAAACTCTGGGGCCATAGCTAATGTTTTGTCATACTTCTTTCTTTTTCAAATGATGTTGTAACTAGGTATACATCCATTTTTGGGTGCATGTGGAAGAGATCTATTGGTTACCTAGTTAATTGCCTTGTCATTTTGGTAATCAATAAAATACAGGTTTTTTTAAAAAAACAAACCTGCAAGCAGCCCCAGCCAGGGTGGTCAATAGTAAAGGATGATGGGAGTTGTGGTGTATCTAGAGGGCCACAGCTTCTTCAGCTCTGAACTATACGCAAACTGAAGCTGAAAGCTGAATGCACTGAATTTTAAAATAAACTATTTCAAATTAAGAGCATATCTCTAACGTGATCAAAAGCCAAGTTCCTTCAAGCATTCACCCCAAAAGCAATGACTGCATATATTGCTGTCTCTTTCCATAAATATCCCCTTTTCTGGCTGTTCCCTCGGCATTTCTTAAAAAGAAACATTTGCTTAATGCTGTGTATGTGTGCATCCTTTGAATTTAATAGGGTGCATATGGATTCTTTACATGTGGAGTTGTGTGTCCATATACAAAGAGAGAGAAAATTGTTCCTGAAAGCAGCCTGGTTGCTGTTGCTGTTTTACTGGTGTCCTTGATTCCAAGTTCATTTCTACCACCATGAACACCAAATACTATTCATCTTCCTTCAACATTAAAGGAACTAACATTCAAATTAAAATCGACAACATACAGGAAACAGATAAAAACCACCCAAGACCTACAACAATTATAGCTGAAGACTGCATTTCTGAACCACTGAGACTCAAACCACTTTCCTCAGTACTGCAGGACCTGACAGGGGCAGCCACTCAGCTAAGAGACCTTGTTCAGAAACCTTTATAAATATTTTCAAAAAGAAATTACCAGTAACTTCTAGCTTGCTTTAAGGGATTGTGTGCATTGTCATGTTTCAAGCTGACAATACGAAGTGTAGGTGGCTTGCTGTAATCAAAATGGAAGTAAACATTTTACTGTGAAGAATATTCTGAAAATGGTAACAATGCATAGGTGGGTCCCATCTAAGATACAGGGACTTGGAAGGATACTGTTATGTGGCTCTTGGAGGGATGTGGGATTTTTTTATCCAGGTTATCATTTGCCACAGACGATATCTATGTTGCATGGGCTGCTAGAAAGAATAGGCTGAGTTAAACAACTGCAGCATTCTCTGAATGATAAAGAAGCAAAACTCTGAAGCCACAGTAAGTGTGATGGTCCCTAGTTCAATCCTTGGCATCTCTGGGTAGGAATGGCAAAGACTCCTGTCTGAAACAGTGCAGAGCCCATATAGCAGACAATACTGAGCTGGATGGAGAAATAATCTGACCTGATTCCTTGATTATTTATCCTGGGAACACATTAACACCCGGGGAACATCGGAACAACTGCAATAGCTAGCAGCTTTTTGAAAAGCGAAACTTGTTTTATTTCTAAGAATAACCACCAGCACATGAATCATTTTCCACATTTAAAGAATGGCAAAGCTGCTTCCTATACTATTTGGAAACTATGTGGAAAAACAGCTGCACCCAAAATTGGCTTTCCACAACAAAGAATCCGACAGTTCATATATTTAAATCCCACCTTTCAAACCAAACAGGAAGCTTAAAGCAGATAACAATCTAAAACCTATAAGTTGAGGGGAATCTAAACAATCTAAAACCTATAAGTTGAGGGGAATCTAAGTTGACTGGTTAATGTGCATAACAACTGGCCATTGTGCACATTCACCAAGTTTCATGGCGAATGTGCACATAATCCATCCATGAAGAGAGAACTGTACCCCAGTCAATATACATAATCTCCCACAGACCTCGATAACTGTGCATATATCAGCTAAATTTCATATATTCTCTTATCATTATGCATAATCCCCAACAGGCTCTGAGAAATGTGTGTATCTCAACTGAAATTTGTACATCCACCAGGTAATATGCACATTCTTCTATTAGTATGCGGTCTCAGTTGTTTCTGCTGTAAGTTGAGCAGCTCAATTCTGATGGGAATTCCTCCATTGAGTTTTACAGAATCATAGAACTGTAGAGTTGGAAGGGACCTCAAGGGTCATCTAGTTCAACCCCCTGCAATGTAGGAATCTCAACTAAAGCACCCATGACAGATGACCATCCACCCTCTGCTTAAAAACCTCCAAGGAAGAATCTACCACCTTCCAAGGAGGTCTGTTCTACTGTCAAACAAGTTCTTCCTAACGTTCAGTCACAATCTCCTTTCTTGTAACTTGAAACCATTGTTTCAGGTCCTAACCAATCCTTATAGAGGCAAAACTAGTTTGCTAGACAGCTATTTAAATGATGTGAAATGGCAAAAACTCGCTTTAAGTTCAAGGAAATCACTGGATTTTTTTTAAAAACAAACAAACAACCACTTCCATGTACAATACTATTGGACCAACATGAACTAGAGCTTCCCAAAACAGGCAAATCAGACATCTTCACTCAAGACTAGCAGAACAATATATGGAGACCTGAGATAAAAAGTTCTGGATCTGTGAAGTGAGAAATCCACTTGAAGATGCCAACGCTTTTATTTTGAGGTACAGACTATTTTAGAAGAGGTGAGCACTTGGGGCAAAAGCTTAGCTCCATTCCTCCAAGAGGAAAAGGGTGTCAACAAAAACTGTTTATGCTTCAATCTTGTAAGACAAGTCATCTTAGATTTATTCTCTATTACCACACTTGCAAGTGGCTGATGAATTTCACAGTTGCACAGCAACATGAAAACCTAATGAGGCGAGAGGTTGACTGTCACAGAAAGCTCAGTGCTCCATCCCTCCTTCACTCAAGGTCTGTCAGTGGAGAAAAACAGACACTGAAATGGCTTCAAACACACTGACTACAACTTTGCACATGGTGTTCTTTTTCTTTCTAAATGGTCGGGGAATACCAGCAAATACAAAAGGGGGTGGGGTATGCAGTAAGGTAGTTTCACCTTGATTTTATCTAGTCTGTCTCTCTTTGCTGAGTAGAAAGCTGAAGGGCCTCAGATGATGATTGCAGGGTCCAGGTTGGTTCATATGGGGAGAGGCAGTCCTGGAGGTATTGTGGTCCTGAGCCATTTTGGGCTTTCTAGGTCAAAACCAGCACTTTTAAGCTGGCCTGGAAACTAATCTGCAGCCAGTGCAGTGGAGCCACAATCAGTGTAATATGCTCAAACCAACTTGTCCGAGTGAGCAACCTGGCCGCCGAATTCAGCACCGTCTGAAGTTTTCAATCTGCTTTCAGAGGCAGCCCTACATATAATAAATTGCAATAATCTAACCTAGAGATCACCAGAGCATAGGCAACAGAAATTAGGTTATCCTTGTCCAGATAAGGGTACAGCTGGGCCACCAGCCAAAGCTGATGGAAGGCACTTGGTGCCACTGAGGCCACCTGAGCCTCAAGCGACAGCAAAAGATACAGAAGTACCCCCAAGCTACGTACCTGCTCTTTCAGAGCAAATAGAACCCCATCAAGAACAGGCAACTTCCCATCCTTCTAGTCTAGGCAATGATCTACTAACAGTGCTTCAGTCATATCTGGACTGAGCTACAGCTTGTTGGCTCTCATCCATACTCCAAACCTCTGGATAACTCCATTCAGTGGTTTCATTTAGATGTTAAACTTGAACAAAGAAAGTTGCACCTGCCAAAATTCCTGCTTCTGCACAGCTAGGGGCCCTGTCCTTTGTACTTGGTCACTCCAAACACAGAAAACAACAGATACGTGCTGTAAAAAGTGGATCCTGTGCTGCCAATTGGAGTTGAAAGGGGCCAGAAAAGCTGAAGGTTAGTAAATACTCTTAAACATTCAGACAGAGCCAGTATTCATAAGTGCAAGCAAATAGAATGGTATTCTTGGGCATATTTATTTAGTAAAATGGGAGTCCCATAGCACCTTAGAGACCTGTGAAGTTATTGTGGCTTAAGCTTTCAGAGTACCCCAACAGTGTCTGTACCTAAACATGATTATCAGGAGAGAAGGGGAGTGGAGCCAAAAGGCCAAGCAATGCAAATGATAGTAATAACCATATGCAGTAGAGGCAAAGGGTGTTTTAAAGGCCATCTAGTCCAACCCCATGCTTTATGTAGGAAATTCAACATAGAGCATCCCCCAACAGGTGGCTGTCTTGCCCTACATTCTGTCCAGTTTGCGCAACAAACCCAGGGACACACAAAGCACAACCAGCCATTGATTAGACCGTAGAGCTGTGCCTGAGCAGCTGCACAGATATCAAGATATATGCACAGATCAGCCTTTTCCCTTACATAGACAGAAAAAAGATGATGGTTGATGGAAAGGCAAGGTCAGGCAAGTGTCGTAAGATTACACCACAAACATATGCTTCTTTCTCAATGTTACATTGCTATCCAGTAGTGAAATGTGTTCCAGCTGCACTATGGAGTAGAAGAAAATATTGCTGGTATTCAGCATTTGTTACTAAGCCTACAGCTGAGATTGCAACCGACAGGGAATTCTGCCCCACCCCATCCCCAGCACATGCAAGCATGTGGGGGATGAGAAGAAAGCGTTGTGTTTTAACAACTACTTCTTTTAATTAACAAGAAGCACATGCTGCAAAGGTTCATTAAAGTCTTTCCACAATCATGCCTTTGCATTACCACCTGCTCCTGACCCCAACAAATAAGCAAGGGCAGGAAGCAGTCTTTCTGCCACCATTTTTCAGATTCATACAGAAACAAGTGACATATTGTACCCAAGTCATATAGGGTGTTTGAAGTCAAAATTAGCACTTTGAATTGTGCCGAGAAACCATTTGGCAACCTAGGCTAAAATTCTCCCTTGAATCCAGTCTCTAGTTCTGTATGTCAGTCCCTTCCTTCCAGATCCTTGATAATGCTGATCATGTATGAGAATCTAGCATTTTGTAGGCCCTCCAAAAGGTGCAATGCAATCCACTACCTCCCCTAAAATGACAGTCTTAGCGGAGGTAAGTAATTTTCTAGCTGTCAGACAATTGTATTGTATCAATGAAACTAAGCACAATTTGCAATGGTGGGGAGAATGCCTAGACAGCACCGAAAAGAGTATAACACACACAAAAACAAAAAAAAACAGATCAAGACTGGATCTCAGACTCTCTTAGGACAGTTATATATAAAAAAGAAGAGATTTGTAAGCACAATATTATAGAAAGAAAGTGCTGTAAACACACAGAACATGATGCATACATATATTTAATTAGTGTGTCTGAAGACAAAGTAGGTTGACCTTCTGCCACAATGTTATTAGGTAAGTTCTCAAGACTCAAACCATAAATGAATTAATGTAAAACATGCATGATGTGTTTTAAACAGGCTTCTGACCTCAGGATTATTGAGGTGTTCAAGCAGTACAGTCAAATGTTAACAATAGGAACAGCAGTACACAAAGCCCTTTTCTGAACAATTCACATAAGCACTGAGCAAAAAAACAAGCTGATGTTTTAAACGTGAAGAGCTTGATTTGTGTATATGCAAAAATACTGGCATAACGTTCCCCTCAAATAGCTCTTAAAACCACTGTAAATTCCAGTCCAGGATTCAAATTTAAAAAAGAGCTACTGTCCAATACACAGAATGCTCCTATTCCCAAAATCCATTTTTGAGTTGTTAAAAAACTTAAAAGGTGAAAACTAATATGAGATAGATTCATGACATGCAAAGCGAGATATGTCAAGCCTTTGTTTGTTATAATTGTGATGATTATGGCATACAGCTGATGAAAACCCCAAATTAACAATCTCAGAAAATTAGAATATTGTGAAAAGTTGCAGTAGCTATTTAGTCCATAACACCTGCAATGGGTTCCTGAGCCTTTAAATGGTCTCTCAGTCTGGTTCAGCAGGAAGCACAATCATGGGGAAGGCTGCTGACCTGACAGTTGTGCAGAAAGCCATCATTGAGACCCTCCATAAGGAGGGAAAGCCTCAAAAGGTTATTGCAGAAGAGGATGGATGTTCCCAAAGTGCTGTATCAAAGCACATTAATGGAAAGTTATGCGTAAGGAAAAAGTGTGGAAGAAAAAGGTGCACAAGCAGCAGGGATGACCGCAGCCTGGAGAGGATTGTCAGGAAAAGACCATTCAAATGTGTTGGGGACTTTCACAAGGAGTGGACTGAGGCTGGAGTTAGTGCATCAAGAGCCACCACACACAGACGGATCCTGGATATGGACTTCAAATGTTGTATTCCTCTTGTCAAGCCACTCCTGAACAAGAAACAAAGTCAGAAGCGTCTTACCTGGGATAAGAAAAAAAGAACTGGTCTGTTGCTCAGTGGCCCCAAGTCCTCTTTTCTGATGAGAGCAACTTTTGCATCTCATTTGGAAACCAAAGACCCAGAGTCTGGAGGAAGAATGGGGAGGCACACAATGCCATATTATTGAAGTCCAGTGTGAAGTTTCCACAGTCTGTGTCGATTTGGGGAGCCATGTCATCAGCTGGTGTTGGTCCACTGTGCTTCGTTAAGCCCAGGGTTAACGCAGCCGTCTACCAGGAGCTTTTGGAGCACTTCATGCTTCCTTCCGCAGATGAGCTTTATGGGGATGCTGACTTCATTTTCCAACAGGACTTGGCACCTGCCCACACTGCCAAAAGTACCAAAACCTGGTTCAATTGCCATGGGATTACTGTGCTTGATTGGCCAGCAAACTCGCCTGACCTGAATCCCATAGAGAATCTATGGGGCATTGCCAAGAGAAAGATGGGAGACATGAGACCGAGCAATGCAGAAGAGCTGAAGGCTGTGACTAAAGCATCCTGGTCATCCATAACACCTCAGCAGTGCCACAGGCTGATAGCATCCATGCCACGCCACACTGAGGCAGTCATTGATGCAAAAGGGGCTCAAACCAAGTACTGAGTACATATGTATGCTTCTACTTCTCAGAGGTCCAATATTGCTCTATTTGCAATCCTTGTTTTGCTGATTTCATTTAATATTCTAATTTTCTGAGATTGTTAATTTGGGGTTTTCATCAGCTGTATGCCATAATCATCACAATTATAACAAATAAAGGCTTGACATATCTCGCTTTGCATGTCATGAATCTATCTCATATATTAGTTTCACCTTTTAAGTTGAATTACTGAAATAAATGAACTTTTTCACGATATTCTAATTTTTTGAGTTTCACCTGTATGTTAGAAAAATGGGCTTGGTTCATAACTTATCAAATGCTACACCAAGTACAAACTGTGTTGTTTTATATGATGAGTCCTTATATTTTGACAAAAGAGAAGGTAAATACAGTAGCAGTCTGCCCCTGCCTAGGACAATCTCTCTCTCAATCAACACACACCAGGCACAGTCTGAACTGGATTTGCCTCATGCAGGAAAAGGCAGCATGCAAGGTGCCAGAAGCATCTGAAACCCCACCTCCAATCTGGAAGGTATTTTTAGGAATGCAGCTCATGCCTCCCAAGATACTTCATGCTGCCACCACTAGAATAATTAGCAGCTTGACGCAGGTGCGAGGTAATCTGCTGTTTTGACAGAGCAATACTTCCTATGATAACATGTCAACAGCTCTTCAAAGAAGTGCAAGACCTACTCAGAGCCATACCCTGAGGCAATACCATTCGTGTTCACCCAATAATCGTGATTTGCTAATCTTTTAAAAGTTTATTTAATTTATTATATTTCATAGATATTTAACAGATTTTCAAACCACCTTTCAAGATACATTATCCTTCCAAAGTGGTTTTTATTCTACTGTTTATCTGCTACACTGAGAACCAGTTTTGATGTTAAAAGTTAAAGTTAAAATATAAATACTGTTCCCTGGCAGATTTTTAACTAGCCTGACTTTTTAGGACAATGAATTAGGTTTTTTCTCACAAGTGATTTGTTTAAGGTTGTATATAGTTTAACTATGGTTGCTTTGCTTCTGTATAAAAGTGATCACAGTGAATGTGCAGAGCTAGCCTAAGGGCTTGTCTACCCAATACATCAGTTTTTAAACTGTACATAATACAAACTAGTTCAATTACAAGTACAAAGTCAGCTTGATCAGTGTTAGAAACAGATATGAAAGCTAAGAGCTAAATGACACCTTAAACCTAGGTTATGGGCGCCACAATGGAATGTCTAGGCGCGCTTTATTTATAACAAGAATACAGAGCTAAAAATGAATGAATTGCAGCTAAAATCTTATATTCATTTTTCACATGGTCTAGTCCTCATCTGAAGACTGAAAAAAAGCCATGTTTCCCCTGCCCACCCACCCCTAATATTTCTATGAGGGTCCCTTCTCCAGTCCTCAGAAAGTGACTGGAAGTGGGGAAGGGGGGGGGGGAAGTCCTCCTTTCATTCCAGCAGTGGCAGTTTTAATCTGAAATCTTAGGCGCAGTACTGCAGCCAGAGCTCAAAAACTGCTCGCATTAATTAAATTCCCTGCTGCAAAACGCGCCTAGAAGAATGCGAGTTTTGAACACGGAGCTTGATCAATCTTTCTTGCTTTCGGAATAGCTTTTCTCCATTTCAACAAAGTAGTTAAATAAAACATTAACACATTGAGTTCAACAAGTGCCAAATTTGTGTGTAGTACTAACCAAAAAGGGGGCGCAGGGGGCGCTGTGGGTTAAACCACAGCTTAGGACTTGCCAATCAGAAGGTCGATGGTTTGAATCCCCGCAACGGAGTGAGCTCCCGTTGCTCTGTCCCAGCTCCTGCCAACCTAGCAGTTCGAAAGCACGTCAAAGTGCAAGTAGATAAATAGGTACCGCTCTGGCGGGAAGATAAACAGCGTTTCAGTGCGCTGCTCTGGTTCTCCAGAAGCGGCTTAGTCATTCTGGCCACATGACCCGGGAGCTGTATGCCGGCTCCCTCGACCAATAAAGCGAGATGAGCACCACAACCCCATAGTTGGTCATGACTGGACCTAATGGTCAGGGGTCCCTTTACCTTTACTAAACAAAAAGGAAAGTCTCTGAGATGAAAGCAGTGTGAGTTGTATTTGCACACTGATTTCAGGAACAGCGCCATTAATATGTGACAGTTATGTAATTACTGAACTAACAGTTTCTACAAAATTACATGGCATTACTCAAAACTGCACCTAGTTTGGCCCAGTACATATGCACCCAATACAAATAGTTGCATGTAAGAACTGGTGGTGATGTTTTTTGTCTTAAATGAAGGAAGCTGTTGGCATGGCACATACATGCGTTTACCTCTCCATTATTTATTTTGACCTATAGCCCACAGTATCCCCAGCAATTTGGGAAAGATGTGAACCTAGGAAATTATATCTTATCTACTAGATCAGAGTTCATTTTCCTGATGTGATGGAAAATATGCTAAGGGCTTACAAAGCAACATTTTGCTTCAGGTTGCATCATCTACAGTTTCCCCCTTAAACATAAAAATGATTTCTATATTACAAGCGAAGCATGTTTGGAATCTCTCTCTTTTTCACTCTAGAGTCCTAAAGGATGAAATAAACCAATAAGAATAGATCATATATTTAACACTCTATATAAATTCCCTTCAAACTTCTCTTTAAGAATGTGGATTTCTACTGTAACACCTCAGAAGTGTCATCTCCTGTTGCAAATGCAATTAGCAGGAACTTAAATTTACATCCAAACTACCCTGTTTGCTTCCCAACACATTTCATGCAAACCCCACTTCCTATCCTGCAAAATGCATTAAAAATTATCAAAATAGCCAATTTATTACATGTATATCCCACTTTTCTTCTAAGCAGTTTAAGGTGGCATAGAAAGTTCTCTTCCTCCCCATTTTATCCTCACAATAACTTTATGGGGTAGTTGTCAGAAGGAAACAATATCTTACTAGCAATTTTAAGATGCCATGCTGGGATAAACTAGTAACTGGCTCATTTGTTAAGGCTTTAAAAAGAAAATCTGACATTTTGACAAAAAAAAAAATTGCCTTGTTCTTTGAAGGGTACATGTATAGTTCTCATACAGCAATGGCCTATATCTGCTGTAACTCACAAGAATACTTTCTGGGTCTTTGGAAAGATATAACCCACCAGAGAATAGAGAGGTTTTCTAGCAAGCAAGATGGAAATTTTATGGACCACAGAGATTCCCTCTCCCTGGCCCTCCAAATGAGGTTGATGTTGTACGAAATATCCAGATATGTAATGAGTCAGATCAACTCTGCCCAACTTGCGCCCAGGTCTCAGTAATACAGGCCAGATGGGCTACCTCATTTCCAATGAAGCCATGGATGAGTGAAGTATTAAGCTAAAACAGAGCAATGGAGAGGGCAGAATAAAAATTGAAACTGTGGAGTATGCATCTGATCATAGTCTTAAGACCTCCTTCCCCTATCCATCTTAAGACTATGACCAAATGCAGACCTCTTGGCTTCAGCATCACCCATCAATCCCTCCCACTGCAACTCTGCTCTGTTCACTGTCTAGTTCAGTGTTTCTCAACCTTGGGTCCCCAGATGTTTTTGGGTCCCATCATCCCTGAGCTCTGGCCTTGCTAGCTAGAGATGATAGGAGTTGTAGACCAAAAACATCTGGGGACCCAATGTTGAGAAAGGCTGATCTAGTACATCCTTTCACAACCTTGGGTCTCCAGATGTTGTTGGACTATAACTTCCATCATCCCTGACCACTGATCCACTAGCTAGGGATGATGGGAGTTATAATGGGAGTTATAATGCAGCAACATCTGGGCACCTAAAGTTGAAAAAGCCTGAAAAAGTTATGGAGGAACTCAAAAGCTTGCACATTATTTGTGATGTTGGGGCTGTCCTGATATGAATATTGGATTTTTATCACAACAGAATTTCTGTAGTTGATTGATACATTTTATCTACAAAGTAAGGGTGCATATTTATGTTTTCTTAACATTTAATTGGTTTATGTGACCCCGCAAAGACACTGCTGCCTGAGAGTATAAATACCTCCTTGCTAGATCAGACCTAAGTCTAGCATTCTTTGCAACAATTCTAGCAGTCAGGAAATAGGTGATGCACCAGAATAGGGTAGCGGTCCATTTGTGAATAATAGTATCTTCTGCCCACTCATGTAAGCTATAATTAGGTAAAGTGATGTCAAAGACCATGCTAGGAGTACATGCTGAGAAGCAAGAAAGAAAAGAACATTACTTTTATTTCCCTGCAACAGCAGAAGGTAGACAATACCTAGATTTTCCCTGGCATTTAATGGGGTATTTTAAGATAATGAAAGCAGAAACCCGCTCTCTAAAAGGCTTTTCTAAAGATCTCTACACAATGTCACTCCCCACTCCACCTTCTGATTAGAGAATAAGCAGAGAACTAGCATCTCAGAACCTTGGCTGTGGTACGTTACCTATCCCCAAGCCAGCTTTTAAAAAGGAAAGAAAAGGGATTTTAACTGTTGCTCCAGCAAAAGTTCTTTTGTTGAAAAATGCCACACAGGTGTACTATACAATAGAAGTCAGAGAGAGACAGAAAGCACACACACCACACAGACCTTTGGTTTTATATTCCATTTTATTAAGACCTTGAAAGTCATCTTGTTCCATTACACATAGGCTTCCTGAAAAACGGTCCCATATTTCCTCATTACCTTCATGTTCTTCATACTGTACATTCAATCCAACTCTGAAGACAACCCAAAATATGGTGAACAGCTTTTCATTCAAGTTATGTCCCTTCCAGTCAGATATCAGAATGCTCACAGTTGCTGCTCTGGGATGAACGTAGTGTACATCTGCAGTTTCACATATACCAGAGATCTGGAATTCCAATAATCTTTCTTTTTTCAGATTAAGTTTTTTACCTCTTACAGCTGAAGAAGAATTTAAACACATTGTTTAAATGTGTTGTTTTAGTCAACAACAATCAAATTCTCAGGCACCAAACAATGTTGTACAGAACTTTGCAAGGATCTAAATTCTAGCCAGGAACGAACGAAAATCAAGAAGAGTTCTAGATGCTCAACAAAGCTTCCAACTCAGAACAGTAATCCTACTTGTTGCCATAAGTGAAACCAGTAAGACAGGAGTTGACAAGGTGGACTGTGAAATCACATCCAGCTCTATTATTCAAAGTAAAAGAGGAAATATAGTGGGACACATGCAAGTCATCACTACCCCTCCAACCATGATTGGTAAGCCAAGAACCATCCTTGACTTCAAATTATGGTTTGTTTGGAGTGAAATAAATCACACACCCCAGTTGATGTTACACTAAGTCAAGGATTGTAGCTTGTTGCTCCTGATCACTATTCTATTATACTGATGGAATAATTTTCAGAAGTACTTATCAGATGGTTTAGCGAGTTAATTCCATTGGATATGCATTGAACCAAAGAGTTTTACACTAGGCTTTGATTTAACAGTTGTGGGTCTCTTTCTCACTTCATCATTTAAAGGAATGATAGAAGGCTTCAGAAACAAGTTCACCCATTCTCCATCATATTATAATGCAACATGACATTAAGGTTCTGCCCCTCCATCAAGTGACAGGTAGATTGAATCTGGTAGGGAAATGCCACTTCAAGTCAGGCAGCTGAACACAAAGGCTTTTGGATGAAGTCATTAAAAATGCCTTTGAATACACAGCAGCTAGATAAAAGTCTGCAAAGTGCTTACTCTGTACATTTGCATTCACTATCTGGCTCCGCACTCCCACCCTACTCTGCAAATTCTAACAATTATAGTTCAGTTTGAGTCTCCCAGAGACCAGGCAAAAATTGAAAACAGATTTCCTCTACAGCACAGCTTGAATTTCATAAATTCCATCAACTTTCTCAGGCTTTCTTAAAAACTGAACTGGAGAAAGAAGGAAAGCAGCAGCAAACACATTGCACCCTTGTTCTACTTCTGCAAACCAGCACAATTAACAATAGTCAACACTTCTGGCAACCCACCACCACACATACACAAAAGTGTGAGAGTGAATTCTTACTGTAACTTCTTATGAACTCTCAAGTTCAAACTATTTCTTAAGACAGGGGTGGTGAACCTTCCAGGTGTTGTGGGACTAAAAACCCCATCATACTGCTGGGGTTAGTAGGAGTTGAAGTTCAACAACATATGTGAAGGGCCATGCAAGTTCCCCATTGTAGCCTAAAGGAGTAAAACACAAACCCTGAAAATCTGATGGTGGAACTCAAAATGCAGTTGAAAAGATCACACGCTGTCAAGCCAAGATGAAGGCCTTGCTTGCAGGTAATCGTTAATAGCACCATAGCACTTCCTAGATAACATCACAGATTAGAGAACCTCTCTGCCATGCCTCAGGATATAATTAAGGTTGCAATCCAGTATCCTCTAACTTACAAATAAGTCCCACCACAACTCAGTAGGGCTTATTTCAGCATTACCATTTATAAGATTGCAGTAAATAGTGTAAAAGATAAAGTGATTCAAAACACAAGGCCTCAATACTGTACATAAACCAGTGCAAGTGTCGTTTTCAATCATAGTAAAAAGCAGGCTATGATTTCCCTTATGCAAAGACTGCTGTAGTAATACTCAGAAAGATTCAACAAGAGGTTATTCACATTACATTAATGTGGAGCTGGCACTGTTCCAGCTGCCACATAATATTTGTTCTGTTCCTGTAAGAAATGGATCTTTCAGTGTAACAGCACCCACACTTTGGAAATTCCTACCTACTGATATCAGGCAGGTGCCTTCACTGTACTCTTTTCAAGGTGAGCTAAAAATATTATTGTTTACTCAAGCCTATCCAAACATGGAAAAGTTGACAATGTTTTAATTTGTTTTTAACTATTGCTTTTAATTATATTTTGAATTTTTCCAAATACCTGTTTTTAACCTTGTATTTTATTGACAATTTTAATTTTATATATATTTGTAAACCATTTGCTTAAGAATACAATACCAGATATACCTTGTAGGATCAGTTCCAACATGCTATACCAGAATCCTAACAACCTGCAGGTTCCAAGTGGTCCACCAATGGACTATGGTCTATCCTTTTTCCATAGACCACATGAATAATGAAAATGGGAAGGGGAGAACCAGAGCTAACAAAAAAGACGACAACCATCCCAATTCTGTCAGTATGAGGCAGGCGAAGGTCAGTTTTCCAGCACAGAGTATAATTCACTTTAAGTGACTACTTTGCACCAATTGAGAGTACTGTTTGCTAAAGAATGATGCATTCAAACCTACTGGTTTTCTAATTAGCAGACTCTGAACTACAGTCTCAAGTTTCCAATAGTAGACAGCTCTCAAGAGAGTATTTCAGCACACAGATACAGTCTGACTGAAACAAGTCGATTTGTACTTCTCTTTTTTAAAAAAACAAAACAAAACAAAACCTTTCACTTCCCTATGTCTGCACACCAGATGCTTGTGGAAGATGTGTCAGCTGATACAAACCTGCACTTGAATGAGCTTCCCAAATATATTTCTTTCAACATATGAATTTGGAGAGGCAAATTCCTGGCTATGTGCTCTGCCTCACTGTTGTCACTTTTCCAAGAATACGAAACAATCCTTTATCAGGCATCACCACATTCATCTGTTGACAGAGGGAGAACATCAGTTCTCATTGGAAAGTTTGAGGCAGGAGGGTAGAAGAGCACACCACGTGGGAAATGCTAATGAACTGGAAATCTAGTAATGCTGGGGCAGCATGAGGGAGGGGAGAGTCTGGAAACTGACTTGGCAACTTTCACATCCCTCAGCACAGAATTATGCCTGCAAAACATGAAAGTAGCAAACTATCAGAAAGAACACAATATTTTAAACATGTTTTGTATCTCGTGTTTGGAGACAGGTAACAAGAGGATTTTGAGGAGCTCCAAAAGGTCTGTCCCAACTGAGTGAAAGGACATTAAAATGGCAAATACAATTCACTATAAGAAAGTACAAAACAATGCACACTGACACACACACACACACACACACACACACACACGAAAACCTAACTTTGCTTATCCAATTCCGGGGTTTTAACCAGGGAGAAATATCTTAGGGTCATGGTGGATTCATTGAAGATGTTGACCCAGCATGTGACAGCCATGAGAAAGGTGACTTCCATGTTGAGAATCATTAAGAAAGGGATTAAAAATAAAACTGCCAATATTGTAATGCTGTTATTCAAATCTATGGTGCAACTGCACTTAGAACACTTTGTACAGTTGTGATTGGCACACTTCAAAGAGGATTCCGTAAAGCTGGAAAATGTCCGGAGAAGGGCAACCAAAATGATCAAGGACTGAAACAACTTCCCTTTGATGAAAGGTTGCTACATTTTGGGCTCATTTAGGATGCAGGGATATGATAGAGGTGCAAAATTATGTGTGGTGTGTAGAAAGTGGATAGAGAAGTTTCCCTTCCTCTCATAATACTAGAACCCAAGGTTATTCAATAAAGCTGAATGTTTGAAAGATTCAGGACAGACAAAAAGAAAGCACAGCACAGGGTTAAACTATGCAATTTGCTCCCACAAGATGTAGTGATGAACACCAACTTGTATGACTTCTAAAACGGGATTGGAGAAATTCATCAAAGATGAATGGATCTCTTCATGGATCTGAGGCAGTATGCTTCTGAATACTAGTTGCTGGAGAGTACAAGTGGGGAAAAGTACTTTTGTAATCAGATTCAGCTTATGGGCTTTCCATATGCATCTGGTTGGCCACTATCATAACAAGATGCTGAACTAGATGGGTGTTTGATCTAATCCAACAGGGCTCTTCGTAGGTTATTTGGGAAGATCTCTTAAAAGAATCAAAGACCCAAGGATGCTTTACATGGACTCTTGGGCTGAGGTATATTGTCTAGGGCAGGGGTAGTCAACCTTTTTATACTTATCGCCCACTAATGCATCTTTCTTGATGGTAAAATTTCCTTACCGCCCACCAGTGCTCAATGGAAAGAGGATTCAGCTTGTGCCATAGAACCCCCTACCATCCACCTAGAGTCCTGACACCTCTGGTCTAAGAGGTTGATTGCAGGGGGGGGGGGTTTGTTACTGTTATTGATATGACTTTTTTGTATCTTTATTTACATATTCTTATGATTTATGTGGAAATTGTTCTATGTGTACTTTTTGATGTTTTATTTATTGTTTATGACTACTCTTGTTATGTTTGCAATTATGTGATTTTTTACATGTTGTAAGTCACCTTGAGCATGGTTTTAACTAGGAAAGGCAGCATACAAAGAATAATAGCTGACTGATTGGTTTGATTGAATGCAAAAGGGAATTACTTTGGAATTCCGAGTACTAAAACGCAATGTACTCAGTCTAAAAACAATATTAGTGCAATACAAGGAAAAGTGTCAACTCCAGCAAGATCTATAACTGTAACTCGCTTGACATTTTGAAACTCTTTTTAATACTGTTTCATAGCTACCAAATGGATACATATTTTAAGGCAAGCGCCACAGTGCAAGCCATCATGGAAACTGTAGTTACTTAGTTGTATGAAAAACCTGCTACTGTATTCCAAGTTCAGCTGCATTCCTAGTAATTTTTCAAGGTAAAAGCAGACTTTTTTTTTTAAGGTTCTGCATCTTGAGATTTGGTTCAAATTACACTTTGTGCTGCTTAAGGAAATCCTGGCAGCTATTAAGGACATTGAGCATTCTATAGAGATCCCTAGCTCACTCAGTGACTGCAATTCTCAATATTAATTTGGGCCTAAGAGTTATGACAAATGGACTTAGTGATAGTTTAAATTTGCAACCTATGGACTCAGTGCCAGATGCAAAAGTAGAGGCAAATTATCTACACTTGAAATAGGTGCTCGGGAGTTGAAGTACCAGTCACTTAGCAGATAAGACGATGATACCCTTTTGCTTCCAATTTATTATTCTATTTCCAAAATGTTCACCCTGCATTATTAGTCCACAATGCTCTTGAGGTAGTTACAGAAAAAAAAATGTTCCTTTAGGGCAGGCACGTCCAACAGGTAGATCGTGATCTACCAGTAGATCACTGGACATCTGTGGTAGATAACTGGTAGATCACTGGCTCCCCCCAAAGAAGCTCAACAAGTTTGGCTCCCCTAAAAAAAGCTCAAAACCTTTGTCCTGCGCCCCTAAAAACAGGGCTTTCCTCCTCCCTAAAAACTCACCAACTTTGACCTGAACCCCCAAAAGGGGGTAGATCACTGCCAGTCTTTAACTCTGTGAGTAGATTGCAGTCTCTTGGGAGTTGGCCACCCCTGCTTTAGGGAGGCCACTTAGCTTAAAATGAAAATGGTGTCAGTTCACATTCCAGCATCTTGTTCCTGACTTAAGGGGAAAATCCACAGCGCAGTGGCTGAGTACACAGTTGCATGCAAAAAAGTTTCGCTTCTCAAATCCAAAGAAAGGATTTCAATTAGAAGGGCTAGGAAAGACTTCCAAGATGCAGACAGTCCTGAGCTGAATAGAAAAGTGATGGCAGACTCTGGAGTTCAACTGTTAAGTTTCAAGACTGAAGCTAGGTGTCAGCAGTGCTTTATTGTCATATTTTTATTACTGTTTTCCCCCTGGTGTACGGAATGCTTTTATAATTCTCATTTAGTTTCTCCTCACAATTTATTTTGGGTTAGCTATACTGGACTTGCCCAAGACCAGCCAGTTGAGAAAAACCTGGAACCCTGATGCCCGGTGTTTAAACACTACATAGCTACTTCATGGCATTTGCTCAGTACAATGAAGACAAATTCCCTGGCTAAAGCTAGACAGTAGAGACAAAATGTAGAACAGAATTTGTAGCAGCATCATTTTAAATCTATCTCCAGACATGGTACACAATAGCAGAAATTTTACAGCAACTACTGGTTATCACACACTTGTGCAATCAATACCCAGATTTATATTATTACCACATTTAAGAGACTGACACCCACCACATATAGGGAAACAGAAGAATTTCCAGAGGATAAAAACTGGCCATTTAATCTCCAGTTTGATAGCCAAACAAAACTGCAAAGGAACATAATTTGATAGTTGTGGGCAGACCTCAAAGTCTGGGCAAAAATTGTATTATCTAATCCCATGAAACAAGCAGCCCTTTTTACACAAAGAGACTAAGTTGCACTGACAAGCTTGCATATGGCAAATGCATGGCTCCTAATTAGCTTAGGAGATTTATAAAACGCCATATATCTGGGCACAGTACTGTAGATAAAAACACAATTATAATGAAATATGTAAACAGCTCCTGCCAGGACTCCTGTTAGAAAAAAATTGGCTTAAAGCAGCAGTCACTCTTAAGATATTCCATTAGCAACTGCTACACTGATTATTATTTTTTTAACTTCCTGAACAGGAGCTACTTGCAACTACGGTAATCTGACCACATCTGCTGGAAGCTTCTGTACAGTTATACTCACAGCAAATCAACAGAATCCAATTCACTTTAGCAAAAATTGGGGTGGGTGGGGAAAATATTTATTTGTGTGCATCCCTAGAGGTTGTCTAAGCCCAACAATGGAAGGCTTGTCATGTCCTACAGATTTTTAAAATCTGTTGGTAAGAAACAGAGCAGAGTATTATTGGCACAAAGTTCTCAGAAGCAGTGGCTCTGCACTCCTCCTTATCTTTATCTTTGGGTTTATGATTCACTATTAAGTAAGAAGCCTTGCAGCATGACTCAGAGATTAAACTGTGGGGGAAAAGGGAAGAAAATGACTTACATCTCTTGATAAATGCCTATACCATAGTGATTCATACTAAATGGGAAAGAAGGCAGAGAAGGGGTAGAGGTTCGTCTTTCAGAATGTTCTACAGAATATGATATAATGGGACCATAATATGGATCAGATTCTTAGTCCAATATTATCAACACCAGACGATATCCAACATGTTGCCCTCCAGATATTATTGGACGCCATCATCCCATACAATTTGGCAAGCTAGCTGGGGCTGATGGGAGTTGGAGTCCAAAAACATCTGGAGGACACCATATTGACTACTCAGATCTGGCAACTGCTCTCCAAAGTTTTAGGCACAATCTTTCCCAGTCCTTCCGCAACAGATTCTTTTTAGCTAGTGGCACTGGGAATTAGGGGTGTATGGGGGGGTAGTACCTCTGGTGAGGGACAGGTGATGTACTTTCTGAGGTAGCTTGTCCACCTTTGGTTCCCGCCCTTCACTTAGATCCCACATGTGGCTCCTAGAGGCTGTCAGCACACAACAGCAGCCACACCACGGAACGGCTTGGACTGGCCGGCTAAACCAGGTGAGGGTAGCAAATGGGTCTTAAATCTTCAATGAGTAAGGGAATTCCCCTGCAGGGGAAGACAGGCTCCAGTGGATTAAGCGGACAAGACTAATAGTGGGTCCAATGGTCAAGAAGAAAGTTTCTGCATGTGTTGTAGAGGGTAGCAAGGATCAATGGAGGTCATCAACCTGGGGAAAGAGCCCATCGAGGAGAAGAAAAACTTTGATCCTAATCCTCCGCCAGTGTTAGAAACTCAGGTATATAAGCTAGGCGCCAAATGGCTCCTTAAACCAAGGTTGCAGTCACCCAAGTGATATGTGTAGTTGCCATTTGGGGGCAAGATGACTCTAAAGTCTTATTTTTCAAATGATGAACTGACTGTGGTTGATTCTCAATTAAACATCTGGCAAATTGAGATGACAACCTTGAGCTAGGTTAAGAGCTTTGAGTACTTCAAGAAGAAAAGTCACTTGATCCAGGGACAGTCCACATATATACTGGCCTATTCCAACCCTTTTCTTAATGGTGACTGCTGCTGCTCAGGCTGCACAGAAAAAGAAATTTGGTTCCAGAAATTCATTCCAATTGTGCAGATAAAATATAACTGATAGAATTCTACAAGATGGGGTATTAGTGTGTGAAACCAGTCCAAATCCAATGATCCTCAGGTGGCGAAGATGTCAGGTGCCATCTTGGCACCTAGTCATCTTCACTTGATTGCAAGTGGTCAAAAGCCAGGTGCAAAATGCACCTGGTGCCTGGCTAATTTTGAATACTGCCTTTCGCTGCCTTGCAGGATATTATTTGGGAGAAGAAAAGGCTAAGGAGTAAACCCTTCACAAATCTGGACTCTGAAAGACTTCTGGATGGTGACTTCCATGCCTCCTTCAGGCAACTCCTGCAGCCAAGCTGGCCCCAAACGTACTTCAAAGTTCAGCAACATCATCTGTCAGGTGAAGCTTGGAGCTTCTCTTGGAAAAAGGGGAAGGATTAAGAATAGCTCCACGAGTTTCACCTTCCCACACTCTAACCGTCTAGCGATGATGGATGGAAAAAAGGACGTGACTATGGAAGCTGGAGAAGCAGTAAGAAAGGAAAACAAAGGTGTGTGTTCCCAGATTAAAGGGAGATACCTTCATGTGTAGGTACATATAAACATGAAAACATAAGGTAGAAGAACCCTACTCATTTGTACTGGCAGGGATATGAAGATGGTTTCAGAGGCTGCTACCTTTGATTCAGCAGCATCACCTTATATCAATGAAAACGGGAGATATTTTACATCCTTATACTATATGGTCTTGCAACAGCACACAATGTAAATGTTGTGTCTGAAACACTGACATTTTGACACATTCATACTGAGGTGAAAAAGAGTGAAGGGACAGTCCTGGGGAAGCCATGTGGGATGGAGGTGCGGTTGTGACAAGGAAAAGAATCAAAGGCAGTGCTGATGTTGACATGTAAAGCTTTCACATAGCTTGGATCAAACAGACTAAGGGGACTAGGCTTTCACAATAGAAAAGGTCAACCAAGAGTCACCAGTTAGTTTGCAACTTCATTTTTACAATAAAGATCATATCAGGTCTCAATGGCAGAATGCAGCAGAGCTAGATGCTTAGTACACAACTGTCTCCTCTTTCTCCAGGCAAATTAAAGGCCGCTATGTAGTCTCTCTGCAGAGAGGAGAAACAGAACTAAACGCAGTGCAGTCATTCCATTCCATGAGGAGTTTATCACCAGTTAAAAGCTCAGTGTGCACGTGCACACACACAGAACAGCCCCAGGACTTCCTTAAAATAGAGGAAGGGTGCTTACTTCAAAGCAGTAAAATGAGTACAACATTCAACCCCACATATGGTGGGAAGGACATCCAAACTCATTCAGTAACTATATGCTATGCTGGCTGTTTCCTTTACAATGAGGCAAAATATGTTAAAATGATATATTTTACAAAAGTGAACATTTATGCCTTACTATCACTTTAGGAGTTGCAAAAAAACAAACCAAGCTTTACCTAAAAAGCTGCTTGCAAAATTCATGTCTACACTATAGTTCTCAGGAGATAAAATTGGCTCACTTATCACTAAAAGGCATAACTGAAACCTTAAGCCCAGTTCTAGCCCATAGTTATGGTAGATTTAAAAACACTACCACCATATAGAATGTTTCCTGCCACCTCAAGAGACTGCATGAACCATATTTCCTCAAGAGATGAATGAGTGGAGGGGGGCCCTTTCCACATCCTCTCGACCCCCTGGGAAACTCGACAAACCTGATACACCTGTAACTGGGTGTGGAGACTGCTGTGAGCAGCCTGAGGAAGGACCATCCACTATGGGCTGCCCATAAAAAGCAAGTTTAGAGTGAGAGACTAGAGAGATGACTGCTGTTTCCAGGATCTCTTCTCATTCTGAGAATTCTGTGGGTGAGGTGAGAACCTGGACCCTGGGTGAGAACCTGGAGACTGAGAGGGAGGGTGTGTCAGAAGAAAAATGAATTGATCTTGCTATATTGGTAACTTTGAAACATTTTTATATGTAACTGTATTTTTGTAATATTTACAGTAAGCTGTCCGTTGTTGCTTAAGTTTTTGGCACACTGCTTAGATATATTTTAAAATATATTAAATGGTATAGAAATTAAACTAAAAACTAAGTAAAATAAATAAAATAAGAGGGCAGCCTTTTCCCCCCAAAGTTTGCAACTTAATAAACCCTTAACATACTTTAAACTTTCAAGCATTCAGTCCAAATCAGGGGTTAATTGAGGAGAAAGCAGGTATTATTAACTTTCCTGTTTAGAGATACTTGCATGGTGTGTTTGTAATGTCAAGGGACTGATCTTTAAGGTGGTCTTCTATTGTCTTGCCCACAATGCATGACAGGACATAGAACAGGAAAAAACAGTGCTAGATCTGAAACAGCAAAATACATACAACTGCATCCAGCAGGAAGTTCAATAGAAAATTTACAGGAGATGCAAATGCTTATCTCACTTAAGTGCACAAAAGAGCATCTGAAAAACTGACCCCAAATTTTTCAGCAGGCCAACTTAACTGAAAAATTTCTCTGCAATAGAAACCTAGTTAGAAGTTTTAGCACAGAAAAGTTGCAAGGGTTTATCATTACAGTACACAAATACACAATCGCGCCACTGCAACCACATTCTTCTCTCCTGTAAGGAGATTTTACCCTCAATTTATCCTCTCACTCCCCCTAGTCTGGTACTGTTGAAGTAAGGTACAACATACTAAGAATGGGCAAAAGTCCTGAGTTTTCAATTGCAATCACAGATACAGTATAGATTTTTTTTCATGCACCAATTATTGAAATTGCATTCACACTTGTTCAATAGATTATACACATCTTTAATCTTCATATCCTAACCAATTCTTTATATCCAGATCCTTCAAAGGCTCACGCACTTAAGGATCTTGCAATACATTTATCGCAACAGAAAACATGAACCATGGAAAACAGGCCTAGAGAATCAAGTTTCATATCAATGTAAAATATCAGTTGGTCTATCTAATTCATTCCCCCAAGAAGGTACCACTTTTTGTATCAATGACAGGCTATAATATTTAGGCCACACAACTGGTATCAAAATAAAATAAGAAGAATTCCCCTTCACATGCCTATATTCCTCCACATAGCAAATCATTGGAATAAATGAAAACCACAGAATACACACAGAAAAAAGATTGGACTGGAAGCAAGGTTCTTAATTATTTTGCACTTCATTTTAAATTTTGTCAACAGATTGCTTTAATGCCTTTATGCATGAAACAAGGTTCAAGAGGGAGGCATAGATACACAACCATTTCTATGCTTGGTTTTTGCTGAACCTTAGGTAAACAAGTGCACTAAGAGGTGCAAAATGATGTTTCCCAAGCTAAAGATCATGGCTATACAAGGCAGCAATCATGTTAGCTCCACTCAAAAAATGAAAGGCAGGAAGAAGGGTGCAAAAGTAAAAGGCATTTCAGTTAGAAGGCTAGTCAAACCAAGAGCAGAGATTTCAGGTCCATTTTTTTGTGCAGGTGGGAGAATTAAGTATTCCATTAATAAATCCTTGCAATTTCAACACAGAGCTATAATATAGTAAGTCATCCATTTTAATAAAAGCAGTATACAGCAAGCTGTTCCTAAGTGGCAATAGGCTTCCAAGCAACTAGAAGACCAAAGAGTGGGCTAGATGTACCCTTTGCCCAATTCAATGTGAAATTCCTTTTGTTTTCCTAGGTACATACCCAGAACATAAGCCTTGTGAAAGACTAACACCAATACTTGGGTCAGAAGTAAATATACATGATGAAACCAAAGGGTAAAATACAATATGGAAGACTTTCCCACTACCACCAGAGTCCTTCCCAAGTTCCTAGGACGTAATGACATGAACCACTCTGGATTAATGTTCTGCATGCACAAAATGGGTAAAGAGGAGCTCAGTAAAACAGAGACTTGCTTTCAACCTCCAAGCCTGAATTCCGCCTCTGCTACCTCTGCATTTCTAGATTTGAAAAGATGGGAGGCAAAATGGATGGGTTTGTGCAAAATTTGTAACACCCCTACTTTCATCCCTAAGGAAGCAGGTTCAGACAGGATGTCTCTATGCTACAGTCACTCTTACTCAACTTCTTGTATGGAGGCAAAGCAAATGGGAAGAGGCACTCCTTTCTCAGCAGTAACCTCGTAAGAAATATTTGTGGGGGAAAGGAGAACAGCTCTTTTCATAGCCCCAAATACTTTGGTGTGTAACAGACTTTGGTCTATTTCCCCCAATTGTTTTGGGTAGCAGCAACTGAGTGGGGTGAAAGAAAGGATAAGAGGTGATGACAGTAAATACGAAGGAGCCAAAGCAGAACTGCCCTCAACTGGAACTGCTATAAGAAAGAGAACTGGATAATTGTAGGAGAAAGATGTGGAGGATCAATACAATAACTGTTCCAAACTATCCTAAGGCTTGAAATACCCTTCTCCAACCTGGATTCCAACTCTCACCAGCCCAGCCAACGGTTACAATGATGAAAGCTGTAGCCCAGAAACATCTGCAGAGCACCAAGTTGGGGAAGGCTGTTCTGAAGCCCACATTTTTATGTCTGTCAGGCAATCAGGAAACTGCCTGCCAGAATTTGCTCTTAACAAACAAAACTCCCTGCATATAGAAAACAAGCATGCCATGGGGAAAAGGTAAATTTAGCTTTTTCCTCCCCCCCCCCGGCAGTTCAGTGTGCAATTTGTTTGTGGGAACCGTTTGAATGTGTAAACCCCCACTTGGACCTTCAAGTGGTACAGTCTAGAGGAAAAGGGTTTATTCCTTGATTTTGCTGAATATATTATACTTGCCAGACAGGGGTGGATGGGTAGGAAACTGAAATGATGGAGATCTATGGAGGAGAGTGAAAGGTGAAGGTGCACATAAATGCAGAAAATTGTATTACCAGGAAAATGTCTCCTCAGCCTGAACCACTATAGGAAAGTGAGTGTAGGGGGGGGGGGAGAGAGAGAGAGGGAGAGAGAGAGAGAGAGAGAGAGAGAGAGAGATGAGGTTTGGAAAAGATGATTAAAAAGGTTATGGCAAAATTCCTTTGAAACTGACTGCATGTATAAAAGCCTATCCTCAGATTATAGAGGCTCTTTCCTTTTCTGACAACCCCCTCAGTTATTATTTTTTAGAAGGAATGCAAAGGGACTTGTCAGTTTCACTATTGCCTCTCCCCTCAAAATTCTAACATTAATTAGGGGAATATGTGGAGGAAATGTTGGTTCTCTCTCTCTCTCTCTCTCTCTCTCTCTCTCTGTGTGTGTGTGTGTGTGTGTATATGTGTGTGTGTATGTATGTGTGTAAAGCGTGGACAGAGAAGAGACCAGTATGGGGGAGATTGTACATGTGGGGAAATGTGTGCAAAATGGGGAAATATGAGAAAATATGAGGTGTGGATGAGAGGTAGATGAATATAAAATGGGGATAATATGAAACTCCCCTCTGTCTGAACTGAGGTTCCCTGCCTGCATATACGGGGTTTGGGTAAGAGGGGGGGGGGGAGAAGGTACAGGGTTAAATGAGGATAAATAAAAACAGGGGAGTGAAAAAGAAAGATTTCCGGGGAGGGGGGGCCATATGGGATAGAATGAGGGAAGTGGTGAGGCTGGAGGTTGAAATGAAGGGATGTGGATGGTCTTTGCCCCATACTTCAGCTGCCACTCACATGGGGAAACGTTATCCTATTTCATTATATGGTCTCTTATTACTGCATTGTATTTTTTATTATTACATAAAGTCCTGGAAGCCCTTTGGATGAAGGGTGGCTTAGGATCTTTTTAAGCAATGGAAATCAAATCAAAGGAAGGGGCTGTTAGAAGAAGATAAATAAAAACAGAGCCTGCCAGTCCTTTCCCCACCAGCAAATCCCTGTATGAAGAAAACCACACAGTTGTACAAAGCCAGGACATTGTGCTCTGAAAAATCACTATTAAGAACAACGATCATAAATAAACGAACATATAAAATCAAAGGGAGAGGAGGGGAGGAGAGAGAGAAGTCCGAGAATGAAGATGCTGTAAATGTATAAATATAAACAAAGTGGAAGGCTGAGAGTGCACTTGACGATACAAACAAATAAACATAAATAAATAAAGTATGCATGGGGGGGAAAGAGAGAGCGAGAGGCTGGATAATTTAAATAAATAAATAAGGCAAGCACGCCAAGGGGAAGATTAAGTGGATGAGCAATGTAAATAAATAAATATAAACAAGTCTGAAAAAACAAAGCGGCGGCGGGGGGGGGGGGTTGGGAGCGTGGACTGATAATATAAATAAATATAATTGAATAACTAAATAAATATAAACCAACAAAGCACGGAGAGTGAGAGAGTGGAGGGGTAATGAATGTAAATGAATTAAATATAAACAGACGAAGCCGGGGGGGGGGGGAGAGAGAGCGAGTGAGGGAGGAAGGGACTGACAATATATAAATTTGGTCTGTTGGCTGCAGGTCTCTTTGGGTTGGCTCGGGCCGGGGAATCTTCTAATAGGTTCTGTGGAGGTGTATTTCACGGTGTGCGTTGTGGGGACACACAAACCACACACACACAGGGGGGGGGGGAGCCGGGTGGTGAGGCGCCCCTTCCTTCTCACCTGCTGGTACTCGGCGTCCTCGGGTCGGAAGTCGTCGCCGACGGCCTCCCAGCGGAGGCTGAAATGGGGCAGGCGGTGCAGGAGGCTCACCCACCACGGAGGAGAGTAGCTCACGCCGGCCGCCGCCGCCGCCATGCCCGGCCTGAGGAGAGAAGGCGCCTCGCCTCCCCCGGTCGCCTCCGCCTCCTTCTCCCCCTCAGGGACGCCGCCGCCGCCACCTCCTTCCTTCCTTCCTTCACCCGGAGGAGCTGCCCCTTCCCGCGGCCATGAGGGGGCAATGCGAGCAGCAGCAGCAGCGCCGCCTCAGCTCCGCCGGTTCAGGCGGCCCAGGAGGCCCCGCGGCCCCGGCGGCGGCTTCGGAGGCTCCGCGCCCGACATGGCCCCTGCCCCGCCGGCCCACACGCTCCCTCCGCTCGGCGCGGCTGCCGGCGCTCTTTGTTCGCCTCTCCGCCGCCGCCGCCGCCTCTTCCTCCCCGGATGGCGCCGCCCACACGGACCCCCTTTCGGCGCCGCCCGAGTCGGCCGCCCGCCCGCCCGCTCCCTGCCTGCCTGCCTGCCTCGCTCCCTCGCCCGCCTCGGAGACGGCCGCGCGCGCGCGTGTTCATGGGCTGGCGGAGGGGGCAGAAATGGCGCCTCAGGGAGCAGGCCCTCGGCGCCGCCAGGCCGCCATCCCTGATGCTGCTGCTGCTGAGCCTAGGGAATGGAGGGGCATCATGGCCACACACAGACACACACACACACACACACGGGCATGGGCACAAAAAGGTCCCCCCCTACACACACACACACACACAGGCGTACAGTATACACAAAATGTATCCCCTACACACACAGACACACAAGCATGAGGGGGATATACACTGAAGGATCTTACAAACAGGCATGTACACAAAAGGTCCTCTTACACACGCGCGCGCGCGCGCACACACACACACACAGAGTGAGAGGGGGATATGCACTAAAAGCTCTCTCAGCACACATAGGTATATACACAAAAGGTATCCCCTACACACAGACACACAAGCATGAGAGGGATATACACTAAAGGCTCTTATACACACACAAACAGGCATGCACACAAAAGGTCCCCCTACACACACACAGTGAGAGGGGGATATGCACTAAAAGCACTCCTAACACACACATAGGCATATACACAAAAGCCCCCCTCCCTGCACACACAAACAGGCGTATAAACAAAAAAGGTCCTACCTACACACAGGCACGTACACAAAAAGGCCCCCCTACACACACACACACACACACACACACACACAGTGAGAGGGGGATATACATTAAAAGTTCACTACACACACACACACACACACACACACACACAGAGGCATATACACAAAAGGCCCCCTCCCTGCATACACAAACAGGCGTATAAACAAAAAAGGTCCTACCTACACACAGGCACGTACACAAAAAGGCCCCCCTACACACACACACACACGGTGAGAGGGGGATATACATTAAAAGTTCACTACAAACACACACACACACACAGAGGCATATACACAAAAGGCCCCCCCCTTTACATACACAAACAGGCATATAAACAAAAAAGGCCCTACCTACACACACACAAACACACAGGCATGAAAGGCTGCCTTACACACAAGCTCTCCCCACACATACACACCAACGGGCATAGGCGTATAAAGGTCCCCCTTCACACAGAGAGAGGCATGCACACAAAAAGTTGCATCTCCACAAAGATGTCATTGTCCACATCCATTCGCCTCGAGAGACAATGGGGTGCACCTCCGGGGTGAAGTGAAACCGTTGCATTTGCAGTGCCAAAGTGACCTCTCAGGGACGCAAACCTGGGCAGTGTGTATGGGGGTCCTTGGCCTCCTGGAGGGCATCTTTGGGCTCTGCACCCACCACAACAGCCTTTGATTCTCAACCATCAAGTAAGCTTGATCTGGTCTCGCACCCTGTTCCTGATGTAGATGTTCACTCACCCCTCCTTCCCTGGCATTGGGCATTTGTGGTTTGCCTCAGGTGCCAAAATGTCTTGAGCCAGCCCCATGTGTTGGACACCAAAACCCTATTTTTGAAGACACTGGAGGTATTCAGAAAAGCGTTTCTGAAGAATGTTTTAAACCCTGACAGGTTCATACAAGCAGTAATAATAATAATAATAATAATAATAATAATAATAATAATAATAATAATAATTTATTATTTGTACCCCGCCCATCTGGCTGGGTTTCCCCAGCCACTCTGGGCGGCTTCCATAGAAACCAAAAAACACTAAAATATCATACATTAAAAACTTCCCTGAACAGGGCTGCCTTAAGATGTCTTCTGAATGTCAGGTAGTTGTTTATCGTTTTGACATCTGATGGGAGGGCGTTCCACAGGGCGGGCGCCACTACCGAAAAGGCCCTCTGCCTGGTTCCCTGTAGCTTTGCTTCTCGCAATGAGGGAACCGCCAGAAGGCCCTCGGCGCTGGACCTCAGCGTCTGGGCAGAACGATGGGGGTGGAGACGCTCCTTCAGGTCTACTGGGCCGAGGCCGTTTAGGGCTTTAAAGGTCAACACCAACACTTTGAATTGTGCTCGGAAACGTACTGGGAGCCAATGTAGGTCTTTCAAGACCGGTGTTATGTGGTCTCGGCGGCCGCCCCCAGTCACCAGTCTAGCTGCCGCATTCTGGATTTGCTGTAGTTTCTGCGTCACCTTCAAAGGTAGCCCCACGTAGAGCGCATTGCAGTAGTCCAAGCGGGGGATAACTAGAGCATGCACCACTCTGACGAGACAGTCCGCGGGCAGGTAAGGTCTCAGCCTGCGTACCAGGTGGAGTTGGTAGACAGCTGCCCTGGATACAGAATTGACCTGCGCCTCCATGGACAGCTGTGAGTCCAAAATGACTCCCAGGCTACGCACCTGGTCCTTCAGGGGCACAGTTACCCTATTCAGGACCAGGGAGTCCTCCACACCAGTTCTTCAGGTAACGATATTCCAATCTTTACAAGTAACCAAGATGAGGGTCTAAAACTTCCCAGCAATTCCCTCTCCCTCCTACTTATCATGCTCTAGTTTTCCAGACTCTGTTCCAGCCCATAAAAGCCTATTTTGTCCCATCCCAAAGTCTCAAATTCTACCTTGCCCCCTCGCCTCACCTGGCAATATTTTGAAAGCCAATGTCTATTATTATTTATTTATTAATGGCTCCATAACCAGAGTTCTCTTGCTGACAGATTAAAATCCAAAACCATCAATCAATATAAGCAACAGCAGAGAAAACCATATAGAAAAGAACCAAACCACTTCAGAGCCAAGGTTAATGTAGGTTCGGCCACATATATATAATGAGAACCACAAAACACCTCACAGAGCTAAAACCAAATCCTAAAACTTAAGTGAATTGTAGAAATTAAACTGCTCATACAATTTGAAAGGGCCTAGATTACTATTTTTTTAAAGCTATTTGCCTGATGCTGGGCACTAAGATCTACAGAGGAGTTTTTCTCTGTCCTGCCACATCTGACATGTTTGGTAGGAACTTGAACAAGAGCCTTCTCAGTGGCTGAACCCAGACTTTGGACCTCCCTACCAAGAGAAGCTCACTTGTTCCCCTTGATGGTCCTTCTGCCAGCAGGCAAAAACTGAAAGTTTCTAGTCACCACAAGATTTGGTTTACTGACCCTAAGATTCAGTGCTTCAGAAAACAGGTCACCTTGATCTGAGGTGCTTCATGGGCTGTCTAATTTGGCTCAGGGACTGCCCAAGTCTTCTCTGTTCCACCCCAGCCCTGCATTTCACCACAGGGAAATTTAAAAAAACAGCTATAACTTCGCTTTTCTTTTGATAGAAGTAGATGAAATTTGCAGGCATGTTATCCAGAGTGCATAAGGTTTGCCAAATTACAGGCGAATAGGCTCAGGGTTAGGGTTGGGAGGGGGGGGACAAGACTTTTAATGTTTTCTTTAAGAGAGACAGAAATGAAACACCTATAACTTTTTATTTTGGAGGGCAGAATTGGACAACATTTTCAGGCACGGCTGTCCCTTTTGGGAGCATGAAACCAGCAGCATTTCAGGTTAGCTGCAGTGGTTTTGCTGCAAGAACAGCCTTTATTGTTTCAGCACAGGTAAAAAAAATCACTTATCTCTCCTTTGTAGTGATTAGCTGAACCAGCTAGGATCCTATCATGCTGAGGTGCTAAGTCTGAATCTCACCTAAAACCCATGTCCTTTGACCTAAATTTTTCTCCCTATCAGTGTGGGACCCAATTCTGCATTACCATTCTCTACAAAGACTTAGGCACACTCCCTCCTTTCTCTCTCTCTCTCTCTCTCTCTCTCTCTCTCTCTCTCTCCACACACACACACACACACACACACACACACACACAGTCCTAGCACAGAGAACGAACTCTGGGCTTTGGAACCAACCCATAGGCACCCTGGCTGAAATTAAGCGCTGGTCACATGCTTATCATGGACTCATGAAACACATATGCAACATAAAATTGGCTCTAGGCCAGCCCATTGCTGGAAAAATCCAGAGCCATTCCCAGCTGTGTGAAATTAACCTTTGTTTCAGAATGTAAGGGAAATATATCCTCTTAGGACTAGAAATAAGTTAGCTCTGATTAGCTTCAAGATGGCATAAAGAAACAGAACATGATAACAAGTAGTCATTGTTTTAAAAAATCCCAAATTTACTGCTGGGCCTCTTGCAAAGATTAGTGTGGGCAGGGGAGGTGGGGAGATTCTTTGTGGAAATGTTTTGCATTAGGGAAGAATGTGCCAGATGAAAATTAAATCTGGCTGTATAACATGAGAATTCTTTAAACTTTTCCAAAGTGTGGATCCCATCTCACAGTTCACATGCTTTTCTGCTTGACTTACGGACCACATCTCTTTGTCTTCAGCTGCTTAATAACCCTGTATTCATATGTTGTGGTGGTGACATGCTTAGCTACAGTTAGGACACTGTTGCCTGAGGGGGGAAAAATAGTAACAAAGCCCATACAATGAGATTAGTCAATTTTACATGGACCACATTCAACTGTTCTACATACTAAAATTGGAAAACTTCTAATCTAATTAAACCAGCTTCAGCAAGAGAACCAGCCAAGCCACAGCAGTCTCTGTCTACCATTGTGGAATTTTAAAACTTTTGAACCATCTTTTAAACTATCAAAAGTTGGTACCTTTGCACAGCTCTTTATTTCTTAACAGTCCCTTGCAGGCAATTAAATGTCAGAAAGTACTACTAAAGGTATATGGGGATATTAGTCCAACAACATCTGGAAGGCCGCAGTTGCCTCCCACCCCAGCTTTAGAAGAAGAGATCACTGTACATTTGGGGGCGGGAGTATTTGGGTTTACTGGCAAATATACAAGTAGCACACAGGTGGAAGTATGCAGCATAACACTCTTAACAAAGAGCAATTCCAGTGTCCCCACAGCAAATTTCTACAGACAGGTCCAGATGCTTAGATAAAGATCTGCACTTCCTGGTAAAGGAATTAATTCAGACTCACCTGTCACTGATCAGAAAGTTGTTTTAACTCTGATTGTTACCCTGCTGTGAAGAATCAATGAAATGCCTAGGTATAATTTAAGAATGATTGCCCATAATACACAAGAACAGACAGGGCCATGAAAAAGCGGCATTATATTACTCCCAGTGGCAAAACATTTATTAAAATCTTTACCAGTCTGCACTTTAAAGGCAGCTTGCAGAAGATTAAAACAATCTCAAAACAGGGAACACAACCTACAAAGTCTATCAACACAGAGAGTGACAGAACACTGTGACATTACATTACATTACATCACATCAGATGTCAACCCAGCTGCAGATTCAAGAGCCCACCCCAAAGACCTTCTGAGGAGCCCAAAGATCCCAGGCTCAATCCTTGGGATCTCAAGGAAGGGCTGGGGGAGGGCCTCTCCTTAAAACACTGGCAGGTTGCTGATCGTCCATGTAAAACAGTAATTAGCTGGTGCAATGATAAGGTACAAGGTATACCTGATAAGGTATAAAGACGCCTCCTATCTTCCCTTCCATGGAGATTGCCAGAGTGCACATGTGGGATGACATGGCCTTTTGTGTGCTGCTTGACATAAAACCCCAGAAAAAAACCTCACCGTGCAATGCCATAGCACATTTTTCAGGCACGATGGAGAAAACTGCCAGATCACGCACTTAAGACAATATGACAGGCTAGTGCAATGGCCCTTCCTGTAGGAGAAAGCAGCAACAACCACCACCAAGACTTCTCCATCATCACCTTCCAATGACCATCTTCCTGCTCAACTGCTTTATTAGTTGAGGTGGGGGTAGGAAAGTTCTCTCATAATGGTTTGCATACCCAGAACCCAAACATTCCTCACCCTAAGTCAAGAGGTCATGATGGCTGTGCTTAATAGGCTTGGAAGCAACAGGTCAAGGAAGAGTTTGGGAACACCCAGGAGAGCCGTTCAACAGCACCCCCACTTTCTGGTGGGCATTTTGCCAGACTGCATCATCAAAGGCCCATTCTACACCATGTGGCAAGAAGCGGGCAGCCAGATATGGTGGGGGAAGGGATTCTAATCTCTCGGATCAACTTGATCCTATTTGGGAAATTTTGCTTACATGAAAGCAGATGGTGAGCAATCCCTTACCAATTATGGCTCGAGGATGCGTTCCATTCTCTAGAATTGTAAAGGCACTTCCCACGTTGCCACCCTTCTCCATCCACACCTCCTGTCGGTTTTGTCTGAAAACCAAAATGGGAAGCAACAGTTACAGAAGGGGGGGGGGGTGTCCTTGAGGCAGCCTCTCTGTCAGCATGTTAAAAAGCAATCCTAATTTGGAGGAGGGGGTAGGTGCACATAGGAATGAACCCTCTCAAGTGTGTCCAATTAGAAGCTGCAACGGGAAAGAGAAAGGAATACAAAACTCATTGGCATCATTTTAAATGTTTGTCTCATTCTCATAAGAAAAGCCCTGCTGGATGAGACCTGCAGGTGGTGAAGGCGATGTCTGCTCCCAGGTCACCTAGGTACTAAGGCACAGTCTCCCTTACTATGGCAAGGCATATTGTATTTCTGTTTAATTCATTTACCTCTACGGCTATAAATTAGCATATACATTTTTGCAATGCAAATCGGTCTCATTTTTTTGGTGGGGGGGGAGGTTGATGCATTTCCTCTTTTTTGGCAGTATGCAAGCAGTTACCCTGTACACACCAACTTGCTCCTCCACTAGCAAAGGATAAGATAACATTTGCAAGATGGCTCCATTTGCCCACCACAGACATGAATCCGGTTGCAGAGGAATGTCTGTGTCTCTCCCTTAGAAGCATAATGACCTTGTTGCCTTCCTTGATGTCAAGATTTTTAAATGGACTTCTACCTTTGAGGGAAAGCCCTGTCGCGGCAGTGGTTGTAAAAACTCGTGCAAGATGGTGCCATATGGTGATATGACTGCTGACGAGTTCTTTCAGCATGATGTGCCAAAGGCATATTTATTCCCTGTGCACCCCCCCCCCACCCTCACGCGGACCAGCATTTGAGGAGTGGGTTTATCTGTGTTGTGATTTCTCCATGAGAGTTATAAAGATTGCAATTCCACTGCAAACAGCCATTTGGGAATGATACATTGTTATTTCCTATGGGTTTGTCCCTATGGTTTTGTACAAGGCCAGAAAAACAAAAACGCACACTCTCTTTTGTGTTTATTGAACGTGACTCTTGTTACTGGAGGCAGGGAGCAGTGATTCCATAGCAGCAACCTCACATAATGGAAACCTTCAGCCACCTGGATGTTGATGTCTGTTTTTAATTAAGACCCCTGAAATATAGTTCATGCTACATCAAACTATCTAGCAGTTGCACAATGTGGAACTGAGATCTCAGCAAGCAAAAAATGGTGAGGTTGATTATTTATTTATTTGCACGCTGTTCCCCCGTTTGTGGCAAATGCCAGAAAGTCAGGCTATGACCTTAGCTGCGCCAGGGGATTAGTCGACAGGAAGTCAGAGAGAGGTCAACGCACCAGATGTCTCCTCAGCACTGCTTTTGGCACCCTGTTCTACTCTTACAACAAACGCAAAGGTTGAAAAATTTCAGCTGTACAAACCAGTCCTTGGCTATTTACACTACCAATTTTTTTTTTTGGGGGGGTGTCACATTACTCCCTACTGAATGAAGCATCCTATGACTGTATAGGAGATTTCACAGGGCCATCCAACTTCCCGCAAGAGCTCATGCCTCCAGGCCGGGGGCGCCCCAACCAAGGCAGAAAGCTTAAAAGCTTTTTCTGTGCTGGGTACTGCTTTGGTTACATGGTGCAAAAAGGGTTTATATGCTCTCCGCTTTGCCTTGGGGAGCAAATCCTGCTTGGCACATGGCCTCTGGGTGTGCTGGGCCTGCTCTCTCTCACCCCCCACCTGTGGGGCAGTTCCAAGATTTGGGGTACATGCCGCTTGGAAACATACCTTCGTGTAAGACGTGATTGTACTGTGCATATATTCCACTCTGGCCCTGCCTGATGTCTTGGGATTTTGGGTGTCTGTATCTTTGCCCTAGGGACGCGGGTGGCGCTGTGGGTAAAACCTCAGAGCCTAGGACTTGCCGATCGTATGGTCGGCGGTTCGAATCCCCGTGGCGGGGTGAGCTCCCATCTTTCGGTCCCAGCTCCTGCCCACCTAGCAGTTCGAAAGCACCCCTAAGTGCAAGTAGATAAATAGGTACCGCTTTATAGCGGGAAGGTAAACGGCGTTTCCGTGTGCTGCGCTGGTGTTGGCTCGCCAGAGCAGCTTCGTCACGCTGGCCATGTGACCCGGAAGTGTCTCCAGACAGTGCTGGCCCCTGGCCTCTTAAGTGAGATGGGCACACAACCCTAGAGTCGGACACGACTGGCCCGTACGGGCAGGGGTACCTTTACCTTTTTAGCTACTGATCTGAAAGAAAACGTTCCTTGAAAGTCACAAAATCATAGAATTGTAGAGGTGGAAGTCAGTGGTCATGGGTTCAATCCCTGGCATCTACAGATAAGACAGGAAGAGATGCCTGTCTGAAACCCTGAAGATGATGCCATTCTGTGTAGATAAGACTGAGCTAGATGGGCCAATGGTCTGACTCAGAATACGCCATCTTCCCGTTCTCCAAGCGTGTGGCACCATTTGCTGCTCTGCCTCAGTAAGCACAATGTTCTGAGTTGCCCCCCCCCCCATCACTACCAGGAATAAAATCCACTTTCTGTCCCAGCAGCAAGCCAGTTTACCGGCTGGCCATTCTACCTACACCTTTATAATGTCAACTCCCTCATAAACCCGAAAAGATTAACAACCACCAATCTGAAAGCGACTCAGCTGTCCTGCGGAAATGCAAACCTCCCCCCCTCACCTCTCGCTCACACATGCTTTGTTCATGGCTCTCTCTTACGGCTTGCTATTGTGGGAAGGAAGATCTGGTTCCATCAAATTACTCACACTAGTAGCTCCCCAGGGACTGGAGTCTGGGAAACATTTTGCTCCTGTCTTGGCCTTTGTACACACTCCGAGTTTTGTATGAAAGCCTGGGGTTTTGCCATGGACTGCAGAGGTGCCTCTGAGCCTCAATTACAGGCTTCCAGCCTCCTCTCCCTGCACATCAGATGTATTCAGCCTCTAGATGCAAGTATTCCCCCCCCCACCCGCTTACGTCATTGACAGTGCTTAGCCGTATATTCAGAGCTGTTCAGGAATCATATCCAGCCTGCACACCAGAGCTACCTTCTGCACCCCTGACAATGTGACTGGAGCAGCGGATGGAATTAATTTACCTGATGGTGTAAACCTCTCTCCCGATTGCCTGGGCTCTGGACAGCTCCCAGCAGCTGCCTCTGGAAGCTCTACAAACAGTGTTTCCACTGATGGGATTAAGCAAAAATCATCTGCTCTGTACCATAGCCATCCTTTTTGGCTGCAAGTCCTGGCATGAATGATAGCAAGTATCAGATAGAGCAGTGTTTCCCAACCTTTTTTGGGCAAAGGCACACTTGTTTCATGAAAAAAATCTCGAGGCACACCACCATGCCAGATGGGGAAAGGTCACTTTTTACTTATGTAAAAAAAAAAAAAAAATAGTAACAGCATAGAAGGTAATGGTTAGGCTAGCATCCCTCTTCCAAATATGCTAGGTTTTTATTTGCAGGGACTGTTCTACATGGGAAAGCATTCAGCACTGTCATTCTCCCATCTGCCATCTGAATTGGTACTATTCTGGGTCAACTTACTCTGCTGCATGTGTAGATGAAAATGGCACCAAGTGTGGGGGGTTTTGGCCCTCTCTGAAGTGCTTCTCTGCAAGATATGGTAGGATGTGTTACACAAGTAAACACTTGCAGGGTATGATAAAGAGAGCATTCCAAGAGTGACTTGGGATGCTATGAAGATGCTGCAAAAGTGGGCATGTGATTATTGCACGCCTTAAGCTAATGCTGAATACCCAAGAGTGTACAACTGGACTGCTGAATCCTAACTGGGTGTACTGAAAAGATGCTGGATGAGACCCAGACCAATAGTACCTGCAAAAGCAGCGTTATTAAAAGCAGCTTTCCCTTTGAACATCTCTTTGTTCAAAGTGCATCTGAAAGCCTAATGACCCACTGGTTCCTTAGGAGTGAGCTTTAATGCAAGGATTTTGATGTTAATCCATGGATCAGATGTGTGTGTGTGGATAATCGCATTGTTGGACAGTCCTTTCTGCCTGTTGGCCGTTAGCCAACGACCCCCTCCTCCGCCTGAATGAAATGTGCCCCGTGGGAGCGTTGGGACATCAGAACCACAAGTTATAGTTATCAGGGGCGCCGACTTATAAAAAATATTGGGGGGTCCTGCCGCTGGTTCGCTCGGGTAGCCGGGAGAACGCAGTTCAAGGTGGCGGTGTTGGGGAGAGACCCTCGCTCAGGGCGCCACGAGACTTGGCGGCCGGCGGCCTATCTGGGGGGTTTTGGAGCATATTTCGGCGGAGCGATTGGGGAGGAGGGGGCTTGTTGCCGGATTCTTCAGCTGGGCCGGAGATCCGCTGCTGGGGGTCCCTGGGCCGAGTTGTGAGCACGGCCTGCTGAAGGGAGATCCAGCCGAATGCGCGACGGGGACGGCCGGGGCTCTCCGGCTAGGGCGCGCGGCTGGCTGGCTGGCGAGGGAGCAGGTGGGGAGGAGGCGGGGGTCCTCACTCTCTTAGGAAACACACCCGCGCGCCCGATTGCCACGAAGTCCGAAGGGTGCGTGTGTGGAATTAAAAAGCAAAAACGAGATACGGGCAGGGCAGGCAAAGAGTTTTCCGCAAGAGGATGGAGGGCAGGTTGAAGAGAAAATCACTCAGGATGAGACAGTCAAATCAGCCATGATAAAATGGGCTCAGGATATTGGGTATAACATCATGTTTGAGGACTGGGAAAGGTTATGGACCACCGGAATGAAATTCACGGCATGTAATGCCTTGAAGGAAAATATTATGAAAATGATTTATAGGTGGTACATGACCCCAGTCAAGCTTGCAAAAATATATCACCTGTCTGATAATAAATGTTGGAAATGTAAGGAGGCTGAAGGGAAATTCTTTCACCTCTGGTGGACTTGTCCAAAAGTGAAGGCCTTCTGGGAAATGATCTATAATGAGTTAAAAAAGGTATTTAAGTATACCTTTCCCAAGAAACCAGAGGCCTTCCTCTTGGGCATTGTTGGCCAGAAAGTGTTAAAGAAGGATAGAACTTTCTTTATGTATGCAACTACAGCAGCAAGAATACTTATCGCAAAATATTGGAAGACACAAGATTTGCCCACACTGGAAGAGTGGCAGACGCAATTGATGGACTACATGGAACTGGCTGAAATGACTGGCAGAATCCGAGATTTGGGAGAAGAAACAACGGAAGAGGACTGGAAAAAATTTAAGGACTATTTCCAAAAGCAATATAAGTTGTGTGAATGTTAAAAATTTACACGATTCGGAAACTATAGCTTCAGCAATTAGATTTGGGAAACAGGAAATTATATTTTAAGTAAGAAAAGGTCAAAATCTAAGGTAATACTATGTTTAATTTAAGATATAAGTAACTGATGAAAAGTATGTTAAATTTAGAGGTATAGTATTTGAAAAGTACAAAATAAGGTACGAAACAAGGTAATAATTTGCTGATATCTTTATTATAAAGAATGCAGGGTAAGGGAGATGCGAGGAAGTCCAGTTAGTTATATAAAAAATGTGTTGAATGGTTGGTTTTCTTTTCTTCTTTTTCTTTTTTTCTTTTTCTTGTTCTTTTACTTTTTTCTTCAGTGTATGTTTCTAACTTTGTATTTGAAAACTTAATAAAATATTTATATATAAAAAAAGGGAAATCCTTTCGCTTTTCTGGGGTGCAGGGAAGTCTCAGAGCCGGAGGTTGGGGAAGGGACCCCCTTTGCTCTGCCCTCTTCTCCCGTCTTAGATTCGCAGGGGGGTCCCCGCCCGAGCTTGCCTGGCCACCGGGCCACACAAGGGCCGCGCTCTACGCGGCGCACCTTGCTAGCCGCGCAGCTGTCCTCCGCGGCTGCGGAGCGGCCCTGCGCCGGTGCCCAGCCCCTCTGGGCGCCCGCTGCGCTGCCAATGACAAGCGGGCGACGTCGCGGGCAGGGAAGGCGTCGCTTTCTTTCCCGATCCTTCATCCTCCCAGTCTTCCAGCCCTTTTTTGGGTTGGAAGCTCGTCTCGTTCGCCCTTCTCCTTTCTTCACCCTGCGTGCAATTTTCCTCCCTCGTCTCCCTCCCCATTTCTCCTTCCTTCCTTCCTGACTGACGGGCTCGGGCTTCGGCTCGGGCTCGGGCAGCCACAGCGTCGGCGGTGTTGGCGATCGGCGGCGCGGGGGGATGGCCCTCCCGGGGGAGCCGGCGCTGCTCAATGGGGTTGCCAAGGAGACAGGCCGGCCGCCCCCCTCCCCCGGCCCGGCGCCCCCCGCCGCGCCGGTGCCCGTTATCGAGCTGGTGCGCGCCGGGCGCCCTATAAAAGCCGCGGACGCGCCAAGCTCCCTCTTCCGCCGCGCAGGAGCGATGCCTCTCTCTGGCTCTCCCTCCGCGCAGGCTGAGGGAGGGAGGGAGTGGCGCGTGTGACCCGTCTCTGCTGGGAGACCAAACCCAGCGAGGCAGAGTCGCGCGGAGGCGCCCAGGCAGCGCTGCCGGCTGCGAGGAGGAGCGCCAGGCAGCAGCAGGAGGCGCGGCCTCTCCTCGCCGCCGCCGCCCCGCCTCTCGCCGCCGACTCGCCCGCCTCCCTCCAGGCAACATCTCGCGGCACACTAGGCAACGTCTGGCGGCACACTAGTGTGCCGCGGAACACCGGTTGGGAAACACTGAGATAGAGAACAGACTTCTGTCCCCGACTTAACAAGCATTCAGCATAAGCGAGGGAGCCAATTTCTCTCTTTTATGTAGAGGGGCGTGGGGGGGGGGGTTGGGGGCAGAGAGACTCACTGGAAGAAGAACAAGCAATATCTTCCAAAGGACAGAGCTCTGGACTTCATGGATGCATTAACGGTAACCACTTGCCACTAAAGGAAGGCTACCTTTCCCCCTCCCGGCCTGCGATGCATTAAAGTTGTCGTAATGACAGCCCAGAAAGTTTTCCTCTTTTGTCTTTGAAAAACAACGGAAATCTCACAAAGGTTGAGGAGCCCCAGCCAAGACGCAACGTTCCCATCTTGATTGCTAATAAGCAGGCCGGTAAATGCAGCAAAACCCCAAGGGGAAAGACTGTAGCCAGAGGACAATGTTCCAGGAATGTCAGTCATAATGGTGGTTTGGAATCTCCTTCTTAAGATGCTGCAGGCCAGTGAATGCCAATTGCTGAGAAGCAACACTCGAGAGGGGCTATTGCATTCCAATCCTGTTAGTTGGGCTTCCCAAATGTATTGGACTGGCCACTGGAGGGAGAAGACTGCTGGCCTAAGGGGCCTTCAGCCTGACCCCGTAGGGCTCTTATTATGGAGGAAATGGCACTTAGTTTCATGATAGTGCAAATGGAAGCATAGGCCCAAGTTATGGCAGAGACTATCAGCAACACCGCACAAAGGTAAAGGTAAAGTGACCCCTGACAGTTAAGTCCAGTTGCGGACCTCAGGGGTTGTGGCGCTCATCTTGCTTTACTGGCTGAGGAAGCCGCCGTTTGTCCTCAGACGGCTTCCGGGTCATGTGGCCAACATGACTAAGCTGCTTCTGGCGAAACCAGAGCAGCACACGGAAACACTGTTTACCTTCCTGCCACAGCAGAACCTATTTATCTACTTGCACTTTGACGTGCTTTCGAACTGCTAGGCTGGAAGGAGCAGGGACCAAGCAACAGGAGCTTACCCTGTCACGGGGATTCGAACTGCCGACCTTCTGGTCGGCAAGCCCTAGGCTCTGTAGTTTAGACCACAGTGCCACCCGCGTCCCTACAGCCCACAAAAGAAGGAAGCATTTCCTCCAAGCCAGTTCTGAAGGGCTGGGGACAGGTTTATACACAGCAGGCTCCATCCTGCTTTCGCTGTGTGGGCACGCAGGCATCTTTGCTTCCAATTTGAAGAACTTAAAAAAAAATAAAAAAATAGGGAGATTCTGTGCATTAACTTACTCTCACACCCAGAAACTCCACTGAATGTATTGTACAAATGATTACTGGTTTTGCTCAAAACAAATCGAACTCTGGCTGCAACCCTAAATACATACACCAGGAGCAAGCCCAACTTGACTCAGCCTGCTTCACATGCATAGGATTGTGCTGTCGGTTTACTGGGCTTCACCTTCCCAAGATCCATTTGAGTGTTTGCAGATATCCATTGTGCCAATATAATAGTTACATCCCTGGAAAAGACCCTGATGTTGGGAAAGATGGAGGGCACAAGGAGAAGGGGACGACAGAGGACGAGATGGTTGGACGGTGTTCTTGAAGCTACCAGCATGAGTTTGACCAAACGGCAGGAGGCAGTGGAAGACAGGAGTGCCTGGCGTGCTCTGGTCCAGGGGGTCACGAAGAGTCGGACACGACTAAATGACTAAACAGCAACAACAATATCCTATGGCATCATTTCCCCCCATCCGGCAATAATTTAACCACTCAGCTAATGGCTTGGCAGCCAGATGCACGTGCTACAGTGCATGTCACAAACCATGTAAACGCTGCAATATTTTGATATACCTTTTGTTTTGCAAACATTGCTGGCAGGGGGTAGGTAGCTTTCTCTGATCCCTAAAATAAGACAGATTTTTGTTGTCATGCAAGTGGATCATATATGCTGCCACCCCACACACCAAATCCCCCAAAGAAACAACATGTTGATTTGTTCCAAGTAATGATGTACAGCAGAGAAGGCAGCCCTTGGCTTGCGGGGCAAATCTGTGCTCCACTATCCCTACTGAACTTCAGAAATGGGTGCCATGTTTTTTCCTCTGTTTCACCTGTAAGGACAGTAAGTCCCAAAAGTGTTTGCTATGGTGTTGTGTTGCTGTTTCATGCTCATTCTGGAACAGTAAAGGGCCATTTCAAAATATATGAGGAAATCTGTCAGGAAGCACCCATTCATCCCCTATTTACACATCCAGCAAAATCACGTGGCAGAGAACTTCTTGGGCTGTGCCACTTTAAAATGCAAACAAAGGGTTATGTGTGCTTTTTTGAATGATACCTCAAAACAAACAAAAACCCAAGATTTCCCACGTGTTGGAAACTTGCACATCAGAGAGCTATGCCAGAGGTGTGCGGCATTAGCTTTCTGCTTGCAAGTGTGTGTGCAGGAGCAACCCCACATTTGCAGGATGAAATTGTACAATCCAGGAAGAGTTCTATGAAGAGATTTTTGTAGAACATGTAAGTTTTGCGGCAATATTTGGAAAATAGCTCCCCACAGCTTCTCTCCCCGACATACCCCCGCAAGACGTAACAGGGAGCCTCTGAGTGCTACAGGTAAGGAGAGCAAGGTATTTCATGGTAAAGGTAAAGGTAAAGGTACCCCTGCCCGTACGGGCCAGTCTTGCCAGACTCTAGGGTTGTGCGCTCATCTCACTCTATAGGCCGGGAGCCAGCGCTGTCCGCAGACACTTCCGGGTCACGTGGCCAGCGTGACAAGCTGCATCTGGCGAGCCAGTGCAGCACACGGAACGCCGTTTACCTTCCCGCTAGAAAGCGGTCCCTATTTATCTACTTGCACCCGGGGGTGCTTTCGAACTGCTAGGTTGGCAGGCGCTGGGACCGAGCGACGGGAGCGCACCCCGCCACGGGGATTCGAACCGCCGACCTTTCGATCGGCAAGTCCTAGGTGCTGAGGCTTTAACCCACAGCGCCACCTGCGTCCCTTTCATGGTACTTTGCAATAAAAAATGTCTCTTAAGGGCACAGGCAGCAAAGCTAACGCCACTACGCTGATGGTGACATTCATCCTTTCCTCTGGTATGAACTGGAAAGGCATTTCCAAGATCTTGCAGCAATTCATGCTTGCCTGCCACTTAGGGAGTGGTCTTACTAATGCAAACTTGTCGCTTAAAATAGGGATGGGCACCAGAGTATCTGGGACTTGCCTTTTGGGCGGCACAGGGCAGAGTTAGGTTTGGAGCAGGGGCTTCTTCCTCCTCCATTGCAAATGTGGGGGGTCTGATAAGTGGCACATGTACAATCAGCAGGATGATCAATGGGCAAGAGCAGCCCTTCCATCTTGCACTCCAGAAGGCGAGCAAAGAAGATGAGTGATTGCCATGGCTCCTGAATAAATCTGAATAATTCATCAAGTCACAAATAACGACAAGACAGGAGACTGAAGCATCCTCCTCCAAGCAGGAACTGTAATTTAGATTCCCAACTTTATCTGCAGCAGCAGCAGCAGCAGTGTTCAGATGGACTATAGCTCAGGGGCAGAGCTGGGCAGGCAGAATGTCCCGGGTTCAATCTCAGGCCTCTCCAGTTGAAAAGGAATAAGGAGCAGGCAATGGCAAAGACTTTCTCTGCATCAGATCTTGAAGGGTACCCTCTCCTGGGCTTTAGAGACCAATCATCTGACTGAAGAACCTAGGAAGTTCTTTCATACAAAGGTGATCACACAAAGCTACCAATTGAAATGCAAGCGCAAGGCAATTCTTGGTTTGGGGCAAAATGAACACTTCTGAGAAAGAGAGAGAGAGGGAGAGATTATCTATGTTAGTTAAGTATGGTTGTTAATCTACCACAGGTTTGGAGATAAAGGCTCATCTCCAGTGAAGGAGCTGGGAGTCTTGCGAGAGAGCCAGAAGATAATGAAGTCTGGAGCCTGTTGATTTTATATTCCAGTGGTACCTCAGGTTACATACGCTTCAGGTTACAGACTCCGCTAACTCAGAAATAGTGCTTCAGGTTAAGAACTTCGCTTCAGGATGAGAACAGAAATCTGGCTCCGGCGGCGCGGCAGCAGCGGGAGGCCCCATTAGCTAAAGTGGTGCTTCAGGTTAAGAACAGTTTCAGGTTAAGTACGGACCTCCGGAACGAATTAAGTACTTAACCTGAGGTACCACTGTACTTAGCAAAAAGCTTAAAGCCAGACTTGACTCCTAGCCCCTTCATCTTCTACAATTTCAGTGAGTTGTATCTCCCCTTCCTGAACAATATCCTTTTGCTTTGGAGTCTTTGAACAAGTCGGCTCCAACTGATTTTGGTTCAAGAACCAGGCAAAGCTCAGAAATTCACAGGGTTCCTGTGTTTCGTGCCAAAGCACTGGTCCCACAGAACTGTTTGTTTAAGGGCATCACTACCTATTACAAGGAAGGCGCCCTCACCTTTTAAGGACCTTGTACTGGGGCGTCCAATTGCAAGGTGAAGTGGCATGGCCAAAAGTTGGGTACAAAACATGAACTGTGGGAAGCAAGAATAAAAGATAACTTAGAAACAACAGCCAGAGATGGCTTGGGGTACCAAAACAAGTTTGAATTCCTACCATGCGGACCAGCAGGGGCAGAATTTGCCAGTACCTGTGAATTATAGGGAAATGGATCTGCAAAAGATGCTCTCCCCTGCCCCTTAGGAACCACCTCGCAAATGTGGTCTTAACCATCTTTAGCTCTTTCTCTCTCTTTCTTTCTCCTTTGTGAAAAACTAAGCCGAGTAGCATAGCCTGGACAACTTCACCTCACCAAGCAAGACTAAAATGTCCTTCGTTGTCACGCTAGGAGTGCAGCAGAGAATGTGACAAATAGCTGGTGAAATCATGAGATGACGCTTTCTTCACTGGTGATGGAGACACTGTGATGATGTCATCCGAGTCATCCGACTGAACTTCATCTGCAGGTGGCGAGGGAGAGGGCTGCAGCTGATCACGGGAGGATGTGGCTGAAAGAACAACGAACGAAACAGGAGAGTGGATAAAAATGGCCAAAGTCTTTCTGTTAAGAATAACAAGGTTTCAGAATGGGTTATGAATAATTTTGATTGCCCTTTTCTGTTTCCATGCTGACACAACCTCTCATGCACAAAAGGAAGGCAGGCATTAAACCAATCATCAGGATTTACATGTAAATGAGAGTGCATGCTCCACCTTCTCTCCTATGGCTCTGCACTACTTCCTCATTTTGAAATATATTGCTTTCCACTGCATCAAAATACAGTAACCTATGACTTGATCAAACCCTGACGCAATGCATTAAGCCCTACAACACAGGAAGGGAGGAGGGAGAGAGCATGCAAGCACAGGAAGTCTCCTGCATGACCCTCCAAGCCATGGTTTGGAAGATTGCCCCCAATGCACCCACAGATTCTTCTGGGACAAGATAAAAGCCGACTCTAAGCAGAAACAGAAGGAAACCACCAATGAATACTAATTAGAAAAGTCATCCATTTGGACATTAGCAATTCAACTCCAATTCAAGTAATAAATAGCAGTAGCACAATAGACAAGCTATTTCCCCCCGGTGTGATGGCCCCCTTTATATGTTTGAATTACATCTTGGGCTGCTGTTTTCTTCTGGAACAGTTAAGCAATTAAATAATGATAGTTATTAACCTTCACAACAACCCTGTGAAGTAAACAGTAATTGATACCTAACTCAGAGGCCTGTGCAAAAAATAAAAATCAATGTGATGGAGTGGCTGTCGACAAATAAAAGTTATAACAACTGAAAATCAATGAAGCCGTCACTCTGCTGCAAGATTGAATACTGAGCCCCTACTTAGCCTCAGGTTTGTTTTGAACTCCGTTGAGACTGAAGACTTGGATGATGCCTTCCTAGAACAGATTGCCAAACATTCAAAAAGGAGAGATCTAGTAGGCTTCAACCACCCCAATATCTGTTGGAACTTAAATTCTGCCAAGAATGTAAGGTCCAACAAATTCCTCCATTCCCTCACTGACAATTTCATTTCCCAGAAGGTGGAAGTAGCAACAAGGGGGTCATTTATCCTGGACCCGGACCTCACCAAAAGGGAGGAACTGATTGACAAAGTGGAAGTACTGGGAACCTTGCTGAGCCTACTGCACACAGAAGTCCCTTTTTGGACAAGATTAATTAGAACCAAAGTTCATGGGAGACCACTGCAAAAACGTACGATTGACTATAAGCCCAGACTGGGGAAGTAAATGAGATTACCATGAACAGCTGAGGTGAACGCTAGAGGCGAATATTTGAATGGAGACCAGACTGGCTTCTTCTCTCCACTGTCAGGGGCTGCACGGCTTGCTCTCTCATCTCCAGGACCAAGGATCAGAGGCCTGCAAAATATGTGGAGAATTGGCAAGAGTTGTAAAAATAGCTCCCAGCAGAAACTGGGCCCAGAGTCAGAGAGATCCAGCCATAAAGGAGGAGACCTATGATAATAACTAGCAGAGGCCTGAGGCTTTAACTCAGATGCAGAGGTTCACTGGTAGGCAGGCAAGCATTCTGTTACATTCATCTTTTTGTTTAATCTCCATGTGGAAAACATCTAACGTGACTTACACTATGTTGGGCGGTACATTGTGGAACGGGCATAGAGAAACAGAGCAAGCCTGAAGAACCCAGGTCTCTGCGTTCCTGCTATTTGAGAAAGACACTCCTCAAAGATGGAAGACAATTTTGTAACACCTTGACTGGGAAGGTTTTTCTGGCATAGTCTGTTAAATGGCTCCTAAATGTAACACACACCTTGAGAACTCAGGATGGGCCACCTGCTTAAGACTCAAGCATTATACTGCTACATTTATTTATTGCCTGGGTTTTAGATTGCCTTTCATGATAAAAATCACCTTTACACAAAAGTAAAAGGCACAAACAATCAGTGCTTTTTTTTCTAAAAAAATGTTTAGGGGTACTCTCATTTTGACTCAAGAAAATCACCATTTTATAGTTCAAATCAGGAAAAATAAATACAGTAAGTGGGCAAAAGTACAAAGATTCACAAAATGTTTAGGGGTATGCGTCCCCCCAGAAGAAAAGCACTGAATATAATACACAAGCAACCCTCCCGAGGTAGTTTATGGTAGTCGGAAAAACAACGTAATATGCTTAAGATAACAAAAGCAACAGCATTAAAAAGTTAAGGCAGCGGCAGCAAATAATTAAATTAGATAAGAATACTAGCAGTAGAGAAAACAACTTTAAATAGCGGCAGCAGGTACAGCACCACATACCACCCGAAAGCCGAGTGGAGTAAAAAAGATCTTCAGGGCCTTTCTTTAATACCACTGAGGAGGGTGAGGCAAAGGCAGGAGCTCTGACCTCACCCTGCCAAGCACCAGTGATGGAATGGGATGCAGGATCGGTTGTCATGGTCTTAGAGCAAAGAGGCTGTGCTGACACATCCTGCTGTGCTGCAGAAGAGCTGCATGGATCACATCAAAGGTCCTGCCACCTCACTCTTTTACACAGCACAAAAAAGTGTCAGCCATAGTGGTCATATCAACCGCAGAAAAAAATTATATGCAATGTTGTTTGCAGATGACACGGCCTTGACACATTATACGCCGAGGAGGCTCTACAGAGACTCAGCAACCGTTTTGCCCAAGCCTTTGGGGAGTTTGGCCTCACCATCAGCCTGATGAAGATCAACATCCTGGGTCAGGACGTCACCAGCTCTCCACGCATCCGCATTGGTGGCCACACACTTGAAGTGGAAGACAAATTGGTCTACTTGGGTTCCACCATAACCAGCAACCCGCCCATTGATGCTGAACTGCACAAGCCTACTGGCCAGGCAGCTACGGCGGTGGCTCACCTCTCCAAAAGGGTACGGGAGAATGTGATGCTAACAAGACAGGCGGATGCCAACGGCAACATCAATATTTAAACACAACATCTACCAACATATATCTTTATATTAAAATAATAATATACAAAGGGTTAAAATGTATATTAAAATACAAAAGGTTAAAGGGACTAATTGTTGTTGGCATCTGTCTGTCTTGGGAGATATTGGAAGAGTGAGCCTTTGGGGGGTGAAGTCAAACCACTGGAAGGTTGCAGTGCCTGCTGTGGCTGTAGAGACTGATGCAGGAGAGACATGTTTTGTTGCAGCTGGGGCAGATGAAAGCCTCTGGTTGTGTTGATGCAGGTGTACCATGGCATTACAGTAAAATCATCCAATCAAATGTTAACAATTCACCATATGACCCTAAAAAAATCACAGCTTTTGGGCAGTTACAGCAAATCCTGTAACTCTGCCATGAATTTCTCAGACTCAAACAAAGATAAGTGATTTTCGCTTGATCATCCCCATGAGGTATCTTACTTAACAAATTCAGAATATATACAGCACTTGAAATCTTCAAGGAATTGCTCAACCTTTCACACGCTTGCTGCTATTATTTCCCATTAGCAGAGGCCAGGTTGCCTACTCCAAGGAGCACAACAAGATCATTGTGGGGCACATGTGGGATTGGGACCTAATCTACACTGATCTACACTGTCAGCAGGATCACACTGAATCATAAAAAAAGATGGAAATAGCCTGGAATGCCTTGTGCAGGTAAACAAACCATTTCTGATCCAAAGTTGTTTGGAACCATTTCTGACCCAAAACTTAGTGGGGCAAATGAAGGACCTTCTGAATCTTTTAAATCACTTTAGAAAAAAAAAAAGCTAATGTGCTCTTGTTTTCCTTTTCAGCCAAGCTGCTTGATGTTCTGGAACAAAGTTGCCTGGCATCTGGGCTAGACTGTGGAAGACTAAATGGAAATACAAAGGAGGGGGAGAGGGTGAAGACAGAAGAGTTGAACAGCATGGGAGAAGTCAACATTAGCCTCGTCGCCTGCAGCTCCATTTTGCTGGTGCAAATATTGTTATACTGTTTGGCCCAACCTGGGCTCCAGCTCACGTTCTTCAAGCCATTGACAGCAAGATCTGTGAAACTCAAATCTCATTAGAACGAGCCACTCCTGGCTTACCTTTCCTCAAGGTGGGTGCGTGCCGTGTGAGCCCTGAAAACGGACTGCACAAGCCTCACAGCATCTTCTTCTGCTTTGTAATCAGCAGCTGTTTGTGAAGAGCTGGACCCACGAGACGAAAGTGAATTCTAGGAGCACAAATAGGAACAAGGTGTTGGCATTCAATATGTCAATTGGCAACTTAACAGATTCTGCTGTTTCTGACCTCAAAGCATTCCTTATCCGTCAACAGAAAGAAAAAAGAACTGGCCTGCTTTTCAGCTGTAGTAGTTTGGGATTGCCAGTAGATTGCTGGGGCTGCCAATGCAAAGTTGATCCAGCCTTCTTACCACTTGCTCAATGAGAAATTTGGCATCATTGATATATAAATATGGGAGAACAAAGGATGCTGGCTATCAAATATTCTGGCCTTTACATGAGACACCTCTGGGTTGAGAAGCAGCAGCTTTCACTAGGCTGGCTGAATATGGGAGGGATGCAGCAATTTCCCAACACTGAACATTCACTAAAAAAAAAAATGTTTGAGGGCAGAGAAATTAATATATTAGGTCCCCCAACCACATACTGTATTCTTGTTCTGTCCATGGTTATCGATCACTGCCAAAAATGCCAATCAGCCAAAAGCAACAGCCAAATCAAGTTAAAAAAAAAAGGACCTTATTTTCTTTTTAAATTTTTATTTGTTCAAACTACTTATAAAGAAAACATTATTTTCTTAATTTGGTCCTCCTCTTGCATAATGCAAGAGCAAAATTAAGAAACACTGGCAGGAAGATTCAGACGTTATTCAAGCTTGTTTCACAATAAGATCTCAACAACAAATTTGGTTGGTCACTTGACAGTAAACATCAGAATGAGTTTAGCTTTAACTTTTTAGCAGCAGAAAAGCCATCTGTTGTATAATGCTGGAAAAACGCTTTGACCCATAGATTTTGGTTAAGGAAAGAATGGAAAAGTTAAACATGGGCATAAGGAGAACAGCCCTTAGAAGGATGGGATAAAACAGCGACTTCCAAGGATTAACATTGCAACAGAAATGCTGTCATCTTATGTCAAGCGAAGGGACACACGATGCTTATGCAAAAGTCTAGAAACAGTTTATACTTAAAAGGAGTTTATTGGGCATTGATGGCTAGAAGCCCCTAATTCAAATGGCCTCTGACAGCTTCTAATGGCTGGTAGTTTCTAAAGTCCTGGACAACTACAGCAATTTGGGCGCAGCCTAATTCAGAGGCCATCTACCCTCTGAATACAGGCTGCTGCTGGGCAACTGAGGTGTCCGGGGGGGTGGGGGAGAGGGAAAAAGGCTTTTATGTCCTGTTTGTGGGCTGCCTAGAAGCATCTAGTTGGCCATGGGCTGGACTAGATGGACCTTTGGACGGATCCAGACCTTTGGCTCTTCTCCTGTTAAAAGGCCAGTTTGCGACCTGGGGAAGTGGGGAAATGTCAACAATAAAATAGTAAACTGGCTTGATAGAGATGCAGGATAATTTTTTCCCTATTTGTTTTAAACTAAATCTGCGTGGTTTGATTTTATTATTAAAAGGTATATAAAGACAAGAAGCAAACAAAGCCTACAGTCAAAGTTCCAGTATTATAGCAGGACAGTGTTCTCGAAGCTACAAACATGAGTTTGACCAAACTGCGGGAGGCAGTGGAAGACAGGAGTGCCTGGCGTGCTCTGGTCCAGGGGGTCACGAGGAGTCGGACACGACTAAGTGACTAAACAACAACAAAAGAGCTTGGGATCCTGTTCCTTTGCCCTGCAGACCGTCTGCATATCAGGGGAAAACATACTGCGGCTGCACTTCTACTTGCCCTGATAGTTGCCTTGTGTCCTGTTCGAGGCACGCTGGGAGAGTTTCGACCGTGTGCGTTAATTGATAATAGTTTCTGCCGAGCCAAGTGTCCCCTGAAAGCTGCCTGGAGCACAAGAACCGCCTGAGAGAGAGCGCAGGGGGAGAGAATAAAATGAATGGATGTTAAGTCCCTTGAAAGATGGCAGCTACACATTCCATGCACAGCCCCAGGAAGAAATTGTGTTCTAGTAAAGGACTATTTTCTTGGCTCTATAAAGGTATTCCTGCCAATCAAAAGGCAAGCTGAACTACTGATCTCCAGTTCAAAAGTTGGTCCCGGCCAATGAAAGACAAAAGAAACCTACTTATGCACAGGTTAATTTGGAAATTCACATACAATCAAATCTGCTGAATGAAATCACACCTCAGGGGCTAACATTTCATTGGCAAGGCTACAATTAATGTCTTGGGTCTCAAACTACCCATTAGACTTTGCCACTGATATGAACATGTTTCCAGGTGATACAAATTGCAGAAAAACTGCACAAGACCTGAATGACTGAGAACAGAAGCAATTGAAACTATTAGTTGTAGGCCTGGAACCATTAGATTAACTTAAAAAAAATCAATTCAGCTAAGAAGAGTTTACATTACTCACCTCATCCAGTGCAGCCCTGTCAATCTGAAATGGATAAACATTGGACAGAAATGAGGCCTTTTCCATTCTTTTAAGCTAAACTTGGTCATTCTACTTTTGGATTTGGTGTATGCCCCTGGTGCTCAGAGGCTCATCAAACATTTTGCGTTTTATATCACTACAATTATTTATACCTTGCTTTGTGAACAATGTGTTCCAAAGCAGCTTGTGAAGAAATGAACAAATACAACAATAAAAGAGATTAAACGTATATTGATCTTAGATTAAGTCCAAGTCGTATTCCCACCCGGTGTAATTCATATTCCTTGGTATTATCTGAGCAGTTATGTATGACTATAGGACTTATGTGGAGTCATGCCACTGGTCCACCTAGCCATGTCTGGCCAACTTTTGACTGGCAGTGGCTCTCCACGGTCTCAGACAAGGGTATAATGTCTGCCTCTCCTCCAGGACATCTTTGTAGATAATAATAATAATAATAAATTTTATTTATATCCCGCCCTCCCCAGCCGAAGCCGGGCTCAGGGTGGCTAACAACAATAAAATAATACAACATTCTAAAATCATTTCATTATAAAATTAATTCAAATCAAATTGATGGCAACCATTGGGCTAGAGTTCTGTGAAGATTGCCAAAGGAGGGAGTCAGGCTGTGCCCTGGCCAAAGGCCTGGTGGAACAGCTCTGTCTTGCAGGCCCTGCGGAAAGATGTCAAGTCCTGCAGGGCCCTAGTCTCTTGTGACAGAGCATTCCACCAGATTGGAGCCACAGCCGAAAAAGCCCTGGCTCTAGTTGAGGCTAGCCTAACCTCTCTGTGGCCTGGGACCTTCAAGATGTTTTTGTTTGAAGACCGTAAATTCCTCTGTGGGACATACCAGGAGAGGCGGTCCTGTAGGTACGAGGGTCCTAGGCCGTATAGGGCTTTAAAGGTTAAAACCAGCACCTTAAACCTGATCCTGTACCCCACCGGGAGCCAGTGCAGCTGGTATAGCACCGGATGAATGTGATCTTGCAGCGAGGACCCCGTAAGGAGTCTCGCCGTGGCATTTTGCACCCGCTGGAGTTTCTGGGTCCGTCTCAAGGGCAGCCCCACATAGAGCGAGTTACAATAATCCAGTCTGGAGGTGACCGTCGTGTGGATCACAGTGGCTAGGTCAGGGTGAGAGATGGAGCGTGAGACCTTCTGCATGAAAAGTGTGAGGCTCTGATAATGATTTAAAGCCCTTTTGCTATATCCAGCATCCTTAACAACTGCCCTGTACAACTACAGGAAACGGGAGTGGACGGCTTTTGTTTTTAAAGGGGAAAGGATAGATTTGAAAGCATGTTGGCATTTGAGTGGTGAGGAGGTGCAGAGTCTCACATGCCAAAGGGTGTCACTATCATCCCGGTTCCTCCCGTCCTCTGATTTCTGTACTCTTCTGCTCCAAAAATATACCTCCCCCTCCCTTTGCAGCTGAAAGAGCATCACCTTGGTGTGGTAGGCCTTCCATTGTCTCTGGATGACCCGAGCAGCTTGTTCCTTTCTGTGATGCTCAGGAGAGCAAGGAGGTGGGCACTCCAAATCTGAACCTCTGAACTTTAGCCTGCATGCTGGATTCAACGGTCGCCAGCTGGGCTGACATTTCTGCAGGCCCTTAAAATAACATTGGAGAAAGTATGAATGGAGAAGCAGAAATCCAGAGGAATGGTGATTGCTGCTGTCAAAGGGACAGCTTGGAGGAATGGAATGCTAGCACCAATGAGCAACTGATTGTGCCAGCGCTGCAAAAAACAAATGTTTTTGTTGTAATACACACACGTACACAAAACCTTAAAAAGGTAAAGGACCCCTGACAGTTAAGTCCAGTTGCGAACGACTCTGGGGTTGCGGCGCTCATCTCGCTTTACTGGCCAAGGGAGCCGGCGTTTGTCCGCAGACAGTTCTTCCAGCTCATGTGGCCAGCATGACTAAGCCGCTTCTGGCAAACCAGAGCAGCGCACGGAAACGTCGTTTACCTTCCTGCTGGAGCGGTACCTATTTATCTACTTGCACTTTGACGTGCTTTTGAACTGCTAGGTGGGCAAGAGCAGGGACCGAGCAATGGGAGCTCACCCCGTCGCAGGGATTCGAACCACCGACCTCCCAATCGGCAAGCCCAAGAGGCTCAGTGGTTTAGACCACAGCGCCAGCCGCATCCACACAAAACCTTTAAAAGCCCCATAAACCTCTCAGAGAAGTGAAGATAAGAGGTTGGCAAGCTGACCCTTTCACTTGACTATTCAGGAATTGTTTAAATTATATAGAAAGAACTGTTTGTTCCTAGCTGAATGGTAGTTCTGGGTCACTCACTGAGGGAGAGGCCTTCTTTGGAGCCTACTCTCTATTCTTTATGGTTCAGGAGTTGGGGGTCCACAAAAAATATGGAGCAGTGCCGAAGGAGGACTCTCCCTCAGCTGTGCTCTTCCGCAGTGACTTAAGAATTAGTATGTATCTGGACACACATGGTTCTTTCTGTTCAGATGCAACACTAAGCCATAGTTTGATGGAGGGGTGGGAAATAGTTCCAGCTGTTGGGCCAGATCCTTCCTCTCACACATCCTGCTGGTCAACTGACAGGTGGGCAGGAACCAGGTCAAGCCTTTACCTGGCAGGTGGGCATGGCTTGGCTGAAATAGCCTTACAGCCCCAATTAGGCCTATAAGTGGAGGTTCGGCATCCCTGGTGTAGTGTTTCATAAATGAGCTTGCTTGAGTCTTGGGCTTGCATGCTCACTCCTTCCACCCTCCTCCTCTGATGCAGGCACGAGAAGATAGGAAAGCACCTGCTTCCTGGCTTAAACTTGTTGCAGCTTCTCATTACGTCTAAACCAGGAACAGCAGCTAGTTTGTAAGAATGAAGGTGGGAGGGAGGGGGTAGAGACATATGCAAGAAGCAAGAAATTGGAAGGATCAACAAATGAATGACGGAAAAGAAGTCATGCAAACATGGAGGAGGAATGAAGAAGCACAATATGGTAAGCGGAGAAGAGAAAGAAAGGATTGGGACAATGAGAGAGTTAGTGGGGGAGAAGAGGAAGGAGTAGATGGAGAGAAAGAGAGAATAACTGCCAATTCCAAGCACTGTGAGAGCCAAGGCAAAAAGATGGCGTTGCCTTTCAGTACAGAGGACTTTCCTGCTATTAACAAATCAGTGAAGGAACAAGTGAGGACAGAGATTTCCCAGCCAAGTTACCAGCAATTAAGTGTTCTGTCTCCACTCACATCCCTAAGCTACACATTTCCTCCAAGCCAGCCTTAGCTATTAGGAGGTCATACATCATTCTCCTTTAGCCACCTAGAGTAAGAATATAAAAGGCTCCCCCCCCTTTCTTTCATACCCATAAACATAAAATCCAATACTTGGCTGGAGGAAGGGTTTAGGAGGGATGCAATCTCTGAAATCCATGCCAAGCAGCCTGCACAGAAGTTTCAACAGAAGTCAATTAATATTAGGTGACCTGCTGTACCAAACATATCAAACTGTGGTTTTTTTACCTGGTTGGGAGGTTCTGTGGCATCAATTCCAGCCAGCCTACAGTTTGCTTCTTGGTTTCCCTCCAGTTCTCCCACCTTCTCTGTCAGCTTCTGGATTTCTTCCCTGAAGAAGTACAAAACAAATCATTTGCACAGAGTTTCCAGTTCCACAGAACTCTGAAACCTGCAGGCGCCTCCACAGAGCACACAATGCAAGGAGTTGTTTGGGGTGTCTACTTTTGGAGGGGCGCACCAAGGAAGTAGCACGTGCAACATCAAGAATGGATCCTGAGGCACACCACTTGGATCTTGTGAATCTTCCAACGCAGCAGGAGATTGGGGAAGGTTGGAGTAACTTGCAGAAGGACCCCTGAAACAAAACCAGGCAGGGCAACTGCTCTGATCCTCAAAGCAGAGGGAGGGAACAAATCCTGCTACATTCAGTCCCATGTTCAAAGGGAGGGTGCACGGCCACCACCTAGCCACAAACCTCTAACTCGCCAGCAGAGTCTTGCAAGAAAGAAGATGGGGGTAACAGCTCAACAACCTCAGGGATTTGCCAAAAAATTGACAACGAAAGGACATGGTGCTAACAGGTCAACAGCCTTGACTGTGCCGAAATGGGAACATTTTGCCAGCCCTGCTGATAGCGCTTCTGGGCCGGATTCACATTTGCTATCATGCTCTTGCGCAACTCCTGCCAGGTCTCTTCTGCAATTCCTAGTGGGCCTGACTCTGGAGGGTCACAGGCTCCACCAACTTGTCAAGGTTGTGGAGGAGGAACGACAATCATCCTGTGAGTAAGGAAGGCACGTCTGGCGCCACTTTTGTTTTACTTCTGGCACCAGATCAGGACGTGGTCGTTCCTGCAGGCGTTTATGATTCATTGATTGTGCAGATGAAAACGGTAATAAGAAACCACTTTGTCATTGTGTGGTTTTTAGCATTATCTGCTCAGCATAACAATGAAATTGTTGTTTATGACCTGCATTTGTGTACCCTGCTCCTGAGATCAATATGATATACTGTATAGGGCAGGCTGAAGGGAGGCGGGTGGCGCTGTGGGTAAAAGCCTCAGCGCCTAGGGCTTGCCGATCGAAAGGTCGGCGGTTCGAATCCCCGCGGCGGGGTGCGCTCCCGTTGCTTGGTCCCAGCGCCTGCCAACCTAGCAGTTCGAAAGCACCTCCGGGTGCAAGTAGATAAATAGGGACCGCTTACTAGCGGGAAGGTAAACAGCGTTTCCGTGTGCGGCTCTGGCTTGCCAGAGCAGCGATGTCACGCTGGCCACGTGACCCGGAAGTGTCTCCGGACAGCGCTGGCCCCCGGCCTATAGAGTGAGATGGGCGCACAACCCTAGAGTCTGTCAAGACTGGCCCGTACGGGCAGGGGTACCTTTACCTTTACCTTTATAGGGCAGGCTACAAAGATTTTTAAATAAACAAACACACAACTTCAGGTATTTGCTAGCAAATCTGGCTTTTGCACATATTTACTGTAAGGAAAGCAGCATTCTTAGGGCCTGGATTTTTTTAAAGCACTTTTTAATTTTAACTGGGGAAAATGGCCAAATTAAAAATGCAGAAAGATTCTTGCATAGAGCACCAAAAGATATTCACATACATATGACTGTACCACCCAAGATTGCATCCAAAGGCAGCTGCGCTGTTTCTGGCGATACCTAGAGACTTAACTCTTTAGCAGCCAGTTGGTTCTGAAGGACGTCCCTTTGGCCTTTCAGCTTGTTCACTAGTCTGCGAAGACGCTCACGTTCTTCTGGAGGGTCACCTTCCTCAGCAGCTGACTGACCCAACTGGGTGAGCAACGATGAAGTGCTAGTTTCTGAAAGCCTGCCATTCTGCATCTCATCCATTTTCTGGAAATATGGAAAGGGAAAAGAGTGAGGCACATTATAGCAGTCTACTGATCTAGGGGCACACAAAACCCTGCCCTGGTGTGCAGAAATCATCTGTGGTCGTAGAACATTCAACCAGTGGCAACCACCAGCTCAATGCTTCAGAACAGCCATTCTCAACCTTAGGTCCCCAGGTATTGTTGGACAACTCCCACTGGCCTTGCTTGGCAAGGAATGATGGGAGTTGTAGTCCAGCAACATCTGGGGACCCAAGGTTGAGAAAGGCTGCTCTAGAGCAGTGTTTCCCAACCGGTGTTCCGCGGCACACTAGTGTGCCGCGATACGTTGCCTGGTGTGCCGCGGGAAAAATTGGCGGGGGGGGGGAATAAAGGGGAAAAAAATTATTCCCCCACCGCCAGGCGTGGGGCTGGGGCGGGGGAAGCTTATTGTTTAGATTTAGCTCCCGCCAGGGACAGAGTCGGGAAGGCGGATTGGCGGAGGGAGCGGTGGGCGTGGCCGCGCGCGAGGAGTAGGCGGGGGAGCCGAGGCGCGAAGCTCGGGGGTTGGCTGCGGCGTCTCCGATCGCCGCGCGGGGATTGGTGGCTCCGCCGTTCCGTCGTTAAGCCGGCGGCGAGTGGGGAGTGGGCTTTCGGCGTTTGGGCTTGAGAGGGAGAAGGAAGCAGGCAAGGCGGGCGGGGGGAAAAGAAGAGATCTGTCATGGCGCGGGTGTCTGTCCTGGGAGTTTCGTTGCTGGAGAACCCGAGCCCCTTCGGCCACCCGCTCCGCTTCCAGGTCCAATTCGAGTGCGGGGAGGCGTTGCCTCACGGTGAGTACGCGGGGGGGGGGGGAGGAGAATCTCCCGCGCCAGGAGCCTCGTTCCCCAACCGACCCTCAGCCCGAGCCAGGTTCCGTCGCACACGGCGGCCGCCCGCAACCGACGTCCGGGAGCCCCCACCCCTCCGCCCAGGATGGCAGCGCTGGGTGCCTCCACTCCCGGGGCTTCCGCTGTGGCTTTATTTTGCCAGCCTGGACCCGGCTCTCCACACAGGGGCTGCTACGTGGGTGCTGTACCTTCTAACTACCTTTAAAAATAAAAATAGAGCTTTTATGAACTTGGTGCCTTAAGTTTTTGGGCTGCAGAGACTTAATTGGGGCGAGGCTGCTCTTGAGATGGTGTGTGTGTGTGTGCATATACATATACATATAAATACACACACTTAAAAATGCCACCGGATGTGGAGTGTCCTTCTGACCATTCTGCTGAATGAGGCCTTGGCCTCTGCCAGGAAGCCCCAGCCGGCAATACTGTTGGTCTGGGCAAAGAGCCAGTGTGGGGTGGAGATTTGGGCTGAGGAGACCACGGTTCAAATCCCTACTCAGCCAGGCAGCTCTCTGAGTGACCTTGAGCTTGGCATCTAACCTACATCACAGGGGTTTTAGAAGTGGGTTGAGGGTGAAAGCTATGCATGTCTCATTTAGCTCCTTGGGGTAAAGGTAGGATTTAAATTGGGGGTCATCAACCTTTTTCAGCCATGGGCCTGGCCACCATCCCTCAGACGATGTGTGCCAGAATATATATTTTTTTGGGGGGGGGGGGTTGAACAAATTCCTATGCCCCGCAAATAACCCAGAAATGCATTATAAATAAAAACACACTGATTCCTGGACCATCCGCGGGCCAGATTTAGAAGGCAATTGGGCTGCATCCGGCCCACGGGCCTTAGGTTGCCTACCCCTGATATAAATGAAATAAAATAGCATTGGCTGTTTTGGGGTGGCATTGGCTGTTACACACTGTTGGGAGCCCCAGCGCAGGCCGTGTCCTGACCTCAGTGCCAGCAGCCCGAGGGCAAGGTGTAGCTGCTTGATGAGATCAGCAGAGAGCTCCGGAATGAATGCCCGTATTCTTTCCCCCCAATAAATCATAGGCTCTTTATTTGTTCCTATTACACTTTCGTGCGTCCCTCCCGGCGTGACGCTGCGTGCTGAAGTCACGGGGCTGTAATGGTGGTGTGCCTCGATATTTTTTTCATGAAACAAGTGTGCCTTTGCCCAAAAAAGGTTGGGAAACACTGCTCTAGAGATTCAAGCAGTTTCTGTGGCTAAGAGAGGGTTGACAACTGAAGCTGCTTATAAGCTAGACTCTCCTCTCAAATCATCATAACCATAAGCACTTTCTACAAAGAACGTTTGTGATTTTGGAACTAATCCAAGTGCTTACTCTGCACCAGGGGGACGGGAAATGTCCAGGCCTTTCCACCCGCCCTGGAGACTCTCCCCCAATCGTGCCCCATCTTCTCAGGCCACCTCCCACACCAGCCCTATACTATGCCCTCCTTGGGTGCCCTCGTTTGCCTGCCTGGGGATGTATGATGATGCCTCTTGGTTGCCTGGATGGAAAATGCTTCTCTCTCGCTTTTGCGTGGCTGAAGTGTAGGTAAGAGATGCATCTCTTGCTGTGGCCACCTCTGCACCTGGCCAGGTTCACTGCTGGCATGCGGCTCCCCAGGAGGTTGTGCAAAAGGGGATGCGTCCCTTGGGTTTCTCAGCCTTGTCCTACATAGTCTATTCAACGAAGATGCCCAGTGACCCCCAAACAACTGCTCGGTAAAGGTAATGCTCACATCCTAAATATACGCCAATCAGCATCTCTCTCACACACACAAACAAACAAACACCTATATAAGCAAGTTCCTTGGGTCTAGTCTCTTTGCAATAGACTGAAGCAAATGGACCCAGGGGTTCAGCAACTGCAACCGTTTCTTTCCCAGCAGCGCTAAGATAGCGATCGGGCTCCCATCACTCACTTTCTCCAGCCTTGAAATCCGCCGAACCAGCCTCTGTCTGCTCCACTCAGTGTAATCTGGAGGAAAGTTAACAAGGTTTTCAAAGTGGAAGTCAGATTGCGAGAGACACAAATCCCCGACAGGAGAGGCCCAGCGAGCTGCAGGGCATCCAAGAGACGCTATTTATAAAAGCCGGAGCAGCAGATTAATCTTGAGATGTTTTGACATCCAATCAAGCTGCCTCTTGTTGGCTGAAGCTCAGGTGGGGCAAGGGAGCGACATGCCCCGTGTGCAAAAATGGACAAAATATCAGATAGCGTATTGGCAGCCGTCTCTGGTAGTGCACCCGCTTTGGCAGGAAATAGTTAAGCAGGCTTTTGAGGTGGGAGAATAAAAGCAAGGCATTAACCTGCACTGAGGGTTGGGTAGGGGCCCAAGGAGTGTGTGGGTCTTCTGCTCACTTCCTTTGGCTAGTGATAGTGGCAGCCCATGAAACTGCTTTTGTCTGCTCCCTGGTTGCCCTGATCATTTCTGGCTCCACAAAAGCTTGTTTTCCTATGTTCCTGTTTGCACTCCCATCCACCCTACGTAAGAACAGTCTGGTCAATTATGCTCCAATTTGCTCAGAGCTGTAAGCAGCCGTCAGGACAGAGCCAAGAACAGCGAGCCAGAAGTTGATGCTGAAGGATAGGACTTCTTCAGTGTAAATTGTGTGGGGATGGTGAAGGGAGAGACTCCATCAGGCAAGGCCTCCTTCCACCTGCCTTGCCCCACCCTCCGGCCCTGGGTCTCCTCATAAGGGAGCTGTGCCTGGAGGAAGAACTGTGAGGGGAGAGACTCCATCAGGCAAGGCCTCTTTCCACCTGCCTTGCTCTACCCTCTGCTTCTCAATGTGTATTGTATTGTTTTATGTACTGTGGCTTGCCGTTGTTTGATTGATTATAGTTTAGATATTATTGTAACTGTTGAGTGGACTTGTGTTTAACTTTTATATGTTGATATTATTATTTTATACTATTCTAATGATTGTCGAATGTTACTTTTTTGATGGAGGTTGCCTATTTTAAAGTTATGTTTTATTATCACATTTTTGTACTGCATTAGATTGTTATAAGATGTACATTTTTTGTTTCTTTAGCTTGTAAACCGCCTTGAGTATTGGAAGATACTTTTTATTTGTATCTTCCAATACTCACACAAGGCAGCCATGCCAAAGAGCTGAGCGGCTCCCAGTTTTAGCCACAGCAGCTCATGACAGATTCTTCCTGGGGGTTGGGAGATTTCGCATGCCCAGACGCTTCCACTTGCAGGGACCTGGGCGGGGGCCACTGCATGAGGACCACAGCTCTGCAACCCACTCCTCTTTTACACAACAGAATCAAAACAGTTGGTATTCTTGAGAAACTTACTCTTTGCTTTGCCGGAGGCAGGGGAGCTGCTCATCGCGTGCTCCAGGTCTGCTTTCAGCTTCCGGTTCTCATCCTGCAGCTCTTTGATGCTCCTAGATAACTGCAGGATGGCAGCGTTGAGCACCTTCTGCTGTTTGCTCTCCGGAGGGGACCTGCGTGTGGAAATGGGGGGAAGGGAACAGCTGTAGCCAAGACTGAAAATGCAGGGGGGCGGCGGCATCTAACTAGACTTGGGTTCAACAAGCTGACTTGATTCTTGGATGGGATGGATGGACAAGCAACAGTGCAGCAGCACAGCGACCAATGGCAAACATGCCCCCCTGATTATTTTCACACCAAGGAGACTTGAGCACCAGTGCAGGGAAGCATACAGAATACTGGATTTAGTATACAGTGTACAGGATCGAATCCACACCAAGCCATCCAATCTGCAGAGTGGCACTAGTCCAGTAATGCTCTATCAGGTCATTACAATATTTTTACTCATTTTATTTACTGATTTATTAAATTTATATCTCACTCCCCCCCCCCAAGGAACAGCCCCAAGTGCTATGCCTTGTGCTCCTTAGAGAAAAAGACTTATGCATTTATTTTATTGTTGGGGAGTTGTCACTGATAGGACATTAACAACAACAACAACCAGCGACTCAGGCAGGAACTCGTGCTATCAGGAAGCTGTTTAGATTCAGGAAAATCAGTAGAATGCTGGACAAGGCAGCATTCAGGGACATGCTTCTATCTTGCACCTTAAATCATACATCACAAAGTCAGCCCTGTAAATGGCCTGGTGCCCCTATACCTGCTTTATGGCATGCAGAAGTATCCAGATCAAAGGGAAGAATAAATTCTTGCTTTTGACCAACCTGGTGCCCTCCAGATGTTTTGGACTAGATGGCTGTGCCAGCTGGGGCTGCTGTAGCTTGTAAACCAACAACATCTGGAGGGCACCAGGTTGGTGAAGGCTGCTCAGCTTATTTAATAATGGGGAACCAACGGGATGCATCACAACAGCTGAGGTTGGGAGGTGGTTCATCCAAAACTTTTGTCCCTTGCAAGGAAAAGTGGCCTCTCAGTTAAGTAGCTTTCTGCTTGCAGATAAGAGTTACTTGTCTCCTGCTGCCGTGTCTCATATTGAGAATAGACTTTATAACACATTGTATGTGCAGAATATCGTTTAATGATAAAATTATACGGTTTCCAGATTGGGGCTTCCAGCTCGCAAGCACACCGTAAATTTCATTTTAAATATGTGTATCAGAATCGGATGGGGGGAGGGGAAAGCCAGGATACTGAAGGCTGAGAAGGGACAGTCCTTTCTCTGGAAGTTGCCCTTGATGAAATCATCAGGAACTGCTCACCTCAAAAGTGAAATGCAACACAAGCCAAAGAAATGAAAAAGTGTAATGGCTTCAAATGTGCTGCTGAGCTCAGGTGAATCCTGAATCTCTTTCGGACAACTTAAAGTCAAAATCCTTTTGCGGACGCCACCTCGTAGCTGGATAGACCTCTGCTTGTGATTATAATTCTTGCAGCACCCAGAGCTCTCCTGCTCTCTCAAGGCCATTTCTCCCTTCCTGCTCCTCATGCTTGGAACAGCCTCCCAGAATACTGTACCTCCTTCTTCCTTCAAACTGTCCCTCAAAATGCCACCTTTCCCCCCAATTCCTTTGGAAATAAACAACAACTCTGGTCCTCACACTAGGAATAAACATTTGTAACTGTAGCAATAAGAGATTTCAACGGGTTGGGGGGAATAATCATGTTAGCCTCTTTCAGCAGGAACAACCAAAAGTCTTGCGGCACCTTAAAGACTAAAGCATCTATTATGCCATGAAAAGCTTCCATTCATTTCAGGGGATGCCGCATGGAAGTCCACGAAAGCTTATGCTCCAAGACTCTGTTGAAATAGCTGCATGTCCTTCCTCTCTTTACCCCAGCCTCCATTTCCCTCCAAGTCAAATTGTAGGGGTTAAATTCATTGGGGCAGGAGCCTGTCCTCTTGTACTGTGCAAAGCGCAGCACACATTGCTGGTAACAAGGGGCAGTATAGTACAGTGGTTAGAGTGCTGGACTAGGGCCTAGGAGCCCAGGGTTCAGCTATGAAGCAAACAGGGTGATCACAATATCTCTCTGCCCAACATACAGTGGTACCCCGCAAGACGAATGCCTCGCAAGACGGAAAACCCGCAAGACGAAAGGGTTTTCTGTTTCGGAGGCGCTTTGCAAGACGAATTTCCCTATGGGCTTGCTTCGCAAGACGAAAGCCCATAGGGAAATCTCCGGGGACCTGTTTTAAATTGGACCTCTTCTGAAGGCCGGCGGGGGGCAAAAGTCTTTGCTCCCCCCCGCCTGCCTTCCCGGGCGATCTTAAAATGCTGGCGGGCGGGAGCGAAGCGTTCGCTGCCGACCCCCAGCATTTTAAAATCTCCCCGGGACAGCAGAGAAGTCCCGCCCCGCTCGGGATGGCGGCGCAGAGCTGTCTGCCGTGCCGGGATCAGCGCAGCTCTGCGCGGCCATCGGGAGCCGGGGGCGAAGCCCGCCCCGCTACAGATGGCCGCGCAAAGCTGCCTGCAGTCCCGGGACTGCAGGCAGATCTGCGCCACCATCCCGAGCGGGGCGCTAAGTCCCGCCCCGCTCGGGATGGCGGCGCAGAGCTGTCTGCCATCCCGGGATCAGCGCAGCTCTGCGCGGCCATCGGGAGCCGGGGGCGAAGCCCGCCCCACTACAGATGGCCGCGCAAAGCTGCCTGCAGTCCCGGGACTGCAGGCAGATCTGTGCTGCCATCCCGAGCGGGGCGCTAAGTCCCGCCCCGCTCTGGATGCCAGCGCAGAGCTGTCTGCCGTCCCGGGACTGCCATCCCGAGCGGGGCTAAGACCCGCCCCGCTCTGGATGGCGGTGCAGATCTGCCTGCCGTCCCGGGATCAGCGAAGCGTTCGCTGCTGACCCCCAGCATTTTAAAATCTCCCCGTGTCCCGGTGAGATTTTAAAATGCTGGGGGTCGGCAGCGAAGCCCTTGGTCCCCCCCAGCCCCCCCCAGCTTTCAGAAGCCCTTGTTCCCCACCCCAGCCTTCAGAAGAGGTCGGGGGACAGACTGTCCCCGGACCTGGTCTGAAGGCGGTTTCCCTAGGAACGCATTAATTGATTTTCAATGCATTCCTATGGGAAACCGTGCTTCGCAAGACGAAAAACTCGCAAGAAGAAAAAACTTGCGGAACGAATTAATTTCGTCTTGCGAAACCCTGTACTTCACAGGGTTGTTATGAGGATAACATGGGGAGGGGGAGAGCTATGTGCAGCTCCTAGGAGAAAAAGTGGATATAAATGTCATATTATTATTACACAGTTCTTAATCCCCCCCCCTTGTTCCAACAGAGCGTGGGAGCATAGGTGGGTGCAGTTGATGAATCTATTATTTACACCTGAGATAAGGACGCTGGTCCTAAAAGCCTCTCCCTTTCAGAGATTCAGTCTGGAATCCCCACCCTTGAATCTTTTCAATGGTCTTACTGTGATTTCAGTCAAATTAGCAGCATTCAAGACACAGAATAATGTTAATCTTACTCGACGTCTTCCTCACACTACCTTGAGCTCCACAATCCTCCAGTCTTCCTCCGATTGCACAGACCTCTCTCTCTCTCTCTCTCTCTCTCTCTCTTGCCTCTTCCTTCAGAACTTCCAACATTTTCTTCCTCCTCTGGATCTTTCACCTGATGTCTATAGTATCTGGGCAACTTTTACAGTTAAGAGTCTTTTTTTTCTAGGAACAGGAAGTCCTGCTAGCATTCACCTCCAATCTGGCTCCCCAAACACTCAAGTTACAGAAACACTCCTATTTACCAAGGGCTCGGGGTTTGAAAAAGGAACAACAACAAAATAAGTGCTTATTCTGCTTTCAAAACTATCTCCATTTCTCTTTCTTTCTCTGTTTCTGCATGTGGGTGTCAAGTGCTCTTCTCAAGACTGGGTTGCTTTGTTCTGCATCATTGTTCTCCCTCATTGCGAGAAGCAAAGCTACAGGGAACAAGGCAGAGGGCCTTCTCGGTAGTGGCCCCCGCCCTGTGGAACGCCCTCCCATCAGATGTCAAAGAGATAAACAACTACCTGACATTTAGAAGACATCTGAAGGCAGCCCTCTTCAGGGAAGTTTTTAATGTGTGACATTTTAATGTATTTTTAATCTTTGTTGGAAGCCGCCCAGAGTGGCTGGAGAAACCCAGCCAGATGGGCGGGGGTACAAATAAATAAATAAATAAATAAATAAATAAAATTATTATTATTTCACAATACCCATTACAAATGAGGCTGTCTTATCATGGGCCAGATTATCTGTCTATCCTAGGGGTAGGCAACCTAAGGCCCGTAGGCCGGATGCGGTTCAATCACCTTCTAAATCTGGCCCGTGGACAGTCTGGGAATCAGCATGTTTTCACATGAGTAGAATGTGTCCTTTTATTTAAAATGCATCTCTGGGTTATTTGTGGGGCATAGGAATTCGTTCATCCCCCCCCCCCCAAATATATAGTCCGGCCCCCCACACGGTCTGAGGGACGGTGGACCAGCCCACGGCTGAAAAAGGTTGCTGACCCCTGGTCTATCCAGTAAGAACACAACACCTGGATCAGACGGAAAGCCGGTCTAGTCCTGCATCGTGTTCCCACAGGGGAACCAGATGAGCAGGATAGCATTTTTCTGCTCATATCCTTCAGCAACTGGAATTCAGAACTGGAGATGCCTTGCCTCCAGTACTGAAGACAACACAGCCTTATGACTTGTAGCTATTCGTCTAATCCTCTTTCAAAGCTATTCAGGTTGACAGCCATCACTACATGGCAGCAAATTCCACTGCTTAACTATGCACCGTGGGCAATCATAAAATCAGAGAATTATATGGCGTTGGAAGGGACCCAGAGGACCATCTTGTCCAATGCAGGAATATGCAGCTGCCCCATATGAGGATTTAACTTAGTAGTGTGTACTCGGACGGGCAGCAGCTTGGGAGGGTTTCCTTCTCCAGCACCGGCTGCCTGAGCCCTTGTACGTGGAGAAGCCAGGGACTGGATCCAGGGGACATTTTGCATGCAAACTTGTAGTCTTATCACTAGGTTGTGGTCCCTTCTGGGTTAACCTAAAGTTCTGCACGGTGAATGCAGACTAAAAATCACTGCTAGATACTTCGGTCTGATTGAAGTGACAGCCCAGAACCTTAAGCCATTGATTTGCCCCCTTCAGGGAAGCTGGGATTGAGGCAGGACTCAGAGTTTGTATGTATATGTCAGTATACATACAACTTGGGAGTTTGTGTATATATGTCAGTATGTGTATTTGCAAGTGCTCAAGGTGAGATGAGAGGGAAGCGCAGAGAAGTGATGCATGTATGTGTAGCGGGGAGATTATGAAAAGCTGGTAAGTGGATTTAGGTGGGGGGAACTGCAACCCGCTAGACTGAACCAAAGGAGTGGTAGAAATGGCTTTCTCCCGGGAAGATACATGTCTGACAATGTGAGGAATATAATAGACATTGTGGAACTGCTGGAAAGGAACATTAACAGAAAAGCGGTTTTGATTTTTGTGGACGCGGAGAAAGCCTTTGACAACATTTGCTGGAGTTTTATGAAAAAGAATCTCCAAGGGATGGGGGTAGGCCAAGGTTTTGAAAATGGTATAGGTGCAATATACTCTGAGCAGAAGGCAAAGCTAATTGTGAATAATGTGGTAACGGAAGAGATAGCTATAGAGAAAGGAACACGACAGGGATGCCCTATTTCCCCCCTACTTTTCATACTGGTCCTGGAGGTTTTGTTAAATATGATTAGAAAGGACCAGTTGGTTAAAGGAATTCAGGTCGGAGTGAGAGAGTATAAACTAAGGGCATTTGCAGATGACCTAGTTTTGACTTTGCAGCAGCCAAACACTAGCACAAAAAGAGTTTTAGAACTGATTGAGATATTTGGTCAAGTTGCAGGATTTAAATTGAACAAACAAAAAACTAAAGTCTTGGAGAAAAATCTAACAAATGAAGAAAAAGAGACATTCCAGAATGAAACAGGTTTGGGGATAGCAAAAAAAGTGAAGTACTTGGGGGTGAATTTGACAGCGAAAAATGTGAATTTATTTAAAGACAATTATGATAAATGTTGGACAGAAGTTAAGAAAGATTTAGACATATGGTCAAGGCTGAAACTTTCCTTGTTAGGCAGAATTGCTGTTATTAAAATGAATGTATTGCCTAGAATGTTATTTTTGTTTCAGACATTACAAATAATAGACAAGATGGACTGTTTCAAGAGGTGGCAGAAAGACATATCGAAGTTTGTTTGGCAGGGCAAAAAGCCGAGAATAAAATTTAAGACATTAACAGATGCAAAAGATAGAGGGGGTTTTGCCCTGCCGGACTTAAGACTTTACTATGAATCAGCAGCGTTTTGCTGGTTGAAAGACTGGCTGCTCCTCGAGAATACAGACATTTTGGATCTTGAAGGATTTGACAACAGATTTGGTTGGCATGCATATATATGGTATGACAAGGTAAAAGCGCACAAAGGTTTTAAGAACCATATGGTGAGGAAAGCTTTGTATAATGTTTGGATAAGGTATAAAGACTTGCTTGAAAGTAGAACCCCTAGGTGGCTGTCACCAATGGAGGCAAAAGAGGTGAAAAAATTGAATATGGGTTCTAATTGGCCTAAATATTCTGAAATCATAGAACAAGATGGTGAAAAAGTAAAATTGCAGAGTTTCGAGAAGCTGAAGTTTAAGGTCAGAGATTGGCTACATTATCGACAGATAAATGAAGTTTTTAAACAGGACAGAAAGAAAGGCTTCCAAGTGGAGAAGTCAAAACTAGAAACAGAACTGTTAGAACCCAATACTAAAAATTTGTCAAGAATGTACAACTTGCTGTTGAAATGGAATACTCAAGATGAAATGGTGAAATCTAGCATGATTAAATGGGCACAGGACATGGGGCATGACATTGAGCTTGCTGACTGGGAGCAGTTATGGACCACTGGTGTTAAATTCACAGCATGTAATGCCTTAAGAGAAAACATTATGAAAATGATCTACAGGTGGTACATGACTCCGGCCAAGTTAGCAAAGATCTATCATTTGCCCAACAATAAGTGTTGGAAATGCAACGAAACGGAGGGAACCTTCTACCACCTTTGGTGGACCTGCCCGAAGATTAAGGCTTTCTGGGAAATGATCTATAATGAAATTAAAAAAGTTCTGAAGAGAACCTTTATTAAAAAACCAGAAGCCTTTCTCTTGGGCATGGTGGGCCAAATGGTGCCAAAGAAGGATAGGACATTTTTTATGTATGCCACAACAGCAGCAAGAATTCTTCTAGCAAAGTATTGGAAGACGCAAGATTTACCCATGTTGGAAGAATGGCAGACGAAGGTGATTGATTATATGGGATTGGCAGAGATGACTGGCAGAATCCGAGACCGAGGGAAAGAGGCGGTGGATGAAGATTGGAACAAATTCAAAGATTATCTTAAAAATTGTTGTAATTTGGAAAACTAGGGGCTCAGGGTAATAAGAGATAAAGAACTACAGTTGTATTAATAATTTATAGAAGTTAAATTTATGAAATATAAATAAGTTTATTATGAAAGGGTTGCTGAAAAATCTTGAAACAAGAATGCAGAAAAGGGGTGGTATGGGGAAGTCGATTTTGTGTTTGCTTATGTTTTTGCTTTGTTTCTTTTTTGCTTATGGAAAACTAATAAAAATTTATTTAAAAAAAAAAAAAAACAAAGGAGTGGTAGAAATGTGGCATTTGAGGAAGAATCACATAACATGGATTTGGGAACCTTCATTCAGTGGAAAAAAAGGATAAATGCTATTTCCACCACATTTATACAGAAGCGTTCCCTTAATCTACCCTCTTTTGCAATGTGCTTCGGATCTGGGTGCAGGATGTGAACCTCCGACCCCCCAGATCAACTAACCTGGGATATTCCCAAACTTCTTGGTGCAGATTAAACTGGTACCTACTTGCTTAGAGGCTTGTTGCAAGCATGGCATGTTTTTAACAATATTTAACTACCCTAAGGGTAGAGGGAGGAATAACTGTACAGGACTTGAGACTCTGCCCCAAAGGCTGGAGGTGCTGCCCATGTCCTAGAGCAGGGGTAGTGAATCAGAGGCCCTCCAGATGTTGTTGGACTACAATTCCCACCATCCCTTGCTATTGGCCATGCTGCCTGGGGCTGATGGGAGCTGGGAGCCACAGGTTCCCCATGCTGGTCCTAGAGCTTCAGTTGTTTCCAAGACATGGGGAGATTAAAATTTCCTGTATGTTTCCAATCTTTTCTCTTTTCGTAAGCATTTGGACTGGAAACATGTATTTATTTTTAACCAATGAAAAATGAGAACCTCAAGTTTCTACATCAATACTTATAATTAAGCCTGCAGAATACATAGAGAGCCCTGACTGAGGGATTATTTTTTGTTGGAAGGTATATAATTTCCATGACACATTCACCTGAGAACGCTTAAATGACTAGATGACTACACAGAATCCTATCAATTTCTAAAGGCAGCCTTCTTTGGGGTCAGGATGAGGGATTGTTTGCTTAAATTAAAGGCTGTCTCAGAATTCTGCTTCACGGCTTTTGATTGTTTTCAAATGGTTTACAACTTGATCCTGCTATGAAATATATTTTCCTGTTCCATAGGAACATGTTCTTAAAATTTAGCTTGATAATAATCCAGTGGAAAGGAAGTAGATAATTTCAAAATGGTTTAGCTATAGTCTGAAGTGCTTTCACTGGAGCTTGGAAAATAAGGTGCAGTAAAATCAATAGGGCTTACAGGATCAGGGAGGGTACTGACTTCAGTGTGACTTGAGCCTCAATCTTAAAAGTAAATCCTACTTATTTCAGTGTACCCATTTCTACCTAAGAAGGTATCATGGCTGAAGCCTTAATTACCTTAAATTCAATTGTTTCATGAGATGGAATGCCAACCAACCAACTGGGTTTTAGCCTTTAAGAGGCCATTGTCTTGACTTAAGAGTCCAGTTTTCATAATACGAGGGCGTGAACCTAAAACTGCAATGCAAAGGTCAGCAACCTACAGTTCTCTGCCTAGTTTCACATGACTCTTGAAATAATTTCAAAAGCCCTCTGCAAGTTCACACCTCTGACAAGAGTAACCTGTTCCTCTCCTCCAGCAGCCCATTAAGAGAGAAGAAAGAGTGAGAGACAGCAAAGGGAATGTCAATTATAAAGAGAAGGGGCAGCCCCACCCACTATTAACTCTGGCCCCACCCACTTCTGACTTCTGCTCCACCCCCTATTAGCATACAGCTCTTGGCAGATTACCTCAGAGATCGTCAGAAATATGGTTCCCCACCCCTGCTTTACCTGGTGACATACCTTAGTAGGAAATACCTTCAACAAACTTCCTTTTCTCTTTAGTTGGAAATAATGCAACATAGGTAGGACATGAAAGATCCATCGTTGGGGAAAGAAACCCAAAACAACGTCTAAGTGATGAGATTATTATTTTTTAAGCTCTTAACATCTTCTCACTTCACCGCTATTAGTGAAGTATAAAAATTAGCGAGCAAAAACTTATACACATGCATACAGCCCCGAAGAAATAAACGTACTTTCGTTGCACGGTCTTCGATTTTGCCAGTAGGGTTTGGAGTCGCTGGATCTGCAAAAGGATGGCTTGCGTTAGCAGGGAGACAGAGCAGGGACCAAGGTGCAAAGGAAGCGGCTTCATAAGCATTTGCTACCAAGTTTGGATTTGGATTTGATATCCCGCCTTTCACTCCCCTTCAGGAGTCTCAAAGCGGCTAACATTCTCCTTTCCCTTCCTCCCCCACAACAAACACTCTGTGAGGTGAGTGGGGCTGAGAGACTTCGAAGAAGTGTGACTAGCCCAAGGTCACCCAGCAGCTGCATGTGGAGGAGCGAGGAAGCGAACCCGGTTCACCAGATTACGAGTCCACTGCTCTTAACCACTACACCACACTGGCTCTCATCAAGTTGCATCAGGTGGGCGAAAAGAAGCGAAGGAGAGCAGGAAGATAGTATGGTGACACTCTGGTAACTAAGAAGTTGCACCGTGAAATCAACTAGGATGCCTTGCAATTCTGCAGAGGGTTCCCAGAACACAGCTCTGGCATCGTCTGTGGCCATCTAAGTTTGCATCGCAGTATCTGGGTGTGCATACTTCTCAGCAATGCTTTTGGGGCAGCCCTATGCATCACAGCCCTAAGAAACTACTTGGGTTGCCCACGTAACGGAGAAGCATTTTCTCCACGCTGAAATTCTGTTGCATGAGATCCAGCAGCAGGAGCGATGAACACATTTACCCATCATTCATTGAGAGGGAAACATGGAGAGCCCATTTGGGACACAGAATCCAAACCTAAGTAGGTTCCATCTTTTTACTGAAATTTTCTAATTATGTTCTCTGCCTTCAGGACAAGGAAAAGAAAAATGTACCTCCTCGTAACAGGTCTGCAGGGCAATTTTCATTTCTTCCACATTAGTGCTTTTCACATCTGTCTGGAGTTTGCTTTTTAGCGATAGAAAACACACATTAGAAAAATAAAAGATGTAGAAACTGGCAGAACAGAAGAAGAGACATAAATTAACCATGAACATTTGTTAACAGTGAAGCCAGCAGGAATTCCTTTTTCGCCCCTTACTGTAAAACAAAATTATCACCAGCAGTACTGATCATAACCAATGTTTCTGATTGCTTTAAGAAGGCTTTTGGAAAATTTATCTGGGGGGCAGATGCCACCACCAACTGGCCTGTCATCTCCCTGGTCTAGTCTACTGACTTGCACTAGATTCTCGTAGACAATGTGCGAGGCCACTCAGGCTGCCCTGAGGAACCAAAGCACATCACACTTTGTAAGAGGATGTTCCCATTATTCTCCTAGCAACTGCATTTTCATATAATTCATGGCTGTCAGAAATGGAGCAATCATTCGTGGGGCAATCTATATTTCAGCAGCATCAGAGGAAGTCCACTTGCTCCAGAACAGGATTGCTGTGGCCATAGCATCTGCCTCCGACACATAATGGTTTTGCCATTTCCCTCTGCCCAGCACCATACAATCTTCAACGCAAGCGCCACGCTTGGGAACCTTAGCTTCGTAAGGACTGCCTCCTCCCCTATGAATGCTTAGAACTTCAACAGAGGCCCTGCTCTACAATCCACAAGTGGTTTTGCTATAGCAGGTGTGCAAGCAAGGCTTTCCCACTGTGAAACCCTATGCCTCGGAATGCCTAACTGGTTCCCCCAACGAGATGCTGTTTTTGCAGGATGCTTTGGGTCTGTATGGTAACTATCTGTTTCAGATTGGGGGAGGGGGAGCTGGTGTTGCACGCATGTGGTGTCTCAAAACCGGAGGGAGCCAAACATGGCGCCAGCATGGCTTCAATGGCTGGTGGCTCCTCCTCTCTGCTGCTCAGCCTCCTCCAGCTGCTACTGGGGAGAGGGGATGGCTTCCCCCCAAAATTATGGGGCAAGGCAAAATAGCTCAGCCCCTAGGAGATGGCACCCCTGATCTGCTCGGTCCTCTCATGGGCTTTGCTCCTGGTTTAGCTCAATTTTGCTCACTGGTATTCTGTCAATTTATGACACCTATGTTTTTGATATGCTTTTGTAACTGATTTATTGCTAGCAACCTTGAACTTCTGCAAGGATGGAAAAGCAGGGTAAAAAACTATTAAATGAACAAACAGATGGAATTTGGCATACTTAATAGTGTTGTCTTTCTCCTTGCACTGCTGCTCCAGTTTGAGGATCTTCTGCTTCAATCCGTTAAGCATCTATCAAAGAGAAAGCACACAGGGCCTCTCCTGAAGCACACGTTGCCTAAGACATTGTGCATACACAAGTCACCATTTGTCTGCGCTGCCTACAAACCCATGAGAGGCAGGGCAGTCTCAGCAAAAGGCAGGTCAATATGAACCTCCTGAGACAAAGGGATCAACTGGGAATACAACAAAATAAAGGAAAGGAAAACAGGAAACCACCTTTCCCTCTTTCTACCAAAGTTCCCCAGCATCCTCTTCTCTAGGTGCTGTGTCTCAGTCTCATTATCTATTTTCCTGACCTTCGATACAACCTTTATGCGGGTGACCTTTAGCTCTGCTGTTCTTCACTCAACCTTTCCATTCCTCTCTTGCCTCAATCTCTGCTGCTTTCTTCACCACCTCTCATGGGACGGGTGCCCATTCCCCTCAAGCTTAGCTGTACTAAAATGGAGCTGTTTTCTTCTTGCTTATCAGCCCTTTTTAACCTCACATTGATAATCTGGTTCTCTGTTCTCCTCCTCCCTTTTTTATTTTTTTTTTAAAGCCATTCTCTTCCTTTTTCTGCTGATGTCCAGTCTCTTGCCAGGTCTTGTCTTTTCAACCACTTAATACATTTGGCATTTTCTCTTCCCTTTTTACAGACATTACCAACACCTTAATCCACCCTCTTATTATTTTCTGCTCTGATTATTGCAATTCTTCTCTTGTTGGTCTTTCTGCGTCAACTCTTAGGCCACTTCACTTTACCATAACATGCTGCTGCTAGTTTGGTATTTTCTTTTTCAATCCTATTATTTTGTGCCATTCTCCTCGCTGGCTTCCCCCCACTTATTGTATAAGCCTCTTGCATTTACTACTGAGCATCTTAATGGTCCTGCCCCACCTTCTTTCCCTAGATGCTTTTCCTTGGACCCTTTGCTCTGCTACTCTTCTAGATTTGCCCCCCCCCCCATTGCCTTCTCTATTCCCTGCCTGTTTCTCTCTGCATCTCCCCAGGACTCGAATTAGCCTTTCACCTGACACCCACATCTCTTCCGCCTTAGACCATCCATCCATCCTGGCATATTCTGGCCTCTCCTGCCTACTTACTTGATTTTCCTCTTTAACGCTTCTTGTCTTTATTCTTCGGCTGCAAGCCTAGAGGAAGGTTCTGTGTTCATTTTTGTAGTGTGCTTTGCAATTCAGGACAATTTAATAAACCGAGTTCTGAATAGCAAGGAGAACCCAGATGCAAGCACATCCACATTAAAAACAAAAGAAAACCTTCTGGCATTTCATGAGCACTTTCACCTTGTGTACTGTAATACACAGCTGAGCCACATGGTCACTCTACAAACCCAGTATGTTCTGGTCCACCAACAATTCTTAAGCTAGAAAGGAAGATAGGGGAAAGAGAAGGCACAATACCGAGCTGGTATCATTTTTCTGCTCTGTCCGCATCCAGCCAAATTCAGACCACTGTAAAAACAAGAACATTAATATTATTCACTATTCACAAAGTGTTTCATGAACCCAAGTGCTTTGCACAAGATAAAAAATGAAGATGGACCTTTTTCATAGCAGTTCACGTCCTTTTATTGTGATCCTCACACAAAAAAAATACCCCCAGCTTGCAGATTTGAGGGGAGTGGGGTGGCTGAGGCTAAAAATAGAAATTGGCTTGCCTAAGATCATCTAGTGAGATCACAGTAGAGGAAAAAATTGAATTAGGCACCTTCCTGGGTCAAAATTTAGCCACCATGCTTCTAGCTCTCACTAACAAACTTCCATTACATTCCTCAAGCTGCCATCCTCCAGACTTTCTGGCTATAAATAGACCAAGGTATGGTCTGAGGGTCTAGTCACTGCCTGGATGAGACACTAGGTGTTTGCTGCCTTGAGTCCGATGGTGAAAGGAAGGTAGGAAGTGATATAAATTTTTAAAGGACAAAAATGTACCCAGAGTTGTGCAACTGGAATCTTTAATTTTGTATTATTATTTTTACAGGGCACCCATTATATCTTTTTGGGGTGTAAAGTTTATTATTATTATTTCATTATATAATGTATCTAAAACAGTGAGCACCCATTACATCAAGGGGATTTACAACAGTAAAGCAGCCGTTTCTCTCTATCCTACAACAGTACAAATAAAACAAACAAATACTACAGACAGAAAATATTGTGCCTTTCTTGCCCGAGTTAGGGAGTATTTCCCTTGTCCTGTTTAGAAAACCAAGAGCAAAGTGAATAGATTCAAACATTCTCCCTTAACTGCATTTTTTTACCCAGGAGCGCACAACTCACCCTGGAGGGATCCAGCAGCTGTTCAATCTGTTTGTCCTTTCGGTTATTTTCCTCTTCGAGTCGCCGAAGCTTGGTTTTCATCCGATCTGCTTCACTTTTCTGGGCTTGTATTGTCTGTAATGAAGAGGGTTTGTGTGCACTACTTGTGCTGACTTAAGAGGAGCACAGATGGATCAGGCCCATGGCCCATCTAGTGTAAGGTTACCAGTTTTTTTCAATGAATCCGGGGACACTTTTCAACTTCAGTTGAATTCAGTGGATTTTGTCAGGGGACTGGTTTGTAAATCCAGGGACTGTCCCCGAGAAACGGGGACGCCTGGTAACCTTAATCTAGTCCAGCATCCTGTTCTCACAGCAATCTCCCCTCCTGCAGTTTCGAGCCGCTGGCATTCACAGCCACACTGCCTCTGACAGTGGAGCCAGAACACCCATTCTGACAAATTTCTCCTTGCAGCTCCACGGTAAATAAACATCGGTGACATTCTTCCTTTTGCATTTGCTTCTTGTTGTTTTGTTACAAATGCAAAACAGAACTGCCGGCCCCCAGATTTCAAAAATCAGAACAGAACTGATGGAGAGAGTAGATGAAGCAATAAACCCCCCCACAATTCTTCACCCAGGCTCCCTGCCCTGCGCAACATCTTTCCCCCCATTCCCACAGCTCTATCTTGCTTCCTCCACTGTGGCAGGAGGCCTTCCATGCAACCAGGGTATGGGAAACTGGAGATCATGTGCTCAATGACATGGCGTGGAAGTCAGAATATGAGGTCAAGGAATACGGAAGTAGAAGGCAAACAGGAAGAGAAGGTGGTGCAGCCCAAACAGGGACCCTGGGTGGGAAACCCAGCCAGACGGGCGGGGTATAAATAAATTATTATTATTATTATTGTTATTATTATTGGATCCCAATTACTATTCCCTCCTGGAAATCCTGCCAGCAGCTGTTCAGATCCTGAGCAGATACTCCCTACAGATTTGCAGAGATTTATTTGCATCCATTAGGGCCAAACTCCCCCCCCCCCCATTACAACTGAAAGTCTTCAGAAACTGCATTTTGCATGGTGCAGAGACGGAGGCATCAAATCAAGACATGCTTGTTTCTTCAGGCCTATGAAAATGGCTGAAGTAAGACCTAAGGTGGATTTCCTTTTGACTTTGCTTTAAAAAACAGCAACCTACTTAATGTATATTGTCGGTTTTCTGATCTCTGTACTAGTGCATGCATTTTATAAAATATTGTGTACCACCCTGGACACCTTTGGGTTGAAAGGTGAAACAGAAAAAAATAAATATGTAGAGTTTGTGATCCATACCTTCTTTAATTCAATTATCTCATCATACATATCTTCTTTTTCTTTGTAGTCTGGAGTTCCAGGGATGTAGCCTGGAAAAGATCATCCCCAAATAAATAAATGGGAGCCAAAAGGAATGGTAGAAATATTCCAAGACTGCAATGACTTCCTGTCCATTATAAAAATCCCAGAAAACAACTGAGACAGTTGCACCTGTTGCAAACTCACTGGAGCATTTACCTTTAATTAAAATCGTATACCACTTATATTTGGTATTGCACCTGGACTTATTGTCATTGCAAGTTTACTAAGAATATTTTAGTTGAGATTCCTGCATTCCAGGGGGTTGGACTAGATGACCCTCGGGGTCCCTTCCAACTCTACAATCCTTTGATTCTAAGAATTTATCTATGTCACAAGTTTATTGACGGGCACCGCAGGACCAAAACAGATTTTCCTTGCTTCAGAAGTCCTTGAAAGCACATGAAGGTTTTCTCAAGGTTAAGCTACCCTGAAATGCAACCTGTTCGCCATTACGGATCATCCTAAAGCTGCTGTTCCCTTTTTGTGACTCACCACTGCCGGCAGAGCGAGCGTGTTTTGGCTTCTTCATGCCCAAAGCTTCCTTCAGATACTCTGGTGTGTTGCCAGGGAGAGCGGTCAGCACAGGACCCACGTCAGGGTCCGACTTCGTCTGGTTCATCCAAGCACCTAGTGAAAGGGCAAGGGGAGAACGCAGCAGAGTTGACGGCGCACATATCTGAATTGCTATAGAAAGACAAAAGCAGCCCAGCCCAGGAGGTGTGAAGGTTGTGAAGTGGCTGCCATGTTAGCAGTGCTGGAAGAGTGGCAAGTCACAGTAACTGGACAAAGCAATCTGTAATCTACATGCGGCAAGAACAGAGCTGGCAGAGGTGATGCGTCATCCTATGGCGAAGCAACTGGTGTTCAATGGTAACAGAAGAACCCCTAGGTCACTTGGGAGGAGCCCATTGCTAGCTCCTCCCAGAAAGTGGGGCAGGGCTGGCAGGAGCTCCTCCCACTTTGGATACTCCTTTTTTTACCTTCACGGCATGGGAAAGAGATATATTGCTCTTGTTCCCACATCTCAAAGATTATGCAGTAAGAAGCTTGTAGAAGGAACTGATTTTGCATGTGGATACCTTGCTTGAATGATCCGTGCCACAGCTGCCTTGATGCTTTAACCAAGGGGATTTCAAAGTGCTTACTGTCTGTGCCCTTCAAGGTTCTCAGAAATCCAGCCTTTTTAGAATGGAAACATGTGCTAGAGGTGTATGGAGACTCTGAGGCAAGAAAAAAACACACACCTGTCAGTGCTATGGATTAAAACTGCAGCAGCAATAAGCTTTTAACATTTCATCTGAGTAAAGCTGCAAAGGATGTATGAACTAATTGCCTTAGAATCGCTACTTGGATATAGGAGACTCTTGTTCAGAGTAATGTACATATAATGAGAAGTATGTAAACCGCAAGATAATAAAAGGCTGAATTCCTTAGCCAGGTAAGAAAGCAGCCAGTACTATTTATCTTAAATCTTATCTTCCTATCTGAAAGCTTTTTTGGAGAGACCATTCAATTCCCTATCCCAGCGTGCTCAGACTCCCCTCTCCATTGCACTGAAGCATATTTCATGCTAGAGAACGACAGAGAATCAAATGACGCATTGTCATTAGGTGATTTCAGGGAAAGGGAAAGGTTTGTCGTGCTTACTTGGTGATTTTGGAGGCTTGCGAGATGTTGTTTTCTTCTTCAGTTTCTGAAAGAAATATTTATTTGGCACTGAAATTCACCAGTTTCATTGGTTTGGATTCACATGATGGCTACAAACAGTATATTTATTTTCTGAGCAGGGAACAACAGCGCCACTGCCATTATACGTATGGAGAAAGTGGGGTTCGAATTAGTCAGCCAGGTTTACTAAAATTCCAAAACTTTATCAACAAATCGCTAACCTGAAAGCTGAAATTTTCATCAAAATAAGTTAATAAAATAGGAACAGGGAACTTGTGGCCCTTCAGATGATGCTGGGCTCAGGGGTTGTTGTTGTCCAACAACAGCTGAAGAACCACATGCTCCCTCTCTGTGCAATAAACAAGACAATACCTTACAATGCTGTAAAAGTAAAACATCTAATTTTGTTCCTTGTCCAGGTTTCTCAGTTAAACTTCCATATTACAGTAGCATTACATACATACACACACACACACACACACACACACACCAGGGATAAAGTACAGCCCACTTATTTTTGTAAAAAAGGCTTTCTACTAACAGCTTCTTATATATTAGCAACTACTACTAGAACAACGAATGCTGCAGATTTGGGATTAGTGGAGTGGTCCAGAGAAATACCCAGATGATTCCAGAATGGTTGCCTGGAAACAAACAGTCACAATAGATGAAACAAATTCACACCTACATGCCTGATATTAAGTTTGCTGCTGGGGGGAAAAAACTACCACATTATATAACAGGAGAAAACTCCTCCCAAGGTGTTTTAAAAACTCAAGATCACCTACACCAATATCACCATGCTCTGCACAAATAAGCCCAAATGGAATATTATGAATACTGTTATGAAACTAACTGTAGTTTGTTGAAAACCAGGATCCCATGATATGACCATGAGGCTAAGTTGGGATTCCTTAAAAATGAAATGAAACTCTGTCAAATGTTTAGCTCTAGGTCATGGGGAGGAAGGCGAGTGCCAGCCTGACAATTTGGATTGCTCTGGGCTCATCCACAGACCACTTGAGCCTGGTTTACCATTGTATGAAAGCGCAGTCACTGAAAGGGTATGTAAAGTGTACAGAAAGAGAACATCCTTGTAAAACTCACCGTTTCTGTGTCAGATTCAAACGTCATTGCAGAAAGACTGTCCTCTGCCTGCAGAATAAAAATGCATACGTATAGGACTTTTTCTGCATGCGAACCTGCGGCTTTCTAGATACTGTTGGACTCCAACCCCCACCAGGCCCAGCCAGCATCTCCATGCTCAGGGATTATGGGAGCTGTAGTCCAGCAATGTCTGATGGGCCCTGGGTTCCCTATCCCTGAACTTCTTCATAATGTCCTGGCATCATTCAGAGGCACCAGATTTCAACTCAAATCTGCTTGCATGAATTACCAAGAGAGCTGTGGAAATACATGACACAAGGTATTAGTAAGGAGGGTGGGTTTGGATTTAGTCTCATTTCCCAATATTTTTTTAATTTCCTTTAAAAATAGTGTTGCTCCCCCACCCATTTTTTGCAAATAGGTCACTTTCTATGGAAGTACCTTGCAATTCATTTTTGCTGCTGCTGCTTTCACCAATCCTTATAAGCTCCACCAGTCTGGTCCTTAGGCTAGATCTAGATTTCGCTTTGTGTGAAAGGCAGAATTGGGGGGGGGGGGGCTGGTATTTACAGCCTGGATAGCGGGATGAAGAGATAAACTGGCTTCCTGGTGGCTCACTGCAGGCAGACACGGGCCACACAGCGCATCACCGAGTTTTTAATTTCCTGAAGTCCCATTCTTCAAGGCATACTGGCAGATTATTTTTTTGCTATCCTTCAGGCATCTGATCTCAGGCTATATCTCCCTATCCAATTTGCCCTGCAATGTTAGTGAGTGATCAGACTGTGAAAGAGGCAAGGACCGCAGAGCTTGAAGGCAGATGGATAACCACCACCAGGAGAGTGGAGCATAGGCAGAAATTTCTAAGAGCTGGTCTCTCCTGTTACCTGGGAGGAATTAAATGAAAGAGATATAAATCTCAAGAGACAGTGATGGAACAACTTTCAGAAGAAGATTTCCATTGTGCTAATGCTAAGAACAGAAAACACAGCAATCTGCACGTCACAGATAGCTTAGACAGAAGAACTAAGGGTGTGTTTGACTGGTTTAAGCAGCAGATTAATCAACTGAAACTTTAGGTGATGCCTCTATTTTATAGTGGTCAGGAAATTTTAATCCATGGAGTTATAAATTATGCCTAGGGGGACACTATACTTCTAATAAACATTACAATAACAATAAAGACTGATTTTGTTCTTTTTGATGTGAGCCACATTTGTCTGAAAAGGAGAAGAAAAAATGCAGTAAATAAATTGTGAGGCTCCACTTTAATTCCAAATCTGGACATAAATGATAAATAAACCACCTAAGGCTGCACTCCTATGCATGCTTACCTGGAACTAAGCCCCACTGAACACATTGGGAATTACTTCTGAGTGAACATGCATAGGACTGAGCTTTCCCTCTAATCTGCTCATAGGACATTTGAGGGTAAGGCTTGCACACAATGTTATAAAGATAACATATGAGATGTTATGACAAAGTTATGGGATATTCCTAAAATAAGCTCATTCTAATTCTTGCACAGGGCTCTGGTAAAAGGCACTGCAATTTAAAGCTAGTCCTCTTATCACATGATAGAACTGCAAGGACCATATTCCCAGCTGTGCAGAGTAGTGGTTAGAGCAGCCAGAGGCAAACTCGGCCCTCCAGATGTTTTGGGACTACAACTCCCATCATCCCTAGCTAACAGGACCAGTGGTCAGGGATGTTGGAGTCCCAACATCTGGAGGGCCAAGTTTGCCTATGCCTGGTTAGAGTGTCAAGCTAGGCCCTTGGAAACCAGGGTTCAAATCCCCACTTGGTCATGAAGCTCACTGGGTGATCTCTGGACTAGTTACTACCTCTCAGTCTAACTTAACTCACAGGGTCATTGTGGGGATTAAATGAGGAGGGGCAGAACCATGCACACCACCTTGAGCTCCTTGGAGAAAAACGTGGGATATAAGGGCAATAAATAGAAATAAATTCAATGAGCACTGTGGAAAAGACTAAATTCAAGACATCAGGAGGATAGAAGGGGCAGGGAATTGGTGCCTTTGTGTGATCCTGGGATCACTGGCACGCACAAGAAGGTATTTGTCATAGAAGAGAGGTCTGTCAATAGCTATAGACCATTGCAGTGGGGGGGGGGGGGAAACTGCTTTATGTACCAGATACTGAGGACAAACAACAGAATACGGGCACGACTTTCCAGTCCAGCTTGTGACTGGTTGCCGTTGGAAGCAATTCTGAACACAAAAGTTCCATCTAGTTGTAGAGAAGCTTGTCCAAATTTGCATAAGCCTTTAGGCCACCACCACACTTTGTAGTAGTAAGTCCCACAAATTAATATTGCATCACCTATTGTACTGGGTGACTGCAATGGGTTATTAAAAGGGAAGCAGAAAGATTTGTCTTTGCCCATGTCCTCCATAAACATATTGGCCTCCCCACTCCAATGGGGGCTCCAGTTTCATGCAGGTCAATGTTTACTTGTAAGTTCTTGTGAAGCTTCCCCACAAAATCCTGGGGGCTGTAGTCTGTTAAGGGTGCAGAGTTTTTGGGATATGCCCGTTTTCCTTTCTACAGTTACAATATTCAGAGTTCCCTGTGAAGGAGAGAGACTGTTAAACCACTCTGGGAACCGTAGTTGTAGGAGGGGAGCAGGGGGCCTCCTACCCACTCTTTGCCTCCCTAACAAACTACAGCTCCCAAAATTCTCGGTGAGGAAGCCACAACTGTTTAAAGCAGCATCGCGGGCTTTACATGTCCAGTGTGAATGTGGCCTTAGCCTTTATGAACGGTGCATATCAGTTTTGAAGGCTGGATTCATTTATTTCTTAGGTTTGCCAGCGTAGGTGGGTGGGAGACAGAGATGAGGAGGAGGAGGAGGAAGCAGCAGCAGGTTACGGTTGCCGCCTGTCCTGTATAATACAGGATTATCCCGTTTATTTCAATGTAAAATGCTATGTCCTGTATTGATACAGTTTTGCCTTGCATTTCAGGTCTTCTCTCTCTCTGCCATATTAGGGACCTTCTCCAAATGCACGTGTTGGAAAGGGGGCGTGAAGGGCTGTGTGTTATTTAAGCTCTGGGTCGCAAAGCACAGGCGGATTTACAAATCCATGCGTTTGTGTGTGATAAATTCCAGAGGAGCCATCCTGTGAGGCTGCAGTAGATTGCAACAGGTTGCTTTGAAGTCACTTTGTGAAACCCCCCCCCCCCCAAAATCGTCCACCCACTGCCCTGTCCTGTCTTTTGCCAGAGCAAAGGGGGCAGCTCAGGGCCGGATTTAGGTTTGATGAGGCCCTCAGCTACTGAAGGTAATGGGTCCCTTTCTATGTTCAGCTGTCCTTTGTCAACAACAAATTGTCGCTATTTTTTTGCGTTGAATATATGGTACATTTATGGACCTAATAGGTATCTAAAGCCATTTGCACATAACAAAATATGTATTTTATCAAAGTAATTGTTGAAGTGAAATGCAATTTTGGAAATGTACATCCAGGTTTTTTTTCCTTTAAATTTTTTGGGGCGCCCAAGAGAGTGGGGCCCTAAGCTATAGCTTGTTTAGCTTATACGTAAATCCGGCACTGGGGCAGCTGAGGGATCCCACGCAGGGATGGGGCAACCCTTGACCCGCCTGCTGCTCCAGAGGAAGCCCCTCTGAGTTCAATGGAGGGGCGGATAGTGGGGGCCTCGCGGGGGGGTGTGGAGAGGGAGATGTTGCCTCCCCTCCCTCGCCATAAGGCTTGGCTGGGCCGCAGCTGCCCCCTTCCTCGACCCCCGGCCTCCAGCCCCACCAGGCCTCCCCTCCCCTCAGCCGGGAGAGAGAGAGAGGAGAGGCGCAGGAGAGGCTCCCTTTCCCCCAAGGCCGGCCGGCCTGCCTGCCGGGAGAGCTTTCCCCCTTCCTCGCCCCTCACCAGCTCCCGCTCCGCGGCGGCCTCGTCGGGGCTCTGAGACATAGCGGGGAAGCGCCGGCCGGGCCAGCGAAACCACCATTTCACCCCAGGCGGCAGCGGCCCTTTCTCCGACTCCGGCGGCCTTTCCTCGCCGCTTCCGGGTTTCGGGCTCCATGGCAACCTGCCGCGGCAACCAGGACCCGGATGGGGGGCGGGGCGAGCCCGGGCCGAGAGGCTCCGCCGCCGGAGTTGAAAATCAAAGGCGCGGGCCGAACGAGAGCTTGCCCGAAGTGACGCGCTTGCTGTTGGTTGAGAGGCGCGCAGGCGCAGAAGCGAGCGCAGGCTGGCTCTGGGGAGAGGATCTCTCGTCGCCGCTGCTGCTGCTGCTGCTGCTGCTCTTGGCTTGGGCGTGCAGGGCAATGGGGAGACGGGAAGAGAGAATGTGCTTGTTGAAAGCCCCCCCCCCCCTTAATGTGCTATCCTTTTATTTGTATGTGTGCCGCCTGTCGGCCAAAGGTGCCCCGCCCCCAAGGCGGTTCACAAAAATAAATAAATCATCATCATCATTTTATTTGTATGCTGCCTTTCCATAGCTGAAACTATGCTCAAGGCGGCTTACAACATGACAAGATTTACGGTACATAATTACAAACGTAACAGAAGCCATGAACAATCAATCAAACACATCAAAAAGGACACAACCAAATGGAAACAATTTCCCGTCCTAAGATCCAAAACTTCTTTGTTAACGTGTGCGCATGTGCATGTAACCAGGGTGGGATTTAGGTTTGATGAGGCCCTAAGCTCCTGAAGGTAATGGGGCCCTTTATATGTCCAGCTGTCCTTTGTCAACAACAAATTGTCGCTGTTTTTTGTGTTGCATATATGCTATACGGTAATTTATGGACCTAATAGGTATCTAAAACCATTTACACATAACAAATAGCCTACACAACACATAACACTTTTGCTGTATGTAGGTTTTATTTTATTTGTTATCTTATATTTTGGAAATGTACACCCAGGTTTTTTCCCTTTAATTTTTTGGGGGCGCCAAGAGAGTGGGACCCTAAGCTATAGCTTGTTTAGCTTATACCTCAGTGATGGCCAAACTTGGCCCTCCAGCTGTTTTGGGACTACAGTTCCCATCATCCCTGACGACTGGTTCTGTTAGCTAGGGTTGATGGGAGTTGTAGTCCCAAAACAGCTGGAGAGCCAAGTTTGGCCATCACTGTTATACGTAAATGTAGCACTCACAGACATCTGTCTTCCACAACTTGGGTCCCTCCAGACGTTTTGGACTACGACTCCCATCAGCCCCAGCAAGCTACCACAGGCCTTATGGGCATAGTCGCAGGGGCTGATGGGAGATGTAGTCCAAAAGCCTGGAGGTTGGAGAAATTGTCTCTTTATAAACCTCTCTGACCCGACTCCGGCAGATCCCTCTGGTGCAACGCATGCCCTGCAGTCCCGCCTCGGGAAAAGGCTCTCCTTGCTCTCCACAGATGCTTTGGCTTGCGAGCCTGCAGAAACTCATGCCAAGTGCTGGCAAGGCAGGAATGCGGGAGGCTTCGCTTGCGCTACTGAGCATGCTCACTGTCGGATATGAACTGAGCATGCCCAATAGCGCTTGGAAGGGAAACGGGGCAGGTAAGGTGTTTGCGATAGCAGCGCGCGGGGATTTTATTGCAACCCGATCCAAGCCACGTTTGCTCGGAGACCAAGTCCCGTTTTGTTCAGCGGGGTTCCTCTCCAGGATCGCGGCGTTTGCATGCTTGCTTGGTGTGCTCTCCAGAGATTCCTGTGGCTTATTCCCAATTAAAGCAGAAGTGATCGTCGCACAAGCTGTTGGTGACGCTAGTTCTGTGGAAGTCGGTGGCACTTACTTCTGAGTAAACACTGATCGCGCCGGCCGAGCTGTGCGTGCGGAGAGCTGCATTCCTAGGGGACCCCGAGAGGTGCACTTACTGTACTTGATAATAAACTCAAGCTGAACTCTTTGCAGCTGCTGCCTTACTTCTGAGTAAGCAGGTACAGCCCTGAGCTGCAATGCTTTGATCACGGAGCAGGAAAGGAGGGGGGCATAATGGAACCCGTGAGTCCCACCCCCTGATGCTCCCCAGTTAGCTTTGGGTCTGATCCTAAGTGAGAGTGGGTGAAACCAGGTCAGTTCGCTGTCATTTGAGTACAGTTGGGACATTAGATTTAAATGCAAGATCCCATGTTCTGGTTTAGTTTCCTCTTCAAAAACAACATGTTTTCCAGGTTCTGCCTTGTTCTTACACTCTTTCATGAGGAAAAAAACAGAACGGAAAAACCGAGACTCACCATGGATAGAAAGTGCTCTCAACTTCTGCCTTCAGTATGTACGATTCTGGCAGATCCAAGGCACCCCCTTTCGGATGACACTTGTTTGGAAAAGTTGCTGGATTGGTTTAAGATGCTGATCAGCACTGGTAAGTTCCATGGTTAGATGTTTGTTTTGTAAGGTTTCTCTAAAGCGTCACACACGTGTGGAGAGGAACCCACCTCTTGAAAAAAACTAAACAAGGGGCCTTGAGACCATGTGGCCCTCCATGTCCCATCAACTTGGAAGGTGGTGGACTGTCCTGCCTTAGAAGTTTTTTAACAGAGGATGGGTGACCATCTACTTTTCATTATCTGTGCTGTGGCTGATGGAGGCTGAAGGCCACGAACATCTGGAGGGCCACAGGATCTCTATCTGGGGCTTGTGATTTTGGCGTTGAGTGGTATATAAATAGTTTAGTTATTGCATTTGTATCCTACCTTTCTAAGGAGCTCAAGGTGGCATACATGGTTTTCTCTCCCCTCCCCCCTTCATTTAAGCTCCACAACAACCCTGTGAGGAAGGTTAGGCTGAGAGGCAGGTCATCCAGTGAAATTCATGGCTGAGTGGGGGTTTGAACCCTGGTCTCGCAGGTCCTAATTCAACACTTACAAATATCTAGCCTAGAAAAGAGATCATAAAGAGGTGATAGCCGGATTATTTATACTCCGCCAATCTGGCTGGGTTTCCCCAGCCACTCTGGGCTGCTTCCAACAGAATATTAAAAACAATACAGTGTCAGACATTAAAAACTTCCCTAAACAGGGCTGCCTTCACATGTCTTTTAAAAGTAAAATAGTTGTTTATTGCCTTGACACCTGATAGGAGGGCATTCCACAGGGCAGGCGCCACTACCGAGAAGGCCCTCTGCCTGGTTCCCAGTAACCTCACTTTTCGCAGGGAGGGAACTGCCAGAAGGCCCTCAGAGCTGGACCTCAGTGTCCGGGCTGAATGATGGTGGTGGAGAGGCTCCTTCAGGTATACAGGACTGAGGCCGTTTAGGGCTTTAAAGGTCAGCACCAACACTTTGAATTGTGCTTGGAAACGTACTGGGAGCCAATGAAGATCTTTCAGGACTGGTGTTATATGGTCTCAGCAGCCACTATCAGTCACCAGTCTAGCTGCTGCATTTTGGATTAATTGCAGTTTCCGAGTCACCTTCAAAGGTAGCCCCACATAGAGCGCATTGCAGTAGTCCAAGCGGGAGATAACCAGAGCATGCACCACTCTGGAGAGACAGAAAGTGAAACCAGTGTTCCCCTGCCTGGTGCAATCTGCCCACCCGCCCACGATGTTGTTGGACTCCAACTCCCATCAGTTTCCAACCAGCATGGTCAACTGTCAGGGATGATAGGGGTTATTGTATAAAATGTAGTGAGGGAGCCAGTTTGGGGAAGCCTGTTGTAGTTGATGGAGCAAATTTGCAGCTCCAGAGAACTCAAAGCAGCTGGTTCAAATAGCAAGAAAGGAGATTTCGCTTTAAATGTTAGGAAGCACTTCTCGAGGGTATAAGGTGTGAAGGGCTGGTGGCATGCAAAATTTCTTAATAGGTTGAGACTGTGATTCCAGGTAGGGCTGAGGAAATCCCCAGCCTTAAAATACGGAGAGGCGGTGCAGAGAAGACTAAGCAAGGCAGCTTCCTATTGCATCACTAGGCCTTAATTCTGAGTAGACCGCAGAGGCTTTGCACCACATAAGCTTTGTCTTCTGACTAAACATCTGGTCATTCCCTTCTGGCTCCTCTTTCCCCCCTCCCAGGATCCAGCCTGTTGCTGTTAGAGGAAAACCCGTGTTTGAAGGAGCTGGTCCTGGCTGTGCTCAGACAAGAGGAGCCAAATCCCACCATCCTTTCCTTCGTCCTGAGGCTCACTGGGATATTTGCTGCCTCTGAAAGTAGTTTCCAACACCTGCAGGTCAGTAAAGTCTTAAACACCAGCTTGGCTGCAGGAGTTGCTGGAAGGAGGCGTACAAGGCGCAATCCAACCGTCTTAGGAACTCCAGGTTTATGTAGGGCTTACTCCTTTTATTCCCCTGAAGATACTCTGCAAGGCAGTGGGGGGTTCGGACCTGAGTTTTCCTTCCCATGGATGCGCTCCCTTCCCAGGTGGACAAGCCCCATCTGCCCCTCACTGCCTTCTACAGCACCTGCAGAAACTGCCTTCTTGACCATTGGACCCACTCTTAGTCTTGCCCGCTTCATTCACCAGGGCCTGTCTTTACATGCGGCGGAAACCCCTAACTCACTGAGGGTTTTGGACCCATCGGTCCAACCCTTAAAATATAACCACCAAAAAAGCACAAGGGACGCAGGTGGCGCTGTAGGTTAAACCACAGAGCCTAGGGCTTGCTGATCAGAAGGTTGGCTGTTCTAATCCCTGCGATGGGGTGAGCTCCTGTTGTTCAGTCCCTGCTCCTGCCAACCTAGCAGTTCGAAAGCACGTCAAAGTGCAAGTAGATAAATAGGTACTGCTCCGGCGGGAAGGTAAATGGAGTTTCCGTGTGCTGCTCTGGTTTCGCCAGAAGCGGCTTAGTCATGCTGGCCACATGACCCAGAAGCTGTACGCCGGCTCCCTCGGCCTATAGAGCGAGACAACCCCAGAGTCATCCGTGACTGGACCTAATGGTCAGGGGTCCCTTTACCTTTAAAAATCACAAAAGAGCAGCGCTAGGTTGCATGTGTTTCAGGATTTTCCCCCACGCAGAAATGGACGTTAGTCATAGGTCAGCGACCGTGAGAATCTCCCGCTTTCTTCTGTTCTCGCTTCAGCAGGGAGAAGTTGTATTTGGTGCCTTTGGAGAAGCGGGGCCTCTGAGCAGTGCATTGTGGGAGGACATGTCCATCCGGAGCGGCTGGGTGCAGGGCGTTTACAGCATGCTGCAGCACTACAGCGCCTTCCAGTTCTTGTGCAACTCTGGTAAGTGCTGCTTCTTCTGCCAGAATTTATACAACGTACCTGGGCCTGCCTCTGAGACACGATAGGCACCTGTGTCAGGCCATTGCTCCATCCAGCTTAGTATTCTCTACACTGCCTAGCAGCATCTGTCCAGGGTTTTCGAAGAAGTCTCTGTCTTGTCTTACTGGAGAGGTGAACTGCTGCTGAATTGTGGCCGCCCGCCTAAAGGAAGGCAGTGGGGCTTCCTAAAACTGAAAACCCACGGCTAACCTGTCCTTTGAATCCTGTTGAGAATATCTTAGTTCCCAACATGCAGGGGTGGGGAGCCAGATGCTGTAGGACTACGACTCCCATCATCCATGGTGATTGCTCACACTCACTGGGGCTGCTGGGAGTTGTAGTCCAACCACATCTGAAGGGCCACAGGCTTTCTCCCACTCCGTCTCCCCCTGCTGCCTGGGCTCCCCTTCCTCTGTTGTTTCTCCTCTGTTGGTTTGTAAGCTCCTAGGGGCAAGGCCTTGTCTTTTGTGAAGCATCATGTGGCTCTGACATGTAAATCGTCACCCTCATAATTCCAGAGCGGATGTCTGCTTTGTAACAATGAGAAAGAGATGGACCTTTGTCTTGGGCCTCGTGCTGCAGCACTCTGATCTCCCCAGCCTTCCTTGGGCTGCTTGTTTTCTGGGTCGGCCTGCTTTTGTGATGTCTGCTGCCCCTTATGGCTAGTAGGGTCATTTGTTGGGTTATGGAGCTCACCAGCGATTGGAGAAGCGCTGCTGAACAGATGGAAGCTGCCCTTTTTCGCTTTCTCCCTTTCCGATGTTTGTGCTGTGAGTCCTGTTGCTTACGTAGCCAAAACAGCACCACCCACACGCACAAGGGAAGCATCACCCAGATGAAAATGCTGGATGGGAGCCAGCATGGTGTAGTGGTTAAGAGCGGTGGACTCGTAATCTGGGGAACCGGGTTCACGTCTCCGCTCCTCCACATGCAGCTGCTGGGTGACCTTGGGCTAGTCACGCTTTTCTGAAGTCTCTCAGCCCCACTCACCTCACAGAGTGTTTGTTGTGGGGGAGGAAGGGAAAGGAGATGGTTAGCCGCTTTGAGACTCCTTTGGGTAGTGATAAAGCGGGATATCAAATCCAAACTCTTATAGTATTCTCCTTCTTCTTCTCTCTTTTTGTTTTCTTTATCACATTGATATCCCACCTTTTCCCTCAAGGAGCTCAAGGTGGTGTACATGGTTATCTTCTTCCCTGTTTCATCCTTACAACCACCTTGTGAGGTAGGCTGGGCTGAGAGTGACTCACCCAAAGTCACCCAGTGAGTTTCATGGCTGCGCGTGGGATTTGAACCCTCCCCTCTGGTCCTAGCCCAGTGCTCAAGCCACTTCTCATCATGGACAGGGGGCACCTTATTACAAAATTATTCTGCACCCTTCTCTCTCTGTCTCCCTCAACACCAGGTTCCCTAGATGTGATTTTCGCTCTCCAAGGAGACCCGAGCCTGTTTGTTGCGTCAGGAGCCAACCGCCTTCTCGCTCGCGTGCTCATCTTCTCCGTTCAGTCCGAACCGTCTCGCCTCCTCAGCTCGATGGACTGCGATTGGCCGGCTTGCACTCGAATGATAGTTGCTCGCATCGAAGAGTCCCTCAAATCCCACTCGGCCTCCCGGGCCAAGCATTCCTTGCAGCTGCTGACGACGTTGTTTGAGCACAACCAGGACGCCTGGACTGAACTGCTCTGGTCGCGGATCGCGGGAACGGTGGAGTCCCTCCTGACAGAGGAGCCGCTCCAAGTTGGGCACCAGCTGGTGGATCTGTTCCTCAGCATGGCAAGGTAGGCGCCTGCACAGTGGCTTTCATTAATGTGAGGGGAGGCGAAGGATGGAGAACTCTGTGGTTCTCCAGAGATTGATGGACTCCAGCTTCCATCAGCCCCCAGCCAGAATGGCCAGTGGTCAGGGAAGATAGGAGTTGTAATCCAGCCATGGCTGGAGAGCCACCAGTTCCCCAACCTTGATCTATATCAAAGAGGTCTTCCAAGGTTAAAACCAATAGTTTGAGCTATGCTTGGAATAGAATTGGGAGCCATTGGGGAAAAGGAAGACCTGTGGTCCAGCAGCTGCATTGCCAAAAGAAGCTCCAGAGTTCAGTCTCCAACATTTCCAGACCACTGACCAGAAACCCCGGGGAGATGCTGCTAATTGGTGGGAACCTATAGTGGAGAAATGAAGTGAAGGCATGAGGCGGGAGTTGGTAATGCAGGTGAGCTGTGCATAAGCAAGCTGCCAGCTAGCTCTGCCGAGGCTCTTTTTATTAGCACAATATGCAAAACCAGTCAGATACATTTTGGACTGTGCCCTTTACACGTCTTCCAATCACGCGATCGTGGGGGGGGGGGTACAAAGTTATTTTGGCACCTGTTTCCACCGTGTCATTTCCCCCTTGAACAATGTATAACGAAGGAGACAAAGGTCACAGACAGGGCACAGCAGACCACTAAGAGAGCAAAGGTTAGATAGGGGGTATGAGGTTCAGACAGCTGTGGCTTGTCTGCGGGTGGAAGTGTGCTCCACACCTGACGGTCATTCCTTCAGAGAACCTTTCCCATCCCTTTGGGACAACCTTCTGGGACCAGCAAGCTAGTGGTGGGCGGGGCCAGAGCAAAAGTGGGCGGGGCAGCAGGTGTCAATTTTACCTTTATAGAGTAGGCCAGTTTCTGGACACACTCACACACAGCTCTCTATCCTGCATCCAAGCAAGCAAGAGGCATCATCAGAGGTCAGGGACACAGCAAGGCAAAAACGCTCCGGGGCGAGGAAGTTATGAAGTAGGGTGGCTTGGGGAGAGGCCTTCATTTGCCACAACTCCACCTGCCCCACCCGCCCCTAGGAAGGTCACTCATCTAGGAGAAAGAAAACTCAGATTTTAAATCTCCACTACCTTGTGGGATATCTTTAGCAGAAGAAAAGGCTGAGGAGTAAACCCTACACAAATCCGGCGCGGAGTCCCTAAGGCGGTTGGGTGGCGCCTTGTACTCCTTCCTGCAACTCCTGCAGCCAAGCTGGTGCCAAACATCTTGCTCTGCTTTCCCTTGGACCACATCAGTGAGGCTTGGCCAGGGGGATGGGTCTTGTCGCCTGGGCAGCCCAGGACCTCCAGACACACTGCCCAAGATTGTGCCTAGAGAGGTCACCTCATTGCTGCTAACACAGCAAAAACAGCACGGGAGGCAAAAGTTATGAGTTCCAGGTTTATGCAGCCACAGCAGGTGCTGCGATTCTCCAACAGTTTGATTTCACCCCCAGAGGCACACGCCGTGGTCTCTTGAGACAGACTGCTGGCAACAACAAATACATATCTAAAGGTTATGCATGCGCATTAATGCATCCTCCTCCCTCCTGTAGGTCTCCAGCGTTTGGCTGCCCCGAATGCAGCCTCTGGAAGCTGGTGGCACTTGCTCTGAAGACCTTGAGCCTCACTCAGTCGGGCCCTCTGGCCTTGGGACTCCTGAAACTGGAAGCCTGGTAGGGATGTGTTCCCTTCAACGTTAAAGCCCAAACCATTAAGTATTTTGTTCGACCTTGTTTTCCTTTAACAGATAAAATAATAACAATATTTATTATTTATACCCTGCCCATCTGGCTGGGTTCCCCCAGCCACTCTGGGCGGCTCCCAACAGAAGATTAAAAACATGAAAAAACATCAAACATTAAAAACTTCCCTAAACAGGGCTGCCTTCAGTTGTCTTCTAAAAGTCAGATAGTTGCTTATTTCCTTGACATCTGACAAGAGGGTGTTCCACAGGGCGGGTGCCACCACCAAGAAGGCCCTCTGCCTGGTTCCCTGTAACCTTACTTCTTGCAGTGACGGAACCGCCAGAAGGCCCTCAGAGCTGGACCTCAGTGACCGGGCTGAATGATGGGGGTGGAGATGCTCCTTCAGGTATTCTGGGCCGAAGCCATTTAGGGCTTTGAAGGTCAGCACCAACACTTTGAATTGTGCTTGGAAACGTACTGGGAGCCAGTGTAGGTCTTTCAGGACCGGTGTTATGTTTTATTATCACATTCTTGTATTGCATTAGATTGTTATAAGATGTATCGGTACATTTTTTTGTTTCTTCAGCTTGTAAACCACCTTGAGTATTGTAGGATAGAAAGATGGTATACAAATTAAAAATGATGATGATGGTCTCGGCGGCCACTCCCAGTCACCAGAATCCCTCCTCAAGCCAGCCTTTTCTATGAAGCCATGCTTAGCCTCCTAGCTTTCACCCGCAGCTGCAACAGAGTCTAAGGCTGCAGCCCTGTGTACCTTTCGCCGAGGAGTAAGACCCATTGAAAGCAATGGAACCTACTTCTGACTAAAATGGCAAAGGATTGTGCCCCAAGCACAGGGGAGAGCTGCACGTTCCTTGCTGTTTTTGCCTCTCCTGCCCTCCCACCCTCTCCCCCCTCACAAATTGCAGCTGCAAGCAGGGCTGATACCCAAAACACCTGGCTGGGGAAGGCAGGACTATTGCATTTGTGCATGCATTTGCATTAATATACGGAATAAAGCTTTAACCTACATTAAAACCCTAGAGATACTGCCTTGCTGCAGATGCAAGAGAGACCTAACCTGCTCCCTCTCCTCCTTCAAGCCCACAGGCAATCCAGGTGCAAGGTCTGGGCCTTTTGCTGCAGCCAATGGGCTGTGTCTTGAGAGGCGCTTCTCCATCCTTAGAATTCCCAGGTGCGTTGCTGAGTTAGGATGCGGCCTCAGAGCTCAGTGCTACCAGCCACAGTGGCTCGGCTCTGCCTCCGCAGTAGGAGGCAGCAATTGCTTCTGAATACCAATTGCTGGACGCCACAGGAGGGGAGAGGGCTCTTGTGTTTGGGGCCTGCTTTTGGGCTTCCCCTGGGGGCATCTGCATGGGCACTGTGGGTACAGGATGCTGAATTAGGGGGACCATAGGCCTGATTCAGCAGGCTCTTCCTAGTTTCTTATGTGCACATATTGCATTAAGCGGGATGGGTGGGTTAAGGGAGCAAAGTACAGTTAGCAGGCCCTGAAATACTTCGCCTGGGCCCAGATCCAAAGAACAACAGGCCTTGCTGGAATGTCCCAGGTGGATTCTGCTCCCTTCCATTTGGGAGGGCATTGGGCAAAAATCCACTTTCTTCCCCCTCTGTGTACGCTTAGCCAGCCTCTGCCGTCCTGGTACCCTACAACTGCTTTACACTACAACTCCCATCAGCCCCAGCCAGGCTGCTCTAGCTGGAGCTGTTAGGAGTTGTAGTCCAGAATATCTGGTCGGCACCAGGTTGGGGAAGGCTGCTTTTACTAGCCATTTCAGAGAAGCCTTTTGCTCCGTTGGTGTCCTCCGGCTTCCCTTTCTCCACTTCCAGGTTTGCCGCCTGAATCTGCCTCTGTGGAGTCTCTTCTGTCCTCCAGGGCCTCCTGTGTCAGTTTCCTGTGCCAGACTCTGGCTCATCTGGAGGAAGTCCAGTATGTGGTAAGATCTAGATAAGCAAAGACCCAACCTCCTTTGGCTCCTCCTTCTCCCTGAGCTTTTTATAGGGAAAAGGTCATTAGAAGAACTTTTAAGAACTGGTGCCTGTACTCACTTATTTTCCTCTTTCCTCCTCTTCTCTCTTTCCTTTTGTGCTGCATCTTTTACATTATAGGCTGAGTGGGCAGGGACTCTCTCGTTATTAATATTTATAAGCCACGCTGGGAGCCTTTCCTGCCGAAGAGTGGAGGAAAAATCAGCTCTCCAGGCTTTAAATGTACCATCCTTGTGCAGTATTGAGCTGAAACTCTTGAGATGCTGAACTCTGGCTTCCTTACCAAATTTTGCCCTTGTGCAGTGGGGCTGCAGCATACCCAGAAGCCTGTGTATAAGACACCTCTAGCAAATTGGCTGAGATTGCATTTATCCCTTTTCTTCACCAGGCCTCTCTGGCAGTGGACTTTCCCCACAAGCCTTTGCTCCAGTCCGTGGTGACTGTGCTGCAGTTCTGCGTTGGCCTCGCCGTTCCGGTCTCCCCTCTGGCAGCTAAGATCGGCAACTTCCTGGTCGGCTGCTTCCGAGTTCAGCGGGCAGCCCTGGGCCTCCTGGGAGCTCTGTCTCGCTGGGCAAGTAAGTACAAGAAATTTATTACAGTCAGAGACCAGCTTGAGAAACACAAATGGAACTACAATCCCAATAGCAAAACAAACATTTAAAACAATATACAACAATGGATTTTAAGTTTAAAAGTGCGATGGGCATATAAACACATAAAAAACTTTTAAATAGACAGCCTTAGAGAAATGACCCAAAGTCGCCCGTGGATCCGGGTTTGGGAATTTTCTTAACAAACTAGATTGAATCAGTGGGTGGTCTGCGCCTACAGATCTGTGTGCAGAATCTGGCGACAATCCAGATTGTCTTGTGGTCTTTGCCTAACAGGAGAAGATCGAATTTTTGCTTTACTGGGAGGTCAGCAAGCCTCATCAGCAGGGGGTCAATGGTTGCAACCCCCTCCCTTGCTATCTCGGTGTTCCCTGTCGATTCCAGGGTGACCACGGCCCTGCGAGAAACCTCCTGGGAGGCAAGGGAAGAACAAGGGCTCCTTTGATGGTCCTTTCCAGTTTCTCACAGTATTGTAGCGTTGGAAGGGTCCCCATTGGTTATCTAGTCCAACCCCCTGCAATGCAGGAATTTCAACAAAAGCCTTCCTGACAGACGGCCATCCTACCTCTGCTTAAAAACCTCCAAGGAAGGAAGGAGCAGTCAAATACAACATTCCTTGTTTTCCTAGAGTGGACATGCAGGGGGATGTTTGGTCCAGCCAGTCAGAACTTCCTGACTCCTCCTGGACTGGAGCATCCTTCCTCTTGCATGTGACGAGAGGTGGGCGTGACCTTACCTGTGCAGGTAACAAAAGCACAAGGCACACAGCCCTCCTCCCTCCTTCTCCATCTTCCTTTTGTCATCTGAACTTCAGTGACTGCCAGTCTGCAGTCACTGGGATTAACCCCCCATATGGGGTAGATCCACATGTATATATCTTTGTAACTAAGTCTGCCTTCTGGGATCCAACTGTGAAAAGAATATGAGTAAACTACTTTTATATACTTAACACAAGATTGTGGCGTGTTTATTCTTTTAAGAGGGAAATAAGGGATCTTACCAGGAATCTATATTGAGAAGCTTAAACAAGCTAGCAATCAGCTACCCGCCGTGCGTTCAAAGGGAACTGTTAAAACTCTGCTAAGTTATAGATCTTGCAAGTGCAAGTTAGGAAGGATATTAATAAACAATATATCCTCTCCTGCCTCCCTGAACATTCCCACACCCACCACCTCCAGAGAGAGTCTTTTCTACTGTCAAACGGCTTTTACTGTCAGGAAAGTTCTTTCTAATATTTATTTGAATTTCCTTTTCCTGTAACTTGAAGCTATTGGTTTGGGTGCTTGGCTGTGGAGCAGCAGAAAACAAGCTGGCTCCATCTTCCATGCGGCAGCCCCTGAGACGTTTGAAGCTTGTAGCAGAAACACAACAGGTTGCAAAATCAGTTGCATTTTTTATGGTGGGGGGCAATTCTAGGACCACCCCCTCGTTTGGAACCACCCTTCCCTTTAAAATAAACACACATATTCATATTTGTAACTGCCACAGTGAGTTCCAGAGTTCCGTTTGGTTCTTGATTATATATTTTCTCCTTAGTGTTGTACAGTGGACACTCGGGTTGCGAATGTGATCCGTGAAGGATGCATGTTCGCAACCTGCAGCACTCGCAACCCACAGCAGCGCATTTGCGCATTCGCAGGTTGCGATCCAGTGCTTCTGCGCATGCGCGAAACCCGGAAGTAACCCATTCCGGTACTTCTGGGTTTCGGTGGGTCCGTAACCTGAAAAATTGCAACCTGAAGATTCTGTAACCCGGGGTATGACTGTACACCGCCCTGGGATCTTTGGTTAAAGGGCAGTACAGTGATACCTCGGGTTACATACGCTTCAGGTTACATACGCATCAGGTTACAGACTCTGCTAACCGAGAAATAGTACCTCGGGTTAAGAACTTTGCTTCAGGATGAGAACAGAAATCGTGCAGCGGCAGCGCAGCGGCAGCAGGAGGCCCCATTAGCTAAAGTGGTACCTCAGGTTAAGAACAGTTTCAGGTTAAGAACGGACCTCTGGAACGAATTAAGTACTTAACCCGAAGTACCACTGTATATAAATTGCAAAGTAAATAAATAAGTAAATAAAATAACTCCCAACTGTCCTTCTCTGTGTGTTTTAGCTTCAGTTTCTGACGAAGTCATGGAACAAATCTTTGACATCCTCCTTGTGTACCTGAAGAGTCCAGATAGCAGCCCTGCTGTAAGTATAGATTCTTGAGTCAGGAGTAGGAGCTCAAGGTGGGAAACGTTTTTCTCTCCCTCCCTGTGAGGGAGGCTAGATAGAGAGGCAGTGAATGGGCCCCCCAAGGCCAGTCAGGGAGCTTCATGACGGCTGAGCAGGGGATTTGAGGCCTGGGCTCCCAGGTAGCAGCCAGACCCTTCAACTGCTACACCACATTGGTTCTTGGTTGCAAAAGGAGTGATTTGGGGATGGCCAGACTAAAAGTACCAGGATGTTGGTCATCCGGGGGGATTTATTTCACGGCATTCCCCTTTTTCAGGTTTTGAAGAAGGCATTCCAAGCAACGCTGAAGTGGCTTCCCAGCACCTCTGAAGCATCTGACTCTACCGGCAACTTCCAGCAGCACAAACAGTTTCTCAGAGGTAAATTTGCAAGCCTGTTTCTGGCCTAAGGAGCATTTCAGCCAGTGTACTGGACATCCGGTGAATCTGACTGATGGAAGAACGAGGACTGAGAAAAGAAATTACAGTGGTACCTCGGTTTACGAACTTAATCCGTTCCGGAAGTCCGTTCTTAAACCAAAACCGTTCTTAAACTGAGGTGCGCTTTCCCTAATGAGACCTCCCACTGCCGGTGCCCTTCCACTGTTCGGATTCTGTTCTTGGACTGAGGTAAAGTTTGCAAACTGGGACACTACTTCCAGTGTTGCGGAGTTCGTAAACCGAATCGTTCGTAAACAAGGCTGTTCTTAACCCGAGGTACCCCTGTACTTCTTTGCCCAGCACGAAGTTAAACTACGGAACTCACCCCCCCCCCCACACACAGGAAGCAGCGATGGTCACCAACCCAGGTGGCTGTAATAATAATAATAATAATAATAATAATAATAATTATTATTATTATTATTATTATTATTATTATTATTTATACCCCACCTATCTAGCTGGGCTTCCCCAGCCACTCTGGGCGGCTTTCAACACAATATTAAAATACAGTAATGCATCAAACATTAAAAGCTTCCCTAAACAGGGCTGCCTTCAGATGACTTCTAAAAGACTGGAAGTTGTTGTTTTCTTTGACATCTGGTGGGAGGGCGTTCCACAGGGCAGGAGCCACTACCGAGAAGGCCCTCTGCCTGGTTCCCTGTAACTTGGCTTCTCACAATGAGGGAACCACCAGAAGGCCCTCGGAGCTGGACCTCAGCGTCCGGGTAGAATGATGGGGGTGGAGACGCTCCTTCAGATATACTGGACTGAGAAGAGTAGACAAATTCGTGGAGGGAGAGATGGCTCTGGGCTGCCTCCACAGTCAAAGGCAGCAAGGCTTCTGAATCCCAGTCGGCGGAAATTGCAGGAGGGGAAAGGGCTTTTGCGCTCAAGTCCTGCTTGCGGTTTTCCCACACGTGTCTGGTTGGTCACCATGAGAACAGGATGCAGGACTAGATGGGCCATGGGCCTGATCCTGCAGGGCTCTTATTAGATTCTTATTTATGGCAGGGGTGGGGAATCTCAAACCCAGAGCATGAACCTGCTGTAACAAAATGCCACACTGTTCCCCTTCTTTTGTGATCTTCCTTCAAAGAGTTCAGTCTGGGCTGGGGACTTTCACTTGTCTTCACCCCCAGATGCAGATGGGGTTGTAACTTACAGTGCTGTCCTATTCAGAAATGACCCCCAGCTAACAGAAGTCACTGGGTTAAAGCTGACCGAAAGTCCAGAGGCATTATAAACAATTTACAATGGGGTGGAAGGTGTATAGGCTATGAAGGAGTTGCTCACAAATTTATTGACAGCTGCACGAGTTATTATATCTAGGAAGTGGAAGGGGCAAGCAGAATACAAAATGGAAGAATGGTATAAAGAGGTGTGGGGTATATCTATTAATGATAAATTGACAAGTACCATTAAAGTAAGATGTGGAATATGCAGGAGAAATGATTTTGAGGAGATACGGAGAGTATTTGTAGAATTTGTACTGTTAAAAGGGAAAGGGGGTCAAACCATCGCAAGAGGTGTTGAAATTTTGGAAGGATGGAATGGTCTCGGGGGCGGGGTGCACATGTTTATTCTTATTTATTTATGATTATAACTTTGTCAAAATAAAATTAAAATTAAAAAGGGAGGGGGAAAGAAGTGACCCCCATTAAGTTCAATGGGACTTTACTCACAATGTGTAAAGCTTGGCAGACTTGATGTTGTTTTATAAGCAGTAATGGTTCTGTCTGTGACGCCCTCTCTGTCTCCCACCCCCTTGGAGCAGACATGCTGCCCGTCTTGCAGAAGCGCATGCACAGCCCCAGCTGGGAAGTGCGCGACTCGGCCCTGGAGCATCTCACGCAAGCGATGAAGCGCCTGAGAGGTAAGTGCAGGGAAGGCAGAACCTGTAGGCAGGGAGCACAGCTGGGTGACGAAGGAGCAGTCCACCTTAGAAGCACAGAATGAGTGGCAGGGACCCTGAGCATCCTCTGGTCCAACCTGCTGCAATGTGGGAATCTCAGCTAAAGCATCCGTGACAGATGGCCATCCAGCCTCTCCTTAGGAACCTCCAAGGAAGGAGAGTCCACAACCCTCAATGGGCTTGATGAGCTAAAACAGGAGACAGGGCCGTCTTTACCCAGGGGTGCAAGGGGTGTGGGGCACCCAGGTGCCGAATTCTAGGGGGCGCCATCTGCCCGCCGCTGAAGCCGCCTAAGCTCTTAACTATCTACCTGTTACAAAATAATAAATAATTTTGATCGAGCTAGAAAAACAAAATACATATATACCGTATTTTTCGCTCTATAAGACGCACCAGACCACAAGACGCACCTAGTTTTTGTAGGAGGAAAACAAGAAAAAAAAATTCTGAATCTCAGAAGCCAGAACAGCAAGAGGGATCTCTGCGCAGTGAAAGCAGCAATCCCTCTTGCTGTTCTGGCTTCTGGGATAGCTGCTCAGCCTGCATTCGCTCCATAAGACGCACACACATTTCCCCTTACTGTTTAGGAGGGGAAAAGTGAGTCTTATAGAGCAAAAAATACGGTACCTAGGTATTACCGAAATGTATGCCTACTGTTTCACTAAAGGACTTTCAACATTGTGCGCTCATTTACCAAATATGTGCCGTGCCAGCAGTGGCGCTTCTCATTCACAACGGCGGCGCTTCTCAGACTCAACGACGGCGCTTGTCATTCTCAATGGCACCGTGCATGCAAAATTAACTAAATTTGGGGGCGCTGGGCGGATCTTTGCACCCCAGTGGCACATATGCTAAAGACGGCCCTGACAGGAGGTCTGCTGGCCCAACCTGGTCTGCCAGGCCTTGTGACTCGCTGGGACATTTTGGGCTGGCCTTGCTCATCTGCTCTACGCTTTGTGTCATGTGTGGTGGCCAGGCTAGGTGGGCATGATGGGAGTTGTAGTCCAAAACAGCTGGAAGGCTTGATTAATCCTTGCATTCACTGCTGTTTTAGAACGGTGGGGTTCCCCCCCCAAAAAAACCTCTGGGTGGGAAGATTGTTTTCATGGCTTCCTGTATTATAAAAAATATTTAAGGAGCCATGTTGCTATCTGCTAAGATAAGGCTTTCAGTTTCATGTGTTTTGTGTGTGCTGCTACGGAAAGGGTGTTTTAGTGGAGCGGTGTTTTTAATTTCTTTTAACCAGTACGTAACCCAGACAACTTCACTTATTGGGTGAATTATAAACGGAGTCAGTAAATAAAATGCATGCCTTGATTGGGGGTGGAGGAGGAGGGATAGGGAGAAAGGGGGGGCTTTCCCACTTCATGAGCTTCTGGTTGGGGGCTTTTTCTGCCCATGAGCTCCTGGGTGGCTGACACTTCCTTGCCAGGAATGTCTCAGCAAAAAGAATTCCTCCCCCCCCCCTGCCTTTAGGCTTTGCAATAATAATAATAATAATAATAATAATAATAATAATAATAATAATTTATTATTTGTACCCTGCCCATCTGGCTGGGTTTCCCCAGCCACTCTGGGCGGCTTCCATAAAAACCAAAGATACAGTAAAATATCACAGATTAAAAACTTCCCTGAACAGGGCTGCCTTAAGATGCCTTCTGAATGTCAGGTAGTTATTTATCGCTTTGACATCTGATGGGAGGGCGTTCCACAGGGCGGGCGCCACTACCGAGAAGGCCCTCTGCCTGGTTCCCTGTAACTTGGCTTCTCGCAATGAGGGAACCGCCAGAAGGCCCTCGGAGCTGGACCTCAGTGTCCGGGCAGAACGATGGGGGAGGAGACGCTCCTTCAGGTATACTGGGCCGAGGCCGTTTAGGGCTTTAAAGGTCAACACCAGCACTTTGAATTGTGCTCGGAAACGTACTGGGAGCCAATGTAGGTCTTTCAAGACCGGTGTTATGTGGTCTCGGCGGCCGCCCCCAGTCACCAGTCTAGCTGCCGCATTCTGGATTAGTTGTAGTTTCCGAGTCACCTTCAAAGGTAGCCCCACGTAGAGCGCATTGCAGTAGTCCAAGCGGGAGATAACTAGAGCATGCACCACTCTGGCGAGACAGTCCGCGGGCAGGTAGGGTCTCAGCCTGCGTACCAGGTGGAGTTGGTAGACAGCTGCCCTGGATACAGAATTAACCTGCGCCTCCATGGACAGCTGTGAGTCCAGAATGACTCCTAGGCTGCGCACCTGGTCCTTCAGGGGCACAGTTACCCCATTCAGGACCAGGGAGTCCTCCACACAAGCCCGCTCCCTGTCTCCCAAAAACAGTACTTCTGTCTTGTCAGGATTCAACCTCAATCCATTAGCCACCATCCATCCTCCAACCAACCGCCTCCAGGCACTCACACAGGACCTTCACTGCCTTCACTGGTTCTGATTTAAAAGAGAGGTAGAGCTGGGTATCACCTGCATATTGATGAACACCCAGTCCAAACCCCCTGATGATCTCTCCCAGCGGCTTCATATAGATGTTAAAAAGCATGGGGGAGAGGACAGAACCCTGAGGCACCCCACAAGTGAGGGCCCAGGGGTCTGAACACTCATCCCCCACCACCACTTTCTGAACACGGCCCAGGAGGAAGGAGCGGAACCACTGTATGACAGTGCCCCCAGCTCCCAGCCCCTCTAGGCGGTCCAGAAGGATGTTATGGTCGATTGTATCAAAGGCCGCTGAGAGATCCAGCAGAACTAGGAAACAACTCTCACCTTTGTCCCTAGCTCGCCGGAGATCATCAACCAGCGCGACCAAGGCAGTTTCAGTCCCATGGTGAGGCCTGAATCCCGATTGGAAGGGATCCAAATGGTCCGCATCCTCCAGGCGTGCCTGGAGTTGTTCAGCAACCACGCGCTCAATCACCTTGCCCAAGAATGGAAGATTTGAGACTGGGCGATAGTTGGCCATACTGGCCGGGTCTAAAGATGGTTTTTTAAGAGGCGGTTTAACGACCGCCTCTTTCAGCGGATCTGGGAATGTTCCCTCACAGAGGGAAGCATTCACCACCCCGCAGAGCCCATCGCCCAGCCCTTCCCGGCTTGCTTTTATTAGCCAGGATGGGCAAGGATCAAGGAGACAGGTGGTTGGTTTCACGCGTCCAAGCAGCCTGTCCACATCCTCGGGGGTAACGGATTGAAATTGATTCCATGCAACTTGACCAGACAGAGCTCCAGCACTCTCCCGCCCCAGCCCTGCTCCCACGGTGGTGTCTAGCTCCTTCCGAATATGAGTGATTTTATCTGCAAAAAACTTTGCAAAATCGTTGCAGGAGATCTTGGGGTCTTTACAAGGCCCCGGTGGTAAAGGTGGTTCCGTTAAATTGCGAACCACCTGAAAGAGTCTCCTGCTACTATTTTCTGCAGATGCAATAGAGGCGGCGAAGAAAGTCTTCTTCGCCGTCGCTATCGCCACTTGGTAGGCTCGACGTTGAGCTCTAACCTGTGTCCGGTCAGATTCAGAGTGAGTTTTCTGCCACCGACGCTCTAGCCGTCTCATCGCCCTCAGCTCCGAAGAAAACCACGGGGCTGTCCGGGCTCCATGCAATCGGAGAGGGCGCTTCGGAGCCAGACAGTCAATAGCCCTGGTTAACTCCGCATTCCAGCAGGCCACCAGGGAATCAGCTGAAAGGCCATCAACATGGGATAAAGCATCCCCTACCACTCTCTGGAAACCATTTGGATCCATTAAGTGGCGGGGGCGGACCATCCGAATTGGTCCTACCTCCCTGCAGAGGGGAAGGGTCGCGGAGAAGTCCAGTTGCACCAGGAAGTGATCTGACCATGGCACTTCTTTTGTTTCACTTTTACTTAGTGTCAGATCACCCACGTCACTAGAGGTGAACACCAGGTCTAAGGCATGTCCATGACTATGAGTTGGGCCAAACTTATTCAGGGACAGCCCCATGGAGGCCATGCTTTCCACGAAGTCCCGAGCGGCCCCTTGTAAGGTCGTGTCGGCATGGATGTTAAAATCCCCTAGGACAACCAAACTAGGTGTCTCCAGGAGAAAATCCGACACGACCTGAAGCAGCTCGGACAGGGAATCCTTGGTGCAGCGGGGAGGTCGGTACACCAAAAGGAATCCTGTACTGCCCCTATTGCCCAACTTCCAGAACATGCACTCAGAAAACTGGATCTTCCCAGTAGGACGCCTGGTGCAAGCTAGTGACTTCCTAAAAATCACTGCAACCCCCCCCCTCCCCGCCCACATGACCTGGGTTGCTGTGCGTAAGAGAAACCTGGTGGGCAAGCAGCGGCAAGGACAGGCCCATCTGCTTCCTCCAACCAGGTCTCTGTCACACATGCCAGGTCAAATCCTCCATCCACAATCAGGTCGTGGATGGCAGTGGTTTTATTCATCATTGACCTGGCATTGCACAGCAACACTTTCAGGTCATGTGACAACATAAGGGGAGTTTGGCTGCTGGACCAGGCAAAAGGCCCATTGAGTCCTGTACAGTGGTACCTCGGGTTACATACACTTCAGGTTACAGACGCTTCAGGTTACAGACTCCACTAACCCAGAAATATTACGTCGGGTTAAGAACTTTGCTTCAGGATGAGAACAGAAATTGTGCTCCGGTGGCGCGGCAGCAGCAGGAGGCCCCATTAGCTAAAGTGGTGCTTCAGGTTAAGAACAGTTTCAGGTTAAGAACGGACCTCCGGAACGAATTAAGTGCTTAACCTGAGGTACCACTGTATCGTGTTCTCGCAGTCGGTCAGCTCATAATCTAGGCATGAGTAAAAGAACCCTCTCACTGCTTGTGATTCGCAGCAGCTGGCAATCAGAGGCGTACAAACCATCTACAGTTTTATTCCCCTGTGATTTTGTTGCCTTGTTTTAAAGCCATTCCGGTTGGTGACTTTAAATGCAAACCAGAAGCAACTGCAACAAAACGTTGCAGCGTGGAGCGCTTCCCTGTTCAGGATTCCAGGCACCAGTACATCTGATGGAGCAAATTATGACCTCTCTGCCAGTCTGGAGACTGTGAGCCTTCCCAGGAAGCCTGCGTGCTCTTGGCAAGATCTGTCCGGGGCCAGGCATTTGCTTTAATGGTAGGGACAGAGGGCCGATGGGATCAGGCACTGTTTATCCCCCCCCCTTTTTTGTTTCCATCTCTACACAGGGCAGGAGTGGTCCTGGCAAGAGCTCCTCTCTTCGGAAGTGCTGCCGCTGGCAGAGGGCCTCCTGGCCGACCCAGAGAGCTACGTGCGAGCCAGTGCGGTGGAAGCCTTGGGGCAGTTTTCCTTGCTTGCTAGCGCTGACTCGAAGAAGCCCGGCTCAGAGAACAATGGCAGCAACAAAGAGGTACAGTACTCTTTGCTGAGCACGTTTTTGTCCCTGCCTTTTCACGCGGCAAGGCAGGGGGGCGGCATTCAGACCGGAAGACTACAGCTCTGTTTACAAGGGGGGGAGGCGCTTTGGGTGGGTTTCCCCTGAAAGGGCAGCCTAGAAATACAGTCGTACCTTGGAAGTCGAACAGAATCCGTCCAGGAAGTCCGTCCAACTTCCAGAACGTTCGAAAACCAAAGTGCAGCTTCTGATTGGCTGCAGGAAGCTCCTGCAGCCAATCGGAAGCCCCGCCGGACATTCAGCTTCCGAAAGAACATTAGAAAACAGGAACAGTCACTTCCAGGTTTCGATCGTTCGGGAGCCAAAATGTTGGAGAACTAGGTACAAGGTACGACTGTACTATGAAGCAATAGATAGGATATTGAAACAAAACCCGGTTGCTAGGAGGTCAGTAGGTGTGCAGCAATCGGAGCTCATCGCACCAAACTTACACCAACTGCAATGGTTAGTTCTTGAGTTTCTGGGCTCAGTTCAAAGTGCTTTCAGAAACACAGAATTGTAGAGCTGGAAGGGACCCGTGAGGGTCATCTAGACCCCCTGCTGTGCAGGAATCTCAACTTAAAGCATCCTTGCCAGGTGTATGAAACCTTGCATGGTGCAGTACTCATGTTCAGCGTTCCATGGCCTTTGCCAGAACACTCCATTCTCTCGTCCCTCTGGTTTTCTCTTCACCCCCCCCCCCCCAAATCAGCCAACATGAAATGGTCACTCAGCACACTCAGTCCTCACTGGGCTGTTTGGGCCCCACCCCACAACTTTAGGGTTCAACATACCCTGCAAATACTTCTTTGTATTTCTGCAGACCTTGTGGCATGGTGATTTTGGCTGTATAAGGAGAATGGATTTGGCTATAATAATAATAATAATAATAATAATAAATTTTATTTATACCCCACCCTCCCCAGCCAAGACCGGGCTCAGGGCAGCTAATAACCGACATAAAAACAAATTGATTGAAATACAACTTAAAAAACAAGGTTAAAATACAACATTAAAATATTAAAACATTAAAATGCAGCCTCATTTCAATGGAAACTCAAATCAAAAACTTTTTGGGGGAAACGTCAAATCTTCACCAAGGCTAACTGTCCAAACTGGTCCTACATGGGCCAGAAAAAAGCCAGGGAAGTCCCCAAATAGGAGTTCCATCACAGAAGGAGAAAGGAAAAAGGAAAGAGGGGAAGGGAATCAAGTTGATTCCAAGCCAAAGGCCAGGCGGAACAACTCTGTCTTACAGGCCCTGCGGAAAGAAACCAGCTCCTGCAGGGCCCTGGTCTCATGAGCCAGTGTTGAAAAGGCCCTGGCTCTGGTTTAGGCTAATCTAACTTCTAACTTGTATAAGGAGAATGGATTTGCTTTGGTAGGGGAAGAATGCACACCATGTTTCCCTGGTGCCGCGGGAGTTAACACGATGTGGGTTTCTCCTCGCACCTAGCATAGCTTGCAAACAGTGTTCAGATCCCCCTCATCTCTTCTCCTTGTCCTTCAAGGCCAGCGTTGGGGCTCGCTTGCAGGAAATCCTGTCCACTGACTCCGAAGGCTTCCCCCGCAGAGCTGTGATCCGCGTCTTCATTGACTGGCTGCGGGACGGCCACCCGGAAGTCCTGGCTGACCCTGAGCAGTTTGTTTCCAGAGCGATCCAAGCCGTGGACAGAGACTTGGACTGGGAAGTCAAGGTCAGCGGCTTGGAACTGGCCAAGGTTTTTGCTGCCCAAATGTCTGGCCGGCTTGGGCTCTCCGACTGCCCGTACGCCGCTGACTCATCACCTGCCAGCCAGGCTGCCCGTCGCCTCAAATTGCTGGAGGCGTTTTGCCGAGTGAAGCTCTTTGAGTTCCTCTTTGGAGCCCTGTATGACTGCGACAGGCCAGTGGCGCTGAAAGCCTGCGAGATCCTTTTAGCCGTGAAATCCAAGATTTGCAAAGACAGTCGCCTGGAGGAGAGCAGCTTGGAACTGGGCAGCACAGCTCAGCAGCGGGAGGAGAAACAGAGGGAAGAACTGATCCTTCCTGTTGGAGAGTCGGCTAAAAGGATTTCCCAGGATCCAGAGTGCCTGATCCTTTTCTTAGAGACGACGGACCTGGAGGGTTTGCAGAGATCTTTAGACAGGAGCAGCGATCACCTGGAAAAGAGCCCCCAGTCGCTCTTGCAGGATATCCTCTCCGCTGCAGGGAATACGGAAGAAAATGAAGCAGATTGCTACTGACAGCTTTCCAAAACGGAATTGATCCTTGGGGAGGGCTAGACCCTGCCGACCCTCCCCTGACCCCAGGAACTTAAAAGGCCACTTTGCAAAAAACACACGTCTTCCTGCTCGTTTGGGCACCGTCATGTAGGGATTAGTATGAAACCCATCTGGAGGAAGACAGCTCTGGTGCAAATCTGAGAGGGGGGGCAGGAATCAAAGCGGAGCTAAAACTCACACAAGAAAATCAAGAGATGCCCAAGCCAGGAGCGACTGACGAGATTATGACAAGCGCACCGTTGTTGATTTGTAGAACATCACCCAAGTCAGGTGAGCAAGTTGTGGCCCTCCAGATGTTGCTGGACTGCAACTCCCATCATCCCTCACCACTGACCATACTGGCTGAATCTTATGGGAGTTGGGAGTCCAGCTTTTGGGGGGGCACTGGCTCCCCACCCCTGGTTTAAAATGCAAAACTCAATCAAACCCTATGTAAAAAGGTGGATCCGCCTTGAAATAAGGAAACTGCGTTGCATTTAAAACCAGCACCACACAATTAATAAAGTCTTCGGGAGCCCATACTGCTGAAAGCTTGCAATTTCTAATGAACAAACTGTTCAGCGCAGATACCGAGAAGTTTCAGGGTGGATCTGCAAACGACATGACTGGATTTTGTACTTGTGCGCAGTGAGAGTTCCTGACGTCTCCTTTCGATGCACACAGTCGTGCATAAGCAGCGTTTGACTTCCAAGTTCAAGTCTAGAGGCACTGCGTGTCCCTTTCAGACTTAAGGCACAATTGCACACGGGCTTCCAAGTGTTTTCTTTGGCCGAGCAGCTTTGTACCTTTATAACTCAGTCCTCCCTTTTGAAAGCATCGCAGCCAGGTTGGTCCAATTGAGTTTGAGGCTCGTTACTTGCTGGCTGTTGCCTTTGCAGAGCAAGGGAACAGGTTGGCGAGGAAGGATTTGTTTTATTACCAATTAAAGTTTGTTTTTAAAAAACCAAAAGTTTTTGTCAAGCTCAGACTGGATGGCTTGTCTATGCATGTTCCAAACCTTGCTTTCTGTGGCTAAGATAGTAAGTTCTTTCAAGAAGCGTTTTTGGGGAGGGCCAGCTTTGAATGCAGAAGGCACGCAGGTGTCAATCTTTGGCATTTCCAGGTAGGGCTTGGAGAGACCCTTCTGACAACCTCGGATAGCATCTGTCATTCAGTGTAGACAGCCGTGGGCTAGATCGATAATGGTCCCCCTTGCTATAAGCTTCTTAAATTGCTAAGATCTGGATGCATTTTGAGTTTGGACCATGGGCGTAACCAAGGGGGAGCAGGGGGGCAGCTGCCCCACATAAATCAAGTAAATCAATAATAATAATAATAATAATAATTTATTATTTGTACCCCGCCCATCTGGCTGGGCTTCCCCAGCCACTCTGGGCGGCTTCCAACAAAGATGAAAAATAAACTAAAATGTCACATATTAAAAACTTCCCTGAACAGGGCTGCCTTCAGATGTCTTCTGAATGTCAGGTAGTTGTTTATCGCTTTGACATCTGATGGGAGGGCGTTCCACAGGGCGGGCGCCACTACCGAGAAGGCCCTCTGCCTGGTTCCCTGTAACTTGGCCTCTCGCAGTGAGGGAACCACCAGAAGGCCCTCGGAACTGGACCTCAGTGTCCGGGCAGAATGATGGGGGAGGAGACGCTCCTTCAGATATACTGGACTGAGGCCGTTTAGGGCTTTCAAGGTCAGCACCCACACTTTGAATTGTGCTCGGAAACGTACTGGGAGCCAATGTAGGTCTTTCAAGACCGGTGTTATATGGTCTCGGCGGCCGCTCCCAGTCACCAGTCTAGCTGTCACATTCTGGATTAGTTGTAGTTTCCGGGTCACCCTCAAAGGTAGCCCCACATAGAGTGCATTGCAATACTTAAATTAGCAGGTTCTTGCCACCTAACATGAAGCCTGCCCCCCACCCCCCAAAATTCCTGGCCTATGCCCATGGTTTGGAAGCCAGCTTACCAAGGGGTTTGAATGATGCTAAGCCTGAAACCTTCAACACACTCGCTAGGGAGCAGGCCCCATTGCACTCAGTGGGGCTTGCTCCTGAGTAAACCTGTTTATGCTTGCACTGGAAGAGCAGATGCCACATCTTGATCCTCCAAGGAGCACGAGTCGCCAGCTAGTTTCTTTGGCAGAATCAAACGTGGGGGGGGGGGGCAATGCTTTTCCAAAGCTCCGCTGGATTTCGGTGAGGGGCGCCCAGGGAAATGCCTCCAGCTGGGTCTGTCATATCAATTGCTTGCAAACACGTGAAGATCCCTTATGCCAACCTTCTCCAACCTGGGAAATAGGTTTGGGTGGTGGGAGTTCAAAGCATCTAGAGGACACTAGGATGGAGGAATGTTGCCTTACAGCATCCATGCAGCCCAGCATTGCAATCAGCAACAGCTGTCTGAAAGCGTTTTCCCCCTTCAATCCTTTTAAGAGCATAAGAGGAGCCTGCAGCTGGATCAGGCCAATGGCCCGTCCAGTCCAGCATCCTGTTCTCACAGTGGCCAACCAGATAATAATAATAATTTATTATTTTAACCTTCCCATCTCGCTGGGCTTCCCCAGCCACTCTGGGTGGCTTCCAACAAAATATTAAAATACCATAATGCATCAAACATTAAAAGCTTCCCTAAACAGGGCTGCCTTCAGATGACTTCTAAAAGACTGGTAGTTGTTGTTCTCTTTGACATCTGGTGGGAGGGCGTTCCACAGGGCAGGCGCCACCACCGAGAAGGCCCTCTGCCTGGTTCCCTGTAACTTGGCTTCTCGCAGGGAGGGAACAGTCAGAAGGCCCTCGGTGCTGGATCTCAGTGTCTGGGCAGAACAATGGGGGTGGAGACGCTCCTTCAGATATACTGGACTGAGGCCGTTTAGGACTTTAAAGGTCAGCACCAACACTTTGAATTGTGCTCGGAAACCCGCAAGCATGACCTGAGCACTAGAGCAACAGTCTCCTCCTGTGGCTTCCAGCACCTGTCTTTCAGAAGCCTTGCTGCCTTCCAGCACAGTCATTGTGGATAGTAGCCACCACGATAGCCCTCTCCACCACAAATTGGTCCAATCCTCTTCTAAAGGTTCTAGTGTTGACTGTGGAATTAACTCTGGGGCCTTCTGATTGCAAGAATGATGCTCTCTTCACTGGGCTACGGCCCTCCCCAGTTAGACTACAGCCTAGGTCAGGCACCCAAATAAACTCGCTCACAAAATGAGTAAGCTTCTCCAGGGTTTGCGACTGGACATTCCTAGCCCTCGCTAGAGTTCATGGTGACGGAATATGGGCACATCTGCATGCAAGACAGATGCTCTAGCAGTAAGCAGCCTCTTTCCGTATTGCAGGTGGTTGTTTTGGAAAGGGAGTGGGCTGGATTAGATCATTTCCTAACAAGACCTACATTTTGAAAACGCGCCTCCTCAAAATCACAGCCGAGCAGAAAAGATCAAGCATTTTAACTGTCGGCAAAGAATCCCCTCACCCTCCAGTCTGCACACTTTGCTGGTGCATTTAATAAGACGCCAGCAGAGAAAAAAGCCAGGGGGGGGGATTTGGGCTCGCACCGCACTTAGAGGCCGGATCCTGCCCCCGCTCGAGTCTGCGGGGCTTTTGCAGCCCACTTCAACAAGAGCTGGGCCTGGCTCCTCGTTACCAATGCAAATTCTACGTAAAATCACATTAAGAAATCCTGAAGCGCAACATGATAACAGTGTCTGCTCATGCTGCCAGGATTCCCCAGGCACGGGAACAGCCACGAGGCATGAATTAATACCCAGAGAGATGAACCCTGCTGCATCGTGCAGTTTAATTCTGAAAGGGCAAAAGCTAAGCCAGTAACAAGCAGTCCCAGAGACTGAGAACGACTGCATCTCTTAAACCGCAGGAAGCAGAGAGGCAGGAGAATAGTAGTAGTAGTAGTAGTAGTAGTAGTAATAATAATAATAATAATAATAATAATAATAATAATAATAATAATGCTATGACTATTTATTTGTAGCATTTCTATCCTACCCTTCATTCAAGGCTATCATATGTGGCTATCCCACCCCCATCCTGTTTTATCCCTCACAACAACCCTGTGAGGCAGGTTAGGAGACACTGACTGGTCACGGACTTCCAGTGAGCTTCCTGGCTGAGCTTGAAATTGGGTCTCTCTACTCTGAGTCCATTTATATACTATCATAACCATCCATAAGTTCATTGTGCTTGCCAAAGGCCATGGCAATTTCATAATTACCAAACTGCAACCATAGTAAAAACATACACAAATATTATAAAACAAACGCCAGTGATAAGGAGAGAGGTCAGAAAAACCGCCAGCTAGCTCAAAGCTAGCTCAGCTTCAGATCACAGCTCCAAGTCCCCAGAACAACTTGCAGCAATGTTATCTAACCCTCTTTTTTTTTTTTATGGGCAGTGCATAAGGCATGTCTTCATGTGTCACTGAGCTATTAGTGACACTCAAGAGAATCTGAACCATTTGCACTGAATTGTACCTACTGCCATGTACAAGCAGAGATTCTGGAAATTGATCTCTTGGATCCCTGTATAAGGGGCAAATTACGGTAACCAAATAATGCACAATGTATTCCGCCTGTAGCTGACCACGAATACAAAACCTGCCATCGTATGGGACCTTACGAAAGCAATCATCCAAGACTGCAGAAGGCATCAATCGAATTCGCATCTCAACAAAAGCATTTCTTACAAAGAAAGGCTTGGGTTTAGTCAAAGAACAGGCTCCAAAATACTCGGTTTTCAAAAATGGGTACTGTGGAGAAAAATTGGAGTCCCTAATTAATTTCATGCCCCTTCCAGATTCTATCTATGTATATATCTAATAAGAAGAGCTGAATTCTGCAGTCTGTACAGTAAGCCCACTAAGCAAATGTTCATGTTTGCTCATCTTCTATCTTTATTTAGCTTTTGCTAACAGGGAGGAACAAGCCACACACCCCGATCACAGGTTATCCTACTGATCACATGTGTACAATGTTTTCTGAGATTCCACCAGGTAAAGGCAGTTTCAGGTTGCTCTTAAGAGGGTAGTAAGAGTCCTGTGGCAACGGTCACTCTAGTCCAAAATCCTGTTTTCATGGTGGCCAACCAGATGCCCCCCAGGAAACCCACAAGCAAGACCTGAGTGCCAAAAACCCTCTTCCCACATGTCTCTCTCTCTCTCTCTCTCTCTCTCTCTCTCTCTCTCTCTCTCTCTCTCTCTGTGTGTGTGTGTGTGAGAGAGAGAGAGAGAGAGAGAGAGAGAGAGAGAGAGAAGACTGTGCATGCAGCTTGGAAACTTCATCCTGGCAGGAGCTGGGTGCAAATTACAACATAGACACTAGTCTACCTTCCTCTACTCCCAATTAACCTCCATCTCCAGTGCCTGCCCTGTGACAGCGCCAGTGGTATGCCCCCAGCTCTCAGGTTTGGGTTCTGAAATCTCAGGGTCTGGGATGTTCCTGACCTGGCAACTCTAGACTGGTTTCCAGAACTGAGCTTCCTTTTCCGAGGCAGCAACGTGTAGATCAACAAACTCCTTTCTCTTCTCCATCCAGTAGGCAACCCTTCCCTCAGACTCTTAATAAGCAGTGTTTAATTAATTAATTAATCATTTTCTGACCAGGAGAAGAGGAAGACTTGGATCTCCGCAGGCTTTCATTCAGGGAGAGATTATTAACTGGGCAGGAGGAGATGATTCAAAGCAGAGAGACAGAGCCACTTAACTGCCTGCTTTCAGAGGCCGGAAGGGAGGAAGCAGCTCAGCACTCCCTAAGGGACAGATTCCAAGCCCCCACAACAGCTAACACCCAAACCTAACTCTAGAGTCCTGCTGGACCAGACCAAAAGTCCATCTAAGTCCAATATTCTGTTTCCAATAGCATTTAGTTACAAATTAATTAATACAAAAATATAAGCTAAAACCAACAATATTTTTTTAGCATCCTTCTGTCTGAAGCGCCTCCAGGGATGAAGTCAAACTGCTGTGTTAGCCGGGGATGGAATTTGTCCCGGGACAGATGTGCAAATCTGGGGACTGTCCCCGGGAACCAGGGACGTCCGGTAACCCTACTCTGGGCATTTTCAGCTGGTCACTTTCTCTTACTCCATCCTCACTGTCTCTTAACGGGTGGATTTTGTGGCTACATGACCCTGTTTGGTTCCATTTATTGTTCACTCCAATAACTTTGATGGAAGGGTGGTTTGCCTGTATCTTAATAGATACATAATGAATTAAATCTGAGCGTCCAGAGTACACGAACCACTGCCCTACAGGTATCTGGTTGGCCGCTGTGAGAACAGGCTGCTGGACTAGATGAGCCAGGTGCCTGATCCAGCAGCCAGGATCCTCGTACGTTTTCAGTGCATTTGGGTACCAGTTGCTGGAAACCCCGGGAGGTGAGGGTGTTCTGGTCTTGCTCACGGGCTTCTCTCCATCTCCCTGGCCACTGTGAGGATGCTGGACTGGGGGGGGGGGGGGGCTGGCCTGATCCGGCCCCAGGGCTCTCCTAACGTCCTTCCCGGCAGCAGGGATAACATATTTGGCTCCTAACCTTGAACGCTCTTGGGAGGAAAAGGCTTGTTAAAAGCATTTTCCGGATGCCGGGGACGCAAAGGCTGGAACGCGCAAGACTTGCCAATATGTTCTGAGGAAGGGCCAGTCAAATGATAACCGGGGTGGTTTGCTTTTCCTGCGGTTTGTTTTCCTATCACGCCCCCACTTCCCCCAACACTGCCCCCCCACCTCATCGGAGCCCCCCCCCCTCCTGCCTCGCCTGCTCTCTCCCCAGTCCCCACCCCGCCTCTCCAGCCGGCGGCGCGCAAACCCCATCCGCCCGGCGCGTCACGGCTTCGCCAGCTGCCCCCGCTCCGTCTCCCCCGCTCGCCCCAGCCGGCCTCCCTCCCTCCCTCTCCGTCTGCAAGAAGGGAGATCCCCGCGCAATCCCAGCTGCGTTTGGAGGGAGAGCGAGGTAAGTGACGGCCGCTTCGCCGCCGCCAAGCGCTGCAGATTTGCAAGAGAGGCGAGCGAGCGAGGAGGAACCCCGTTGCAAATCGAGGAGGAGGAGGAGGAAACGCGCCTTTGCAAAGTGGCTTCTCCAGACCCGGGGAGGTGGCGGGAGGAGTTTGGGGACTCCCCACTCCCTGGGGAGAAAAGGGCAGGTGCGTCGCGCACAACTGCAAGGAATGCTGGCGAGCCACGTCGTTGCTCGGGCTCAGCCAAGTGCCGTCTTAGGAAGGGGCTTCGCTCATATCCGCGTCGACGCGGGAGATCCGCTTCCCGGCTTCGCCGCCGCCGCTCGACCGAGAGAATTCAGTTGCCTGGGGCTCCCGTTGCCCTTCGCCTGTCATCGGACGGGAAGAAGGACAAGCGTCGAGCAACTTGCGACAGGCTCGGGGGCAGAGGCGTTGCGGATCGGGAGGTGCTGCAGCGGGGTGTGAGTGAACGTGAGAATGAGCCTGGGAGTCGCGTTCCGGGGTCTGGCGCGCACGCGGGTCGGGAGAGCGTGACGGGCGGGCACCCGCGTCCACAGTGCCGGGCCGAAAGGGGAAAGGGGTCCCAAGGGGAGGGGGTGCATCGGCGCCAGGTTTCTCTCTAAACTCGCAGGATGCGCCAAGAGTGGCTGGTGTTCTGCAAAATAATACCGCCGCCCGCCCTGGTCCTCTGGAGGCCCTTCCGTTAACCTTTACATTCATGTAAATCCCGCCCCGCCTTTTTAATAGATGGAGCGAGCGCTTCTGAAGCAGGCAGCGTGGTTTAGGAGCATAGGAAGCTGCGTTGCCGATCTAGTTCAGTGCTGCCAGCACTGGCCGGCAGCAGCACTCCAGGGGTTCAGAGGAGGCATTGCCAGCCCTAGACGGAAATGCTGGGACCTGTTGCATGCAAAGCAGGTTCTTTAGCAGTAATCTACAGCCCTTCCCTAGGGTATCATTAAAAAAAAAAATACTGTCCCACCCAAAAAGTGATATAGAATTAGAATTGTAGCGTGGAAGCGACCCCACAGGTAGTCTAGTGTCCAACCTCCTGCAATGCAGGAATCACAACTAAAGCATCTATGACAGGTGGCCATCCGAGGTCTGCTTAAAAACCTCCAAGGAAAGGAAGTCTGCCATCTTCTGAGGGAGTCTGTTCTACGGCTGAACAGTTCTAGCTCTTCCAGATGTTTAATCTGAAGCTGCTTTCTTCTAACTTGAATCCATTGGTTTGGGTCCTACCCGCCAGAGCAGGAAAAAACAAGCTTGCTCCATCTTCCATGTGGCAGCCCTTTAGGAAAGCCATCAAATCCTCCTCTTTTCCAGGCTAAACATACCCAGCTCCTTCAACCGTTCCTCATCAGGCTTGGTTTCTGGACCCTTGATCATCTTGGTTGCCCTCCTCTGCACACGTTCCAGCTTGTCAACATCCTTCTTAAACTGCGACACCAAGAACTGGACACAGTACTCCAGCTGTGGTCTGACCAAGGCAGACTACTAGAGCAATACTAGGACTTCCCTTGATCAGGGCACCATGCTTCTGTTGATGCAGCCTAGAATAGCATTCGTACTTTTTGTTGCTGCAGCACACTCCCAGAAGTCATCCCTTCTCTGGTCACTGCTATGGATGGATGGCCAGACTGACCATCCAGGCACTGTGATTGTCTCCAAAGCATTCCCATACGGCAGTGTTAACGTTGCCAGACTTCATGTCACGTTTGCAGACATCTTTGTAACACAGAGTTGGTCTGCCCATGGGCTCGGTGCCCGAAGCCAGCTCCCCATAGAGCATGGGTTGGCAAACTAAGGCCCGGGGGCTGGATCCAGCCCAATCGCCTTCTAAATCCGGCCCGTGGACGGTCTGGGAATCAGCGTGTTTTTACATGAGTAGAGTGTGTGCTTTTATTTAAAATGCATCTCTGGGTTATTTGTGGGGCATAGGAATTTGTTCATATTTTTTCTTCTTCAAAATATAGTCCAGCCCCCCACAAGGTCTGAGGGACAATGGACCAGCCCCCTGCTGAAAAAGTTTGCTGACCCCTGCCGTAGAGCATGCCCCTGGGGATCCTGCCATCTTCCATTCTGTGGACATGGCTGAGCCAGGATAGGAGTGTGAACACACTGGGAATGTGGGCTTGGGAGAACACATCTTGGTTTGAGACTCTGCCCTGCCATGTGAAACCCCAAATCTTCCTGATGCAGCGCATATGGAAAGTGTTGAGGTGTCACTCCTGGTGGCTGTAATTGCCCACGACTCACTTCTGGAAAGCAGCATGCTCAACAGGCAAGCCTGGCAGACCTTCGTCTTGGTACTGGATTTTAGCATCACCTTTCCCCAAAGCCTTTTGGAGAGGCAAGCTGTGGCCGTAGCTGCCTTGCTGGTACTCTTCTCCAGCTCTTCTCCTGTGATGCTGGCGTTGGGAGGAGAGACAGTTTGGGTTGCTTCCCCAGGAAACAGGAAGGAGCCTCTGCGAACTGTGTGTAGGTAGACCCTTACTGCTCCTCATCACAGCACAATTCCTAGGAGCCACACACATCCAACGGTGAGGTAGATTAACGTTACCAGTCATCTCCGTTTCCCGGGGACAGTCCCCGGATTTACAAATCAGTACCCATATAAATGCAGGTGGCGCTGTGGGTTAAACCACAGAGGCTAGGGCTTGCCGATCAGAAGGTCGGCGGTTTGAATCCCCACCACAGAGTGAGCTCCCGTTGCTCGGTCCCTGCTCCTGCCAACCTAGCAGTTCGAAAGCACGTCAAAGTGCAAGTAGATAAATTCCGGCGGGAAGGTAAACGGTGTTTCCGTGTGCTGCTCTGGTTTGCCAGAAGTGGCTTAGTCATGCTGGCCACATGACCCGGAAGCTGTACGCCGGCTCCCTTGGCCAATAAAGCGAGATGAGCGCTGCAACCCCAGAGTCGGTCACGACTGGACCTAATGGTCAGGGGTCCCTTTACCTTTACCTTACCCATATAAAATCCATTGAAGTTGAAAAGTGTCCCCGGATTCATTGAAAAAAATCTGGTAAAACCTTAGGGTAGATCCATGTTCAACTATGTCACAGTGCTCCAATTTTCCTACCCCTCTTTTTAGTTGCCTGTCGTGTGAGCACGGGCCTCTGGTGGCTCCTGTTTTGCTTTTTTAAATCTTGTCTTGCCTTAAAAACAAGGCCCATTTATGCAAAGTATCCGGTCTCTCCAGAGAAGTATGAACAAGGTGCCCCTGAGCAGTGTGGAAAAGCTGCCGTTCGCCCGTGGGCGCCTTCATGACATGGTTTTTATTCTGAGAAGCTCTGCATGGTGACGGCTTGTGTGCATTTCCTTGTCCTCTGTTCTGGGCACATGGGAAATGGCAGGAGAAGGAGGCTCCTGAATGTCTGCCAGGGCTTGGGGGGGGGGGGCAAACAGAACGGAGAGATCACTAAAATGAACGGCCAAGTGGAATATGCAGCTTTGAAACAGGGCGACATAGCGGGGGGGGGGGAGGGGAGGGAGCCCTTGGCAGAGTTGCAAAAGCCACGTGAACCTGTGAGCAAAATACGGCTTGCTTCAGCAGAGCCTCATTATGAACTTCAGTTCATAATGTCCCACTCATTGCACTCTCTGATTTACAAATGGAAAATGAGGACTGAACGGGTGGCTTTGCCTAACGCCTTTAGCGACAAGCGATGCTAAACTGGATTTAGTGCTCCTCGTTTTCAAAGGGTTCAGCCAGAACACGGTAGCTAGACTGGTGACTGGGAGCAGCCACCGGAACCACATAACACTGGTCCTGAGAGATCTGCGTTGGCTCCCAGTATGTTTCCGAGCACAATTCAAAGTGTTGGTGCTGACCTTGAAAGTCCTAAATGGCCTTGGTCCAGTATACCTGAAGGAGTGTCTCCACCCCCATCGTTCTGCCCGGACACTGAGGTCTAGTGCTGAGGGCCTTCTGGCAGTTCCCTCGCTGCGAGAAACGAAGTTACAGGGAACCAGGCAGAGGGCCTTCTTGGTGGTGGCGCCCTCCCTATAGAAAGCCCTCGCTTCAGATGTGAAGGAAATAAGCAGCTATCTTATCTTTAAAAGACATCTGAAGGCAGCCCTGTTTAGGGAAGTTTTTAATATTTAATGCTGTATTGTTTTTAACACTCGATTGGGAGCCACCCAGAGTGGCTTGGGAAACTCAGCCAGATGGGCGGGGTATAAATAATAAATTATTATTATTATATTATAACACAGCTTAGATCCAGATAGAATCACCAAGCTGGAAGACTTGGGACAGATAAGAGAGAGTCCTTCTTCACGCAGCACGTGGTCAAATGATGGAACTCGCTCCCCCAGGAGGCAGTGATGGCTACTAACAAGGATGGCTTGAAAAGAGGATGAGACGCATTCATGACGGAGGAGAGGGCTCTCAGCGGCTCCTAGCCACAAGGGCCACGCTCTGCCCTCCGCAGCTGGAGGCAGCCATGATTCTGAATCCCAGCTGATGGGAACCGTGGGAGAGGAGAGTGCTGCTTGTATGCCCAAATCCTGCTTGCGGGTTTCCTTTCTGGTCAATGGCCTTGGCCCAGGATACCTGAAGGAGCGTCTCCACACCCATCATCCAGCCCGGACACTGAGGTCCAGTGCCGAGGGCCTTCTGGCAGTTTCCTCCCTGTGAGAAGTGAGGTTACAGGGAATCAGGCAGAGGGTCTTCTTGGTAGTGGCACCTGCCCTGTCTGACATTTAGAAGACAACTGAAGGCAACCCTCTTTAGGGAAGTTTTCAATGTTAGATTTTTTTTTTAATATTCTGTTGGGAGCTGCCCAGAGTGGCTGGGGAAACCCAGCCAGATGGGTGGGGTATAAATATTCTTATTCTTATTAATTAAGCCACTGTGAGAACAGGATGCTGGACTAGACGGGCCACTGGCAAGATGCTGCTAAGCCAGAGTCCCAGAATCCACAGCCTCTTTCTCACTCCCTTGAGCCATTCACTTGCTGCTGCCTTTGCCTATGGAATAGGTTGCCAACTCCCCCTGCTCCTAGTGTAGCAGCCGAGAGTGTTGGAGTGGGGCTTAGGAGACCCGGGTTTAAACCCCCCCCCTCAGCCATGAAGCTCACTGGGTGAGAGTCTCTCAGCATAGCCTACCTCACAGGTTAGCTGTGAAGATAAAAGGGGAAGGGGAGAATGCCCTTGAGCTCTTTGGGTGAAAGGTAGGATATAAATGCAAAACTACAACAATAAAAGAAACGGGATATTTTATTATCATTTACAGTGGTACCTCAGGTTACATATGCTTCAGGTTACAGACTCCGCTAACCGCTAACCCAGAAATAGTACCTCGGGTTAAGAACTTTGCTTCAGGATGGGAACAGAAATCGCGTGGTGGCAGTGCAGCGGCAGCGGGAGGCCCCATTAGCTAAAGTGGTACCTCAGGTTGAGAACAGTTTCAGGTTAAGTACGGACCTCTGGAACGAATTAAGTACTTAACCCAAGGTACCACTGTATTTCTTAATTGCTTTCTAAGCAACCGTCTCAAGCTGATGTATGCTAGAGATAATTAAAAAGAAAAGAAAAAAAGCAAAAACTTTTAAAATGAACCTTAAGCCATACAATGCAGACATTTGTGGCTAAGAGCCATTTATCCTGTTGGGAAGCAGTCAGAACAAAAATGCCTTCAGTTGCTTCCAGAATGTGGGCTCCTGCAGGGATGCTATTCCATAGAACAGGGATAGCCACATTAAAAGCCCTGTTCCGAGTTACTCCGGAGGAGGCTTCTGAAATCTTTGGAACTTGCAGGATAAACTTTCCCACAGACCACACAGGGCTGCTGAGTATATAAGAGATAAGGGGAACTTGCAGGAAACCTGACCCTGAATTGTACAGGGAGTTGTACTACTGTTAAACCATTGGAAGCCAGACAGCTTTGCAAATCACCTGGAGATTCACCAGTAGACCCCAGTCATAGAATCATAGAGTTGGAAGAGACCACAAGGGCCATCGAGTCCAACCCCCTGCCAAGCAGGAAACACCATCAGAGCACTCCTGACATATGGTTGTCAAGCCTCTGCTTAAAGACCTCCAAAGACGGAGACTCCACCACACTCCTTGGCAGCAAATTCCACTGTCGAACAGCTCTTACTGTCAGGAAGTTCTTCCTAATGTTTAGGTGGAATCTTCTTTCTTGTAGTTTGGATCCATTGCTCCGTGTCCGCTTCTCTGGAGCAGCAGAAAACAACCTTTCTCCCTCCTCTATATGACATCCTTGTAGTCTTCCTTGTAGGCACTTCTGGTTTAAAGCAGTAGGGTGCAAAACCTTTTGACGTCCCACGGTTAAACTCTCGTTCTGCCACACAGTCGTGCCCTATTTTATTATGATGCTCGTGTTTGCTGCCGTTGCTCCAGAATACGTCTTATCCGAGGAGGGTGGTGGCAGAGCAAAGCAGAGAACGAGAAGGATGAAGCTGAACTTTCAAAGAGAATAATTCATGGGTGCTTGTCGGGGAGTCGCTTGGTAGTAGCTGACTTACAAAGGGAATCATTTATGAAGAGATCATTGAAAATTGCACGTGGTGTAATTTAAGGGTGCCTGGCATGATGGCAGCCATAAGCAATGCATTGTATTACAGGAAGGAAGTTCCACAGAGCATCATTTTGGATGGAAACGCTAAACCAAACCATTCTGCAACGGCAGATTGGGATTGAGTTTTCCCAGGGGATGGAAAACTAATCACTATTTTTAAAAATAGGCAGGTAGATAGCGTCTTACACCAATTTCACTTATGCGATTGCAGACTTATGTGGATCACTGCCAAATAAATAAACAAATAAATAAATAAGATGGAGAAAAAGTAGGCGGGAGAGCAGGGGGGAAATGGCTGGCAAGTCCAACCCTTTGCAATGCAGGAATCTTGCCGACACTTGTCCCTGGTTGGGCTCGAACCACCAACCTTCTGGTTAACAGCCAGATGCACTGACCCATTGTGCCAAGGATTGCGGGGGCGATGATTAAATACTTACATCTTTCTGGGATCTGATTATTTAACGGGCAACAAAACAAATGTGAAATGGTGCCCCCTGGGTTCTGGGCTCACAGCTTTGATCTCTTCTGAACCGCCATCCTCCAACACCTTGAGATGTTTCAGGTGATCCTCAGGGCTTGCTGGCTCCCCTGGCAAGCTCCCCTGAGAGCAGAGTCTAGTTAGATGCTGACCATGGTTTCTTCTCCTGGCAGAGGGCGGCACCACTGAAGCGGGGTCTGCCGTCAGCGATGTTGCAGTGCAGACATGCCCAAGAGTTCAGCTTTGGGCCCCGAGCGCTGAAGGACGCTCTGATCTCCACGAACCCTGCGCTGCAGGAGCTCTACGCCAAGGCCTTCTCCAGCGCTGAAAAGCTCTTTCTCTCCGAAGCGTACAACCCGCACAGGACACTTTTCTGCAGCCTGTTCATCCGGACGGCTTTCGACTGGCTCCTCAGCCACCCTGATGCCCCTGAGGACTTTGAAACCTTCTACTACTCCCTGCTGAGGAGGAAGCAGAGAGTCTACCGCAAGCACATATACCTGCAGCCTATAGGTAATGCACCTGGTGGGTCTTTGGCACCAACTAACAAAGGAGACAAGGATGCCATGTGTTGAATTGAGGTTGTGATGGGAGACAGGGAAAGAGGGATCTGTGGCTTTAGTGCCTTTCCTCTTGGTCAGGGCACCTGCTTTGCATGCAGAAGGTCTCAAGGTCGGGCTGGGGGAGACCCCTGCCTGAAACCCTGGTCAGCTGCTGCCAGTCAGTGTAAGCGATGCTGAGTTAGATGGACCAATGGTCTGAACTCTGTATAAGGCAGCTTCCTATGTTCTTTAGAAGGGCGCCAGCCCTCCCATCAGATGTCAAAGAGATAAACAACTACCTGACATTTAGAAGACATCTGAAGGCAACCCTGTTCAGGGAAGTTTTTAATGTGTGACATTTTAATGTATTTTTAATCTTTGTTGGAAGCCGCCCAGAGTGGCTGGAGAAACCCAGCCAGATGGGTGGGGTACAAATAATAAATTATTATTATTATTACAGCAGCAACAGTAGTGGCTCTGACCACAACAGTACATGATAGTCTGACTGATTTCCCTGTAGTTCCTTTCTTCGACCAGGGCTTGGTGGTGACCGAATCTTCACCTGAAATCCCTTAGGAAACAGATTGATATGCCACTCTTGTCTTTGGAGCCTTGCTTCAAGTCCCCATAGGGACTTCACCAGAGCCAGCGCCCATCTCTAGTTTTTACAATGGACCCTGTCCAAAATCCCCTAGAGGCAGTCACGCATGTTGCTTTGGATGTAGTTGAAGACCCTGGGTGTGTTTTGCGTCATTTGTTCCCACATTCTGAAGATGCTGGATCTTCCTTGGTAGACAAGCAAATTGTTTTCGCTTGCAGTAAATCTTCAGATACAGAGCGCCCTCTCCCTTATTAGTGACGTTCTTCTCTGAGGAAGGCAATGACTGCTCAAAAAGTGCAAGTGCAAGGCTCTTACAAAACAAAAATAATATACAAATAATAACATTGGAGGTTTGTGCTCTGGGGATTCTTCTCCTTCCTTGAGATTTTTCTCCTTTCTTGCATTGCTGTAGGGCATAGCCCCCCCCCCCGAAAGAGCCCCAGAGGAACTGACTTGATGCTTCTGCTCTTAGATCTAAGCGACGGCCCTGCTGGGATCTCGCTGCTGGACTCCCTCTGTGGCTGCGTCGAGTCTTTCTTTTGGGGTCTCCGAGTCAAGTGCCTTCCTTCCGTCCCAGTCTCTTCCATCCACTGCTGTTACCGTCACAGCCAGGATTCGGACAGAGTGCAGCTTCATACAGGTAAGCCGACAGGAGAGCAAGTTGGGGGCAGCGAGGCGTGTTACTAGGAAATGGGGCTCATGTCTGACTTGGGAGAAGGGGTGCAAGTGGGGAATTTTGCCAGCCCAGAGGCAAGAGTCAGAGGCAGGGGATCCTTCACGGCTGGAGGGTAGAGCACAGGATGGGTTGGAAGAGGAGGAGGAGGAGGCAGGGCAGGCAAATGAAGGGCCAGGTGCTTCCCCACCCTCCCCTGCACCACTGTCTCCCAGAACCAGAAGGGGAGTGAAAAGGGAGGAGCAGAGGAAGTTTCCACGTAGGCACAGTCTCCGGCTGTGTGCCCAAATCCCAACGGGAGAGAGTACATAAACTGGTGGAGGGGAAGTGGTCCCCTGTTTCTGCAACTGCTCCATAGAGGGTGGAGCTGGGAAGAGCATAGTAGATGCTAGGCTGCTGTGTGTGGGTATTCAGAGCTGTAGAGGTGGCTTTAAGTGTGATCTTTGACAATTAAGAGCTAGCTACCTCCCATGTGCATTCTTTTGGCTGAGAAGTGCCTTTGACAGTTACCGGGAACTTGAGGTCATCCTTGCCCTCTTCCCTTCACCCTTGAGTACGTCCTTGGGCCCCCTCAACCCTCTTAGGCCAGGGATAGAGAAGCAGCGTAGCCCTCCAGAGGTTGTTGGACTCCAGTTCCCATCATCCTTGGCCACTGGCCGTGCTGGTGGAGCTGGTGGGAATTGGAGTCCAGCAGTCTCTGGAAGGCCGCACAACTTTCCCACCCTGATTTAGGCGATGTTTGCCTTTTGCCTGCACAGTAGAGGAGGAAAGGTGTGAGGCAGGGGGTGGGAGAATAATCTTTCCATGGAAAATCATTCCATGACTAGCAGCTGCAACAGTAACCAACCAGATGGAGGACTGGAACCACATTTTCCTTTTGGAACACCACCCCCATCACCACACAAACATATTTCCATCCCTTTGTTTTCATGGAAAAAGGTGCTAACCCAAATTGGGTGTGTTCATAATGGATTCCTGATTAGACTGATACCCTGCGGATGTGTTCTGTTCATCCTGTTCCACCCAAGCTACCCAGGAAAGGTTGCAATATATTTAAACTAAGGCTTGAAAATAAATGCTAAAAAAATCTCATTGTCATGACAGAATATGGCTTTGGTCCAAGCTACCTGAAAGCTCCTATCTCCCTATACAAACCCATCCAGGTCCTCGAATGAGCATCTTCTCCTGGCCCCATCAATATAAGAGGCACAGTTGGGGGGTGACACGGGAGAGACAGGGCCTTTTCTGTGGCCGCTCCCATACTGTGGGATTCCTTCCCTAGAGAGGTCAGACTGGCTCCCTTTATTTTATCTTGTGAACCTCCCTGAGATCTTCGGGTGAAGGGCAGGATACTTTAATGCTGGTTCCAAGTGTGTTTCTCATGTATTTTAACTGTGTTTTTCCATTAGCTAGTTTTATTGCTTTGTATTTTCCGATAGTGTTTTTAAATGCTGTAAGCTGCCTTGAATCCCATCTTGGGAGAAAGGCAGGATATAAATGCACAAACAGACAAACAAAAGCCTGAAACAGGGTAGGCTTTACTTGCTGCTGAAGGGCAGGGAAGAGGTTTCTAAATTCTCCACCAAGGGAATTGAAAGATTGACAAGTTTCACTGGATTGTGTCTTTTGTTTTGGCATCTTCCTTCCCCCCGTAGATGGGATCCTGACCTTTCTGAAGAACAACAAGCCCATGGATGCCCTCTGCGTCTTGGGTCTCACCCTTGCTGACCTCTACCCCTGTGAAACATGGAGCTTCACCTTCAGCAAGTTCTTGCCTGGCCAAGGTTTGTCAAGGGATAGGGAGGAAAACACCTCCATAGTTCTCTTAAAAACTAGTAGTGACGAGGTCGTATGCTATGGTTACCTGATTTTTTTCAATGAATCTGGGGACACTTTTTTTTTTTTTGAAGCTGAGTAGCAACAGGGAGTCAGTAGTGGGGATGGTGAGGCAAAAGAACACATGCATATTGTATAAAGGTGCAAAGCCCTTCTTTTGCACCCTGTGAAACATAAATGCACAGGTTTTTTTTAAAAAAACTCTGCACATTTATGTTTCACAGGGTGCAAAAGAAGGGCTTTGCACCTTGCCTAGCAGAGAAACCACCTGCCTTGCACCCCTCCTGGGCAACGCCCGCCCGCCCGCCCGTGACTCCTGAGCCTCCCCAGATCTGTCAAAACAAAGGGGGAAGGGGGCAGGAGATCTGTACCACCGGACATTCCTGGTTCCCCTTCGGTAGTGGAGGCGGCAGCGAGCAGCTCCTGAAGCCAGCCAGAGCCAACTGCGCTAGCAGGCTGGCTCCAGGCTGCTGAGGCTGCCACCGCCACGTTTCCCGGGGACAGATTTACAAATCTGGGGACATTCCAGGGACGGAATTTGACTGGGGACAGATTTGCAAATCCGGGGACTGTCCCCGGGAACAGGGGATGTCTGGTAACCCTACTATATGCCCTCTGGGGAGGGACCTCCAAAGATGCGGATCCACCAGTAAAAAGGCTCTGTCCCTGGAACCCACCAGTCTAACAGCACAGATGTAGTATCATCTCCTTCTCTACAGGAAAGGACCATAGTTCAGTGGGCACAGCATCTGACTTGCAAGCTAAAGATCCCAGGTTCAACCCCCAACATCTCCTGACAGGGCTGAGAGAGACACCTGTCTAAAACCCTGCAGAGCTGCCAATCAGCGTTGACAGTACTGATTTAGATGGACCAACCAGTGGTGTGACTTCGTTGCCTATGTTCCTGTGCTCTTCTTTCAACTTGCCACACCCAAGCCCACCTTTTCCACGAAGCACTTCCTTAACATCCACACTCCAGTCTTCATTCCCAGAATAAGCACCTCTGGCTGCATCTGCTCACATCCATCAGCTGTTGCCCTTGGCTCTCACCTCCGTTTGCTATCCCAGGGATGGCAGGAGTTGCAGTCACAGGTTGACCACTCCCATTTGGGACGGTGAGCTCCTTGGAGTGTGGGATGTGATGCTGAAGCCAGATGCACACAGGTGGGGAATTCATGGCTATAAGTGGCTACTAGGCATGATGGCTCTGCTCTGCCTCTAGAGTTGGGAGGCAGCAGCAGCAGAAGAAGAGTTTGGACTTGATATCCCACCTTTCACTCCCCTTTTTGTTGTTGTTTAGTCATTTAGTCGTGTCTGACTCTTCGTGACCCCCTGGACCAGAGCATGCCAGTCACTCCTGTCTTCCACTGCCTCCCGCAGTTTGTCCAAACTCATGCTGGTAGCTTCGAGAACACTATCCAACCATCTTGTCCTCTGTCATCCCCTTCTCCTTGTGCCCTCCATCTTTCCCAACATCAGGGTCTTTTCCAGGGAGTCTTCTCTTCTCATGAGGTGGCCAAAGTACTGGAGCCTCAGCTTCAGGATCTGTCCTTCCAGTGAGCACTCAGGAATGATTTCCTTCAGAATGGAGAGGTTTGATCTTCTTGCAGTCCATATGACTCTCAAGAGTCTCCTCCAGCACCATAATTCAAAAGCATCAATTCTTTGGCGATCAGCCTTCTTTATGGTCCAGCTCTCACTTCCATACATCACTCATAAGGTGCCCAATTCACTCCCCTTAAGGAGTCTCAAAGCGGCTCACAATCTCCTTTCCCTTCCTCCCCCACAACAAACACTCTGTGAGGTGAGTGAGGCTGAGAGACTTCAAAGAAGTGTGTCTGGCCCAAGGTCACCCAGCAGCTGCATGTGGAGGAGCGGAGACACGAACCCGGTTCCCCAGATTACGAGTCCACCGCTCTTAACCACTACACCACACTGGCTCTCTTCTGTGCTTCTGAATACTGGTTGCTAGAAACCGCTCTTGTGCCCGGATCCTGCTTGTTGGTTTCTCACAGGCATCTGGGAGAAGAGGATGCTGGACCAGAATTGCCACTGGTCTGGTGCAGCAGGTTCTTCTTAAATTCTTAATGCGTTTGCCCCTCCCTGTATATTTTTGACTGGATTAATTTAAGAGCAAAACAATGATCGATTGTGGTCCTCTCCTCCTGAAATCCCGCCAGTTCTTCCGCTATTCTGCAGTTTTCTATAACTTGTTGTTCCGGTTTCATTAATAGTTGCCAAGCGTTTAATGTGGTAGGGATATCAATGAGGTTCATTGGGTGTTTAATTAGTTGGACAGCCTCCACCCCGCTTTCTGATATAGAGGAACCCTGGTAAACCAACCAGATGGACATTAGGCAGTTTGCTTCAAAAACAAAATAAACAAAGGATCCTACCAGATTAATTGTAATTTAATTCATTTAGCTCTACCGGCGCTTTTTTTTGCATCACAGTTATCAATCCTGTTGCTTTTCCAACTGCTTATTTTTTTGCTTTTAAAACCAGATTTTATTGCAGTTTAGTAATCTGAAATTCCATATTTTAAGCTGCCTGGGAATTGATCTGAAATAATAAAATAATTACGAAATGAAACGCCTGTGAGGGTACACTAGGTAAAGCTTCCTTTAGCAGAGCATCTTCTTGGCTTGTGCAGTCAAGTGCCAGGTGCCTGGGTGGTGCTGTATAAAGTCTGTGGCTCAGTAGGCCAGATCTTTCGGTCCCTCCGTGGGCAGGTAGGTGAGTCCACCCACTTGTCAATCATCTGGTGTTATAATGACATCAAAGTTGACCCACGGGGTCAGGGAGGCGTTGTTGCACCAGCACGTTCCCCATAGCAGGGGTGCCATCTCGCCCTCTGGATTGTGGATGCCCGCCGCAGCAACATGGAAGTTGCGGTGGTTGGCAGCTCCTCTTCCTCCTCAGCCAGCGATGCACCCTTTTCCACGATGGAGGGGCTCTGTGTCCAAGCTCTCCCCCGGAAAAGGGTGTGTCGCTGGTTGGCTGTGGAGGGCGGAGCTGAACTGCTTCTCTCTCAGAAGCAGCACCACAGCCTACCTGCCGGCTTTTCTCATTGACTTTGTGGGTGCCCAGCCCCCACAATAATATTATTGTGGGTGCCCAAGCACCCACAGACCCCTGGAGTTGGCTCTTATGCCCCATAGGGAACACAGTGGCAAAGCAGCATCTTGTTGTTGTTTGGTTGTTTAGTCGTGTCCGACTCTTCGTGACCCCATGGACCAGAGCACGCCAGGCACTCCTGTCTTCCACTGGCTTCCGCAGTTTGGTCAAACTCATGTTGGTAGCTTCGAGAACACTGTCCAGCCATCTCGTCCTCCGTCGTCCCCTTCTCCTTGTGCCCTCCATCTTTCCCAACATCAGGGTCTTTTCCAGGGAGTCTTCTCTTCTCATGAGGTGGCCAAAGTATTGGAGCCTCAGCTTCAGGATCTGTCCTTCCAGTGAGCACTCAGGGCTGATTTCCTTCAGAATGGAGAGGTTTGATCTTCTTGCAGTCCATGGGACTCTCAAGAGTCTCCTCCAGCACCAGAATTCAAAAGCATCAATTATTCGGTGATTAGCCTTCTTTATGGTCCAGCTCTCACTTCCATGCATCACTAGCAGGGCTGAATTCTCTGTTCATCAGTTAAATGCTACTACTTTGGCTGAATGTGCAAGTTCCTGATGGGGAACTGGTGGGAACAGCCAGTGCAGATTTGAAAATTGTTCCCGCACCCATCAGCTTATGTCAGCTGTTATGTCAGTTGATTGATAGCTGGGCCTGGTTTTGGAGAAATGGCCTTGCGGGCAAAACCGGACCCCCTGGCAGACCAGGATTGGCCCAGAGGCCAGAGACGCCCAACTCCTGCTATAATGGATTTATTTGAATATTAAAGTTGCATACAGTAGCGTATTAAAAATTGAGTAATTATGAACTTTTATTTTTCTGCTTGTCAGTCTTTTATAAATTTAATGAACTTTTTTTTAAAAAAGAAGTCAATAAGATATACTACTGAGCATTATTCTGAATGCAAAGTTCTGCACAATTTGCTTAATGCATTCTGAGGCAGCAAGGTTCCTCAAGTACACATTTACCACACACTCTCCAGCAACAAAACCTCCTATAAATTGGTACTTAACCCCTCACTATTCTATATAGGCATAACACTGGTTTGCTGTGTGCATAATGAAACCAAGCCGCAGTCATCCTCAGCTCTATCTCTCTCTTGCTTAATGCTTAATTTTTAGATGATAAAACAATGCTGGGATCAGACTGACATCTGTCCGTCTTCTCTCTATGTTTCAACAGACTTCATTATATAACAGATATCTCTATACCCAGATGTGTAAGGGTGGTTTTCCTATCTGGGTGGGATGCCTGGGTGTTTGAGGAAACAAGGCTGACCTCTTTCTCCCCTCTTGTTTCCTGCCTCCGCAGAGGTGGGGGTCTGCAGCTTTGCCAGGTTCACGGGCGACTTCCCCCAGATGGGTTGCACCACATTAAACCCAGCGCCATGGAGACAAGAGGTTCATGACGAAGTTATGGAGCACGCCAGACATCAGGCGTTGCTGTTCAACATGCTGGAGATGCTCCAGTGTTGCAAGGTGAGGCGTGCAATATTTCCCCAACAGTAGAGCACCTGCGTTGCATGCTGAAGGGCCCAGGTTAAGTGCCCAGCAATTAAAAACACACACAAAAGCATCTGGATTTACATATAAGCTAAAGAAGCTATAGCTTAGGGCCCCACTCTCTTGGGGCCCCCCAAAAATTAAAGGAAAAAAACACCTGGATGTACATTTCCAAAATATAAGATAAAAAACAAATAAAAGCTACATACAGAAACAGTGTTTTGTGTTGTGTAGGTTCCTAGTAATGGATCCTGCCTGCTAGCCTGTTCCCTAAAATATCACTGGTTTGCTCATTTCTATATATAGGGTGCCTACATTCTGTATGGACTGGTTGCAGGGCAACATGTAGCATGCAGCTGCAGACTGCAGTGCAGCACAGTTGAATGTAGATCAATCTATTGTAAAAGGTAAAGGTACCCCTGCCCGTACGGGCCAGTCTTGACAGACTCTAGGGTTGTGCGCCCATCTCACTCAAGAGGCCGAGGGCCAGCGCTGTCCGAAGACACGTCCGGGTCACGTGGCCAGCGTGACAAGCTGCATCTGGCGAGCCAGCGCAGCACACGGAACACCGTTTACCTTCCCGCTGGTAAGCGGTCCCTATTTATCTACTTGCACCCGAAGGTGCTTTCGAACTGCTAGGTTGGCAGGCGCTGGGACCGAACAACGGGAGCGCACCCCGCCGCAGGGATTCGAACCGCCGACCTTTCGATCGGCAAGTCCTAGGCGCTGAGGCTTTAACCCACAGCGCCACCTGCGTCCCTCCAATCTATTGTACCTGTTATCTAATATGAAAGAGTGCTTGTAGAATGATGATCAGGCAGTGTAGACTAAGGGTATGAGCATATATTCAACACAAAAAACAGTGACAATTTGTTGTTGACTAAACAAGCTAAACAAGCTATAGTTTATGGCCCACTCTCTTGGGAACCCCCAAAAAATGTAAAGGAAAAGAAAATTGGGTGTACATTTCCAAAATGTAAGATAAAAAACAAATAAAATAAAATCTACATACAGCAACCGTGTTTTGTGTTGTGTAGGCTCCTATCTGTTATGTGCAAATGGCTTGAGATACCTATTAGGTCCATAAATTACCATGCAGCATATATTCAACACAAAAAACAGTGACAATTTGTTGTTGACAAAGGACAGCTGGACATATAAAGGGCCCCATTATCTTCAGTAGCTTAGGGCCTCATCAAACCTAAATCCGGCCCTGGTGATGTTGGAGGAAAGGAGAACCAGTTCAAGGCAGGAAAGGCAAACTCCACAGTGAAAGTCCAGCTTAATCTGCTCTTGGTTTTTCCCCCCAATGAAAGGTCACATGCCATGAAATCTGCCACCTGATTGGCTTGGGGAATTGCCGTTGGCTCCAGTGCATCATGCAGGGGGCTCTGAGTTTGGATGAAGTTCTGCTGCGGCCGCTGGAGCCCTGCCCAATATGCCTCCGGAAGCTGCAGTACGTGGTGGGCTTCAAACTCATCGAGCGCTACAAGGTAAGAGACTCAGAGAGCAAGATGGCTCTTTCCCCTCCTTTCTGCAAGGCGGGGGTTCGTCTGGTCACCAGCTCCAGGCTGCTCATCTTATAATCCCCATCAGAGGGAGACGGAAGCAGAGAAGTTGTCTGGAGAGCAGAAACCTACAGGCGGCTCAAGAGAGTCTCAAGCCATTTGCCATGTAGGAAAGGCAAGGGATCAGCCTGTCTGTGTCCCTGTGTGGCTCTCCTTATACAGGTCCTCATTCTGGCCAGCTTATGCACCCCTAAGGCACAGGATAAGGCTGAGAGAGGACTGGCCATGCAGCAGGCGCTGGTTCCAGATTCTGTGCAGGGGCTCTGCAGGATCTGACCACACTCAAGGGAAATGCTTGATGCTTTAGTTCAGCTCTCCATATACTTTGGACTGCTGTTCCCACCAGCCTCAGCTTGTGCTTGATTGGGCTAATAGGAGTTGTAATCCAAAAGATCTAGTTGACAAAGGCTGCTTTAATCTGAGCTGAAGCAAATGCTTCAATAGCAAATTAGAGCTATAACAATAATTTATTAAATACTGTATTTTTCGCACCATAGGACGCACTTTTTCCCTCCTAAAAAGCAAGGGAAAATGTGTGTGCGTCCTATGGAGCGAATGCAGGCTTTCGCTGAAGCCTGGAGAGTGAGAGGGGTCGGTGCGCACCGACCCCTCTCGCTCTCCAGGCTTCAGGAAGCTATCCGCTAGCCGTGGGAGACCCAGCTCTCCCACGGCTAGCGGAGCGCTGCATTAATCCCGAAGCTTGGGGCGTGCGGAGCTCAGCGCGCCCCAAGCTTCTGGGTGCCGGCAAGGTCTCCGCTAGCCCTGGGAGAGCCCCGCGACGTCGCGCGGCTCTCCCAGGGCTAGCGGACCACTGTGCTAATCCCGAAGCTTGGGGCGTGCGGAGCTCAGCGCGCCCCAAGCTTCTGGGTGCCGGCAAGGTCTCCGCTAGCCCTGGGAGAGCCCCGCGATGTCGCGCGGCTCTCCCAGGGCTAGCGGACCACTGCGCTAATCCCGAAGCTTGGGGCGTGCAGAGCTCAGCGCGCCCCAAGCTTCGGGATTAGCGCTCCGCTAGCCTTGTCTAGGCTGCGGGTAGCAGCCTGCTTCCCGGAGCGTCGGGCACCCTGAAAGCAGAGCGCCCGGCGCTTCGGGAACACATCCGCAGCGTGGGGACCCTTGCAGGAGTTCCCCGCAAGGCTCCCCACGCTGCGGATAGCAGCCTGCCGCCCAGCGCGAGGGGCGCCCTGAAGCAGAGCGCCCCTCGCGCCAGGCATACATCCGCAGCGTGGGGAGCCCTGCAGCAGTTCCCCGCAAGGCTCCCCAAGCTGCGGATAGCAGCCTGTCGCCCGGCAGGCTCGCGCCAGGCATACATCCGCAGCGTGGGGAGCCCTGCAGCAGTTCCCCGCAAGGCTCCCCAAGCTGCGGATAGCAGCCTGCCGCCAGGCGGGTGGGGCGCCCTGAAGCAGAGCGCCCCTCGCGCCAGGCATACATCCGCAGCGTGGGGAGCCCTGCAGCAGTTCCCCGCAAGGCTCCCCAAGCTGCGGATAGCAGCCTGCCGCCCGGCGGGTGGGGTGCCCTGAAGCAGAGTGCCCCCCGCGCTAGGCAGACATCGGCCAGCCCCACAAGCTCGGGGGACAGCAGGGAGGCGCAGCGCCACTATCCCGCTGTTCCTCGACCTGGTTCGGTTTCCCTGACCTGCTTTTGGGGGGGATATAAAGGGAAATTTTTTTCCCTTTATTTCCCCCCCAAAAAACTAGGTGCGTCCTATGGTCCGGTGCGTCCAATCGTGCGAAAAATACGGTATACCCCACCCATCTGGCTGGGTTTCCTCAGCCACTCTGGGCAGCTTCCAACAGAATATTAAAATACAATAGTCTATTAAACATTAAAAGTATCCCTAAACAGGGCTGCCTTCAGATGTCTTCTAAAAGTCTGGTAGTTGTTTTTCTCTTTGACATCTGGTGGGAGGGCGTTCCACAGGGCGGGTGCCACCACCGAGAAGGCCCTCTGCCTGGTTCCCTGTAATCTCACTTCTCACAGTGAGGGAACCACCAGAAGGCCCTCAGCACTGGACAATGGGGGCGGAGATGCTCCTTCAGGTATACAGGACCGAGGCCATTTAGGGCTTTAAAAGCCAGTGCCAACACCTTGAATTGTGCTCGGAAACGTACTGGGAGCCAATGCAGGTCTCTCAGGACTGGTGTTATGTGGTCTCGGCGGCCGCCCCCAGTCACCAGTCTAGCTGCTGCATTCTGGATTAATTGCAGTTTCTGAGTCACCTTCAAAGGTAGCCCCACATAGAGCGTATTGCAGTAGTCTAAGCAGGAGATAACCAGAGCATGCACCAGTCTAGTGAGACAGTCCGTGGGCAGGTAGGGTCTCAGCCTGCGTACCAAGATGGAGCTGGTAGACAGACACAGAACTGACCTGCGCCTCCATGGACAGCTGTGAGTCCAAAATGACTCCGAGGCTGCGGACCTGGTCCTTCAGGGGCACAGTTATCCCATTCAGGGACAGGGAGTCCCCCACAACCACCTGCCCCTTGTTCCCCAAAGACAGTGCTTCTGTCTTGTCAGGATTCAACCTCAATCTGTCAGCCGCCATCCATCCTCCAACCTGCCCAAATCAAGAGTGCCCAAGCCTAAAGGAAGGTCCTAGGTAGGCATCTCCAGGTAGGGACTTCTGCCTGGGGAGCTTCTGGAAGTCCATGTAGACAACCCTGAGCTAGGTAGAGAAATGGGTCTCACTTGGAACAAGGCAGCGCCCTCTGTTTCTGTGCTCCCTGATTATCAGTGCCCTGATCTGAAACAGCAACAGAAGCAGTCACCCCGTTTTATGTTCTCTGGTGCAGAAACTCTATGCCTGGATGCAAACTCTTTTGTCTACCTGGCCCAGCCAAGACCCGGCAGACTTGTCCGTGTCAGAAGACGTTTTGCCATACAGCGCTGACTCTGGGATGGGTGGAGAGAATGATTCCGAAGCGGTGACGTCCCTCTCGGAGCCCCTGTCCCCAGATACTTGCAGCCAGGCGGTTTCCACGTTGCAGGATCTTGACCTCGACGAGCCGTCCTGTTCTCTGGCCGATGCTCCCAGCCAGGAGCGACTGGGCGGTGCTCCCAAGCCCTCGGACATAATTAAGGAGTACACGCTGTGGCTGGAGATGTGCATCGCCGCTCTCGAAAAGGACGTCTCCGAGGAGGATCTCTTGCAAGTAGACAAGGCGGTGGATGCCCTGGCCCGCTGGGAAATGTTCACGGGGGAGCTGCCCAGTGTCCGGAGAGACCTGCCTTTTGCCAGTGACACTGCAGGGCTGCGGAAGGTCCTTGGAGACAAATTCTCCTCCTTGAGAAGGAAACTGAGCTCCAGGAAAGCAGCCAGGGGTGAATCTTCCCCTTGTCGCTGGAGATGGGAGGACAGCTAGCCCCACGGAGACACACTGCCTGTTTCTCATATTCATTAATTGTGGGTTTTGTTAGATCCCTTTCTTCTTGTTATGCCTCTCGTCCTTTCCGCTGCAAGTTCTCGTTGATTTATCAGAGAAAGAATCAAGAACTCTGCTACTGCAATTAAAAAAAAAGAAAAACTTCTACTGAGGTATTTCCTTGTCCTTCCTGAAGCAATTCTTTGGTTTGTTGTATCTAAATACGCAAATATGATCAGAAGAGTCTTTCAGGTAACCGTTGTTAAGTCATATATATAGAGCTTTCAAAGTTTTAACCAGTACTTTAAATTGGGCCTGAAAACCGACCCAGGTAGACTATTTGGTCCAAACTTAGCATTTTTCTTTTAGGGCTTTGAGAGTTAAATGTATTTTAAGACAAGCACACTCTCTTCTCTCCCACCTCCCATCAAGTCATGAACTTTGTTCTATATAGCTGCACTCGAATTCCAAGGCTAAAGCATTGACACTCACCCCCCAAATAATGTCACCTTTTTAAGGATCCAGCTATAAATAACTTGAGCTCCTTTGCTGCATAATAAAGCAATTGAGAGGAATGCATGCTTTCCTGGCAATCTCTAGAGACACTTGGGCCTTTTCAACCAAGGAGAAGAGGAGCTGGTGTGGAAATTGTCCTTCCACATATAAAGTTTGAGAAGTATCTGCAAGTGTTCCTTTAGGAACAGGAAGCCAGGATGTAGTTCTTCCAAACAAATGCAATTTAAAATTTAAAAAACTTGCAAGGACTGCTTTTTTAAAAAATAAATAAGAAAATGTGCTGGTACTCACCATGAAGTTGTTATACCAGAAAAAAAGAACTTCTTGCAACCATGCTAAATCTCAGCTGTTGCGCTAACTTCTTGCACCATGGTCCCAGCACACGCAGATGATTCTGGAAGATGTTGGTATGATCTTCAGGACATGCAAGACACAGGCTGGCTGAACTGAGAGAACATGACTTTGAGCACACCCAGCACTCTCTGGCAACCTCTCCACACATTGCAGTGTAAGATAATAATAATAATAATAATAATAATAATAATAATAATAATAATAATAATAATAATAATAATAATATTTTTTTATTTATACCCCGCCCTCCCCGGCCAGAGCCGGGGTCAGGGCAGCTAACACCAGTAAAATTAGAATAAAAACATAATAGGAGGGGGAAACCCAATTTAAAATACAGGTTAAAAATACAATTTAAAATGCAGCCTCATTTTAATAGTAGCCCATAGATCAAAACCATAAGGGGAGGGAAACATAAGGGTCAGACTGAGTCCAAACCAAAGGCCAGGCAGAACAGCTCTGTCTTGCAGGCTCTGCAGAAAAATGTCAAGTCCCGCAGGGCCCTAGTCTCTTGCGACAGAGCGTTCCACCAAGTCGGGGCCAGTACTGAAAAGGCCCTGGCCTTAGCTGAGACCAATCTAACCACCTTGCGACTTGGGACCTCCAAAGTGTTGTGGACCTTAAGGTCCTCCGTGGGACATACCAGGAGAGGCGGTCCCATAGGACCTTAAGATCAATGGTGATAGGCAAGCTCTCTTTCGTGGTAGCTATTCTGCCATTTTTATTGGCTTTTTCTGCAGCTTCAGGGAATTACAAATTGGGAGAGTGCTGTCTTCAGGCTCTGCTTAGGGGCTCCCTACAGCTATCTGGCCAGCCACTGTGAGAACAGGATGCTAGACTTGATGGGCCATGGGTCTCATCCAGCAGGACCCTTTCTGATGTTCTTAGGACTGCTGTGAATTGTCCAAATCAGTGGAGCGTTTGCTGGAACATGGTTGAAAAGCCACTGCTGTAATAATGTGCATCTTAGCACATTAGACCAAGACAAAACCAAGGGCTGAGTAATAGTGTTTTCTACATTCAGATTGTATAATCATAGGTTAAGGTAAAGGTACCCCTGCCCGTACGTGCCAGTCTTGACAGACTCTAGGGTTGTGCGCCCATCTCACTCTATAGGCCGGGGGCCAGCGCTGTCCGGAGACACTTCCGGGTCACGTGGCCAGCGTGACAAAGCCGCATCTGGCGAGCCAGCGCAGCACACGGAAACGCCGTTTACCTTCCCGCCAGTAAGCGGTCCCTATTTATCTACTTGCACCCGGAGGTGCTTTTGAACTGTTAGGTTGGCAGGCGCTGGGCCCGAGCAACGGGAGCGTACCCCGCTGCGGGGAATCGAACCGCCGACCTTCGATCAGCAAGCCCTAGGCGCTGAGGCTTTTACCCACAGTGCCACCCGCGTCCCCTTGTGTAATCATAGTAGACGTTAAAAGAAAAATGAACCGCTCAAAAGGAAAATATGGAATCCAGTGGTGTGTGAACACAGGAAGGCGAGTGCTGTTGATTATTGGGTGAAAACAATCCCTCCCCACCAAAAAAACATTTACGTACATCTGAAAATGGTGCATTGAGAGTAAACCAAGTTGCTGCCACCTGCTGGTTGCTTAAATATTGCTGTTTCAATGCTGTAGAAACATCCGTTCTGGTTTGTGGAAAACAGCCACTCAAAACATAAACATTATATATTCCTTTTTGGCACTTAAAAATAAAACAGCAGCTATATGTAAAAATCGGAATGTCACTAAGGGAGGTGGGGGGGGGGGGGAGAAGGACAGGGAGAGGGAGGGAGGGAGGGAATGTTTCAAAGTAAACATTTAGATTAGATTCTTTCATTTTTATCAGCAAGTGATAAACGAGAAGCAAAAGCAAAGATGTGTCTGCATCTCCTCCGTCAGCCAGCAAAAGTGTTTGCAGCGCTCTTGCTGTTGCTATGACAACTGCTTCACCAGGCCGAGAGAATCTATCTAGCACCTCTTTAAGCAAGAAGTGGTATGCAGGAGTGTTGGAGAGCGTGCAATATTGTGTGTGTGTGTGTGTGTAATCTCTCTGTGTGTATGGGTGGTATTCAACTCAGTTTCACGCAGAGTCGATGTAACTTAGCCACGTTCTTTAATTTCACAGGGTCTAATCTTGAGTAAAACTTAGGCTGAATAGGTGCACACACAATTTCACACCATGTTATCCCAGGGCTTAACTTGGCACATTGAAAATTTTCCCCATTGCTCAAGCCATCTGTGGATTCAATACAAATGCAAGAAGAACAGGAGAGTTTGTATCCCAGGCAAGCGCAGGACATTTTGCTGTGTCAAGGGCAAGGTGGTTCCTCCACTCCTTTCATATACAGGAGATGCCCGGGTTGGCAGTTGAATCTTACTTCAACAGGACAGTTCCTCCACTGCATGTAAGAGTACAAGGCTAGTTTGGGCACAGGGCAGGCCACGTGCTCCCTGCCCCTTAGCATCTCCTGCCTGAAGCAGATGCCTCACTCCATGTAATGGTAGGGCTGGTGCTGTTTGTATCAAGAGCCTACTGCGTATTAAGAGCCAATGTGTTTGCTGCAGGTCAGCTCTGAAGAGTGAAGCAAAACACACAGGGTTAACAACCCCACATGATGTGACTTTGTTGGGATCTGTATCACTTGTGAGCAGACGGGACAAGGCCTTTTCTCCCTTAGGTGTTAGCTTTCTAATAGACAGCAGTTAGCTATCTAATGGATAGGAGAAGAGTCACTGAACATGACCCTGTTGTAGCCATAAGGACATAAGACGAGTCTGGCTGATGGTTCAGACCAGAGGCCTGTCTCATCCAGCATCTCACAGATGCCACAAGTAGGACTGGAGTGGGACAGCGTTCCCCACTTCTGATTCCCAGTAATTAGCATTTAGAGGCCTACTGCTTCCAACACTGGGTGTGTGTGTACATAGCCATCAGTATGTAGCCACTGAGAGCCTTATTCCCCATGAATTTGCCTAAAGCCCACCATCAGGTCAAAGGGGCAACACAGAAGGAAGACTAGGATGGCAATTAGGAAGAAGAGACAATAAGGGTCTTTACAAGCCAACAGAGGGTTGTAAAGGGGCAGGGACAGTCCCCTTGGTTAGAGCGGATGTCTCAGGTTCTCAATGACTTTTGTTTATGAACATAGGAAGAGACCTGACACTTAGACATTGGCCTAATCCAACTCAGTATTGTCTGAAGTGAAGGACATGGGGCAGGAGTTGATAACGCAGGTGAGCTGCGCACATGTGAGCTGCAAACAAGCTGCCGGCCAGCTCTGTGGAGGCTCCTTTTATTGACACAGAATGCAAACCCAGGCAGATACATTATGGGCTGCGACCTTTACACATCTTCCAGTCCTGAGATCGTGGGGTGGTACAAAGCAATTTTGGCACCTGTTTCCACCGCGTCATTTCCCCCTTGCACAGTGTATTGAGAGCCAGTGTGGTGTAGTGGTTAAGAGCGGTAGACTCGTAATCTGGTGAACCGGGTTCGCGTCTCCGCTCCTCCACATGCAGCTGCTGGGTGACCTTGGGCTAGTCACACTTCTTTGAAGTCTCTCAGCTCCACTCGCCTCACAGAGTGTTTGTTGTGAGGGAGGAAGGGAAAGGAGAATGTTAGCCGCTTTGAGACTCCTTCGGGTAGTGATAAAACAGGATATCAAATCCAAACTCTTCTATGACGAAGGAGACAAAGGTCTCAGAGACAAAGGTTACAGACAGGACACCGCAGACTACTGAGACCGCAAAAGGTTAGACAGAGGGCAAGATGTTCAGACAGCTGTGGCTTTATCTGTGAGGGGGAGTGTGCTCTGCACCCAGCGATCATTCCTACAATTGTCAACCCTGACTGGCACTACAAAGTAAGTTGGGGAGGACCCCAGATCAAACATCGCAGCCACTTTGATAACTATATGGCTGCAGTCTCTGCATGTCACAACTTTTAAACTCATGAACCTGAAGGGGTGTGTGTGTGTGTGGGGGGGGGGAACGAACCCTCTGCATGACATGGTAAGGTTTTCTGGCGTTAGTTTTCTTTTATTTATTTAGAGTTCAGGTTCCTGAGTCAAACAGCTGAGTCCATCTGCAAGGAAGCATGAGGTGAATACCAAATGCTAGGCCACATTGCATGCTGGGAGCAGGAAAGAGTTCCAGTTGTTTCACTGGTTGGGCCACTTAGAAATACAAGCTGTGCACACACAGGGGTCTATTGTTATTCAGCATAATAGGGAAGAGGCCCCTCCATCCTGAATTGGGAGCCTGCCTGCTGAATTATGGCAATGCTGCCGAGTCACAGCCCACTCACGGGGGCGGGGGGGGGGCACTTTGTAAATGGCTTCAAAGTGAAAAAGGTCCACTTGCCCCTCAGCAGCCTTGAATCCAAGAACCACACAACTAAGAGTTATACATCAGTGGCAGCAATCCAGTCCTTGCCAGGCAAAGCTCATTCTGCTGGCATCCCTGCTGCAGATGGCTTTTGAGAATTTCAAGCATTGGGAAATGAGGTGCTTCACAATAATCCACTCTGTGCAACCATTTGTAGGCTCTCAAACAGCTACATGGAGAGTGTGAAGGCCGACAGGAAGCATTCAGCAAGTGGGATGCAGAAATCGCTCTGTTCCTGCTTTTCAGCTCATTGTCTAAAATGGAACGACAACTAGAAGCCACATCTGACCCAAGTGCCACCAGCTGGCGCACAAGGGCCAAGCGAAAGTCGAGAAGAGGTGTAATGGCTGCAGCAGTAAAGTTTAGTGGCCTGCTCTTAATACAGGGTGACTAACATTTGGCTTTCCTAGTTCTACCTGGCCTAGGTCTCAAGTATCTCCCATTACCTGCCACCCTGCACACCTTAAGATCTGCAGAAGAGGCTCTGGTCACAGCTCTATCAACATCTGCAACTCATGGTGCAACAATGCACGACAGGGATTCTCTTTTCTGGCACATTGGATCTGTAAGTCCCTGTCCTTAAAGATCCAGCTGATCCCCACACTGTCTGTTCTTAGGCATCATTTTAGACCTATTCATTTCCCCTGGCTTAATAATAATAATAATAATAATAATAATAATAATAATAATAATAATAATTTATTTATACCCTGTCCATCTGGTTGGGTTTCCCCAGCCACTCTGGGTGGCTTCCAACAAAAGATTAAAAATACATTAAAACATCAGTCATTAAAAAACTTCCCTAAATAGGGCTGCCTTCAGATGTCTTCTAAACGTCAGGTAGTTGTTTATTTCTTTGACATTTGATGGGAGGGCGTTCCACAGGGTGGGCGCCACTACTGAGAAGGCCCTCTGCCTGGTACATTGCTGCTGGATTATCTGATTTTCCTATTTCTTGATATTTTGGAATCAGAAAGGCAGAATATCCCCCCAAAAGAATAGACTCTCCTCCACATGCCCAATAGCCAGGGATAAGAAGAGTTGTAACCCAGTAACATTTGGAGAGCCACCCTTGTTTTAATGCTTGTTGCTGAGTAGAGGCCTAAAGCACCCTGGAAATCCTGTTCCAACGTTGCTGGTCTGGATTGACTGGCTTCCTCACCCTTTCTCTCCCATCACTTTGGTTAAGTAGGTTGTGCTACATCCTCTATGTGGCGGCATCAGTCCTGGCCTTGGCCAAACTTTGTTCTGGTTACTCACAGAGCTAACACTGAAAAAGAAAGTGAGATGGCAAGGTAGAAAGTTTCTCAAGTCTCCCAGTCCTTTAGGACCCCAGTGAATACATTCAACTGTACACGAGGAACCTACTCACCCTGCAATTGGGGGGCATAGCTTGTTCACGGTGGGGAAAACTCAGGCGGTAGAATAAGGTGGAATCTGCACTACTGTGTTCATGTCACCATCAAGTGATTTCCCCCCCAAGATGTGCAACAGGTAATGTTGTGAAAATTCCAGCTACTCATTTGGAAGACGCTTTTAGCTGCTTTAGCTCAGTTATCTTGGGTCCCTTCCAACTTTAAGATTCTACAATTTCTGTACATTTTCCTCCACAAAAGTGTCATGAACAGAGAAAGGAGTAATGTATGAAGAACCGTTCAGTGTACAGTGAAAAGCCATGACTGCCATCAGGGAAAGGGAGGCAGATGTAAGTCATGTTGCTATTATTGGATGCTGTGCAGCAGAAGAGAAATGACTTAACAGGTGCCATCAACTAAGTGCAACTGCAGCCTTAAATCCATGGCAGAGCATGAAATGAGGAATGAGAAAAGAGGAAGGGCTTCTGGCTACCCTCCTCGCATCTGCTGATGTTCCCTGTCCACTCACTATTTTTTAAAAGTGCTTAAACTTTGTTGTTGCTGTTGTTTTAGGGCGTGTTTTGTCTAGTTCTGTGTATTTGGGTGGTGCTTTGTCTTTTGTGGAGGCCATGAGCACCAACAACTTCTTCATACGTGCAATGGATATTTTGTGGTACCCACAACCATTTTAGATTTCTAAATGTGCCTCCCCAAACCAAGCCCAAAAGGGAGTCCCAATTTACTGCACGTGTTAAAGTCTTTTACCTTCTCTATTTTTAAGAGAAAGTGTCATGGCTGTAGCACATCTTCAATGAGCTCCTGGAACCCCTGTTGAATACCAGTGACATACAACAATATCTCTGCATTGCATTTTAAAAATATGCCCTTTGAAAACATTTTGCCTCCAAAAGACGAATAAGTGTACAGGTAACTCACAACTTGCACTCATTTAACTTGTGTGCATTCAGCTTTATGCACTTAGCAACAAACATTAAATTTTATTAAAGGTGGTGAAAAGGGGGTGGACATCTAGGAAAGGAGATTTTGGTAATCCCACCCTCTGGGAATGACCACTGGGAAGAGTGCAGTAAGAAGAAACACCATGGTACACCCGCAGTAGCACAACTGGATGCCTTCATCTGCCCCAGATGCAAGAAAACATGTCTCTCCCGTATCTTTCTCTACAGCCACAGCAGGCACTATAACTCTCCAATTTTTTGACTTCCCCCTGAAGGCGCACACTTCCATTGTCTCCCAAGACAGATGGATGCCAACCAATCCCACCCACCATTGAACCTAGTATGTTTGGCTATACACAAGTTTGGCCTTATGCGCTATCCCTGGAAAGTAATCCCAGCATTGAGAGTCGCCTGTATATAATTTGAAGAACCCACTGCCTATTTATTGCATCTGATGAAGTAGACTATTGCTACAAAATCTCATACCACAACGTATTAAACTTTGAGGTGCCATATACAGAAAGTTACTGCTGTAATGAACTGTTGCTCTTCTGGAATTCTTTAAAGCAGCAACTAGATTTATGAAGGAGCCAACAGTAACATAGCCGTAGCAACAGGCCAGCTCTTCTACTTCCTCAAAAATAACCAGCTAAGCCAAACCTCCTTTAACCATTGCCTAAATGGCCTCATCCTTCCTCTTTCTCCCTGAAACCACTTCATTTTTTGGCTGCCTCACACATTTGCTTCTGGAAAAAGGAGGTGTCTTAGACGCAGTGTTGCCTGCCAGTTTCTGTGGAAGTAAGATGCGGCTCAGGGACTGCTGGTTGCTGACCCCGTATTATAGCGTACATGACCACCGCTGTTCTCTAACAGAACTTAAATTATTTTAGACACTTCACTAGAAAGTACAGTAACAAGTCACATTTTAATAGATTTACAAAATTCATATATACAAAACAGTAAGCTAATTCAAAGCTATAATACACATTTTTACACCACATTTTAAAAATCTAATACACAGCTTTCATAAGCTGCTGCTATCACAGCAAAATGTCACAAAGAATTATACTCTTTTAGTGCTTACAAAAGACCAGGGTTGTTTTTAAGCACACAATTAAAAATATAACAGTATGAATTATGGCACTTTCATCACAACTTATTTTTAAATTTGTCACTTTTCAAGAATAATTAAGCTTTTTTTGCTCAAGTTAAAGATTAAGGCAAGCACAGGCCTTTTCTGTCCACAATACTCAATTTTCTGATGATTCACTACACTATACGAGCTCTAGGGCAATATTCTATGTGCGCCACTGAGCATGGAATACTGCCCTAGAGCTGGTATGGTGCAGTGGCCAATTGTGAGCAAGAAACCAAGCATTCATCATGTCAGTTGTGCTTCACTAGTAGCTGTAGTCAAACCACTACTATGTCTGCAATATTGGTATAAAACAAGCCTACTCGTGCAAATATGTGGAATATAGATGAAGCACCACTTGAAAAGGAAGACATTTCTGAAATCACTTCTCAGGTATAATGTCAACACTAGGCAGCATTTTTGTCAGTTCCCTATTTATTTTTTTCAATTATTCTGCTCCCAACTTTTGACCTGAAGCCCCCAAGATAGTGAACAGAAAACAAACACAAACTTGGATTTATGCTGCTTTCTTCAGCCACCAACCAGGGAAAGGAACCAGATGAAATTGTCCCCAAGCAGATCAGTTGCAGCATGGCCACTCTGTATTGCTCTTATGTATAATCTCTACCAATAAGAACCCAATAACAGGCTATGGGCCAGGTGTGCTAAGGAAAATCTTTGGAGAACTCTTGAGGTAGTCTGGGGAAGAACTCCCATGTGATGTAGTTGTTGCTGGGCTAAATCATCCGGGTTGGTAGAACAGATGTTTGGGCCCACATGAGAGATCCTGGAAGTACTAATCAAGTAAGCCAGGACCAGCCTTCCTCCCCTCTCCAGCATGTTAGGTTTGTGTGTGCAGGTAGACTTTTATGTGGAGATCATTCAAACATTTGATTACCCTGCCCACATCCCCAGTAGTACAAACTATGCATCTGTT